>NC_056727.1:410033550-410268229 GCF_019279795.1 Protopterus annectens
ATAGAACCCATTGCTACTCCTTTAATTTGTTTGTATATTTTATCATTGAAAAAAAAGAAGTTATTATTAAGTACTAACTCAATTAAAGTATGCAGTGTGTGGATTTTGGATGTGGAAAAATTGGTGTACTTATTTAAAAACAAGTCAAAAAGTTGTAAGCCCTTAGAATGAGGTATGTTTGTGTACAAACCTTCCACATCTAAACAAACAAATATACAATCAGATAAACCTTTTTTATGTTCAAATAAATCATTCAGGAAAGCCCAAGAATCCTTCAGATAATTGGATGTATGTTGGACCAAAGGGTTGAGAATAGAGTCCAAATATTGTGCTATTTTTTCAGTTTTAGTTTTTTTATTGGAAATGATATGTCGAAAGGGTGGATCTGAATATATGTATGTATGTATATATATATATATATATATATATATATATATATATATATATATATATATATATATGTATGCATATATATATATATATATATATATGCATATATATATATATATATATATATATATATATATGTATGCATATATATATATATATATATATATATATATATATATATATATATATATATGTATATATATATATATATATATATATATATAGATATATATATATATATATATATATATATATATATATATATATGTATATATATATATATATATATATATATATATATATATATATATATATATGTATATATATATATATATGTATGTGTATATATATATATATATATATATATATGTATATATGCATATGTATGTATATATATATATATATATATATATATACACTCAAAAAATCTAGCAAAGCTAGTATTTCCACTGTGTGATACCTTAAACCACTTGAATCGGAGGCAACATGGGATATATGTAAATTACCCTTTAAGGATATCAGGTGTTCCAGCTAAATGGCAATTCTGAATGTCTATGACTTTTTTATTTTACTTTTAAGTCTTTTTATGGACAATTTCAAGTCAATAAATCCAAACCCCTCTAGCTGTGCTCTCTCTCATATATATATATATTTATATGTGTGTGTGTTGACTAGTATAAATAAATGTAATACATATACATGTTTTGCAATGATTGAGGAAAGCAGCTCTAGCGTTTCAGTTTTTATATTCTTAATAGAAGACTGTCCCATTGCTTCTTCGCAAAACTTTCTTATCAAAATTTCACTCCTAAAATTTTAGTCAAGCTTTCACAGAAGCAATCTTATGAATTTGTCTAACAGTGTCATACCAAACACATTTAGAGTATTAAATTGCATTCAGCTGTCTTATCCCCTTACCTTCTGTTATTAAGAATTGTTTTATCTTCTCCCAATTCATTGAATAAAATCTTATAATCTGAAATAGAAAAATGAAGAAGCTTAGTTTGTATTTAAGAATGTGAGGCAGAAAAAGCACAATAATCAGTTTCTTAAACTAAGTGTCCCTGTCTGTATGTTGAATTCAAACCTGGCAGTAATACTAACCTATCTTATCGTACAACTTCTTGAATTAATCTAATATCAGAGGATATTTTCTTTTTGTATTCCTTTAAATGGCAATTCCAATCTTCTGTGAGAACCAATAAAACTGCAACCTCTGAACATATATCTTTCCTAAAGTGCAATAATACTTGTTTACCCCACAAGACTTGTACTGGATTTTGATGAACTGCAATTAATTTCCTGATTACCAGAATATTTATTTATTTACATTTGTTTACCGGGAAATTCTGACTCGACACAGGTCCTTTTTCAATGGAGACCTGGGGAGAAAAGCTCCACAGAATGACATGGTAGAAGGTAAACAATAACAATCAAGGTAGTTATACAGTAGAGGTGATAATAACACGGAGACGTACAGGAGCAAATTAGGTACAATTGAGTAGTAAGCTTGAGAAAAAGAAGTAAAACACAGTGCTACAAATTTTCTAAACATTAACTTGATAATAATAATAGACTAAATGATATATATATATATATATATATCGAAAATATAAATAATAATATTAATAATACTAGTAATATAAACAGCATCAGTATTATGTTCAACACAAACATCCAAGACATTACTCATCCTATAAATGTAACATTTATAATACTATTAACATTCAAGGTGTATCTATTGTTAAATTATCCTTCCCCCTTTTTGCAGTTTTTTTTCAGTCATTGTCTATTCTTTCTTTTTTAGTTGCTGTGTTCTATAGTATTAAGCTTGCCTTTGGTTTCCTCACTTCCATTCCCATCTAAATTCTCACTCATAACTTGTTCCCCTTATTCTTCTTCAATAGAACAGTCATTACTGTCTTCATATCTTCCTCCTTAACTTCCCATCCTCCAATTTATGCATTTCTTTTGCCATATTTTGTAACTTCATGTACTTTACTGCATCGTGAAAGATGAAACAGTTTATCTCTTGTTCATCCATATCTGAAGACCTAAATTGCACTTTTACTTTCTGTTTTAGTTGTAATCATAAGCGGTGAAGTAGGCAGTCTTTCTGTGGTGCTACTGTATTTCCTTTTTTTAGTCTGTGTCATAAATTGTTTCCAGGAAGTTAAAGCTTTCGATTGTTAATTAATAAAAATGTTCAGCTCCCAAATGAGTTGCTTTTTTGTGTTTAATGTTAAACCCTAGTGGCAAATAAATACTAGCCATAATGTCATAGCCAATCATACTTGCCATAATTTTTCTTTTTTATTCATACCACTGGTCATCTTCTACTGCTCATGTTTTTCCCCTCTCAGTTCCTCCTTCCATTCTTCCTTGTCTTGCTGGAACTGAATCACTTCTTTCTTGTAACAGAAAATCCTGTTGTAGAGGTAAACCCTTAAAACTTGTCAATTCCACCAGCCAAGAATACCTCACGAGTTTCTTCCTCCTATAACTCTCTGTCCACCATGTGACTGCATTGTGCTTCCTGTCCTTCCTTTGGATCTGCCTGGTTCATCAAATCTTCTAGCACATGTGTCTTCAGCCCTTCACTTTCCAACTCTGTAAGGTATTTCATCATCTTCTCTTTCCTTCCGTAAGTTTTCTCCTGCCCCAGTCTCCATCTCTGCTGCACTCTCCTCCATCTTGGAATTCCCAGAACTGCAGTAGCAGCCCTACAGTACTACCCAGTAGTTCCAGTGTGTGCTTTACCTCTTCTGCAAAGAGTAAGGAAAGTTCCCTGGTGCTTTTAAAATTTCCATAATACTTTGTGTGACAAAGGAGGTACTGCCAGCACAGCTAGCTGGGATTTTGTAAATAATTACATGTCATCTGTGAATATTAACATGATTTATATGCAAGTGCAACAAAAGGAGATACTGCAAGCCCAGCTGTTTGGAATTTTGTACATAATTATATGTCATTTTTGAATATCAACATGATTCATATAAGATACTTGTGTTACAAATGTATTTGAACTGTATGTCAGGTATATATCGAACTGCTGGAATAGAAGTGTGTGTTGAAAGGTTTTTGCAAAGTTCTTAAAATGCAACCACAGCATGCCCTACTGGAATAGAACAGAAATGTACATTTTATTATTTATTTATTTTATTTTACATTTATTTACCAGGATGGTCCAACTGGGACAGTGCCCATTTTCAGCAGAGGCTCGGGGAGAAAAGCTCCAGTCTAAGCTTACATGCAAATTATCACAAGTAATAGAAATTATAAACAACATTAACAAAAAATGATTAATACATATACAGGATAAAATGTAAAAACAAAAATATATACATAGTATCAAGTAGAACAAGACTTTAAACACTTGAATATAGACAAATATGTGGTTGATTTTATATATGTGGAGGAACATAACATTAGTTAGGAAATTAAGTATGGAGAATCACTTAGGCAAAGTAGTGCATAGTTAGTAATACTTCCATGGTGAGAGTTGCAGCTAGGAATGTAACTACTTACAGAGAAGTAGTGTGGTTAGAAGGGATATATTAACAGAGTTAGTATGTACAGCCAAATTGTATAAGTAATGCTAAGTTAATAATTAACCTGGAGTGTTACATGTCAAAGCCAGGATTCAAAAAAAGTGTCTTTTGAGAAATATTTTGAAACGATTAAGATTGCTTATGGAGCTAATACTATGTGGAAGGGTATTCCAATTTTTAGGAACAAAGTTAGAGTAAAGAGAGGTGCCTGCTCTATTGGCTACTTTGGTTACTTGGAGTAAGTCTTTTTTAACAACAGATGATCAAAGAGTACGAATGTTAGAGTAGGGTTTTAGAATATTTTTTAGGGAAGGTACATTGTCAGGATTGTGCATCATTTTGTGAGCCATAATTAACTGGTTATAGTCCATAATATGAGATAGTTCCAACCAAGAAAGATTTTTTAGGCATTGACAGTGATGGGTTGAATGTGTGGAATCTGTTGTAAATTTGGTGATCTTATAACATAATTCTAATTTACTTCTGACTTTCTGAGGTTGGTAAGTATGGGGGATGCATATAAGAGTGACGAGCGAAGGTGGGCCTATGTAAGCCTAGCCAGCAAGGTACCATAGCTTACGCCACCCAAGAAAGTTATTTTCCTGTCCCACTGTTCAGCAGAGAGACAGAAGTGATCCCGGGGTGTATTTCCTATTTCCCATCCACTCATCAAGATTTTTCTTGAAGAGTGCTAATGAAGAACTTTGCTTGACATAGATGGGTAGCTTGTTCCAGAGTATAGAAAGTCTCTGGGACAGGAATATATCCCTCCAGCTTGTCCTGTTTATTGTTGTGACAAGGTTTAGGTCCCTAGAGCGTGTAGCTCGGAGGGATTGGGTTTTCTTTAGGTGTAGCATGTCCAACAGCTCTGAGTTTGACATAGTTTTATATGTTTGGCAGAGATCACCTCAGAGCAGGCGATATGCTACAGAGTAAAGCTGGAGTTTTTTGAGGCCGTCAGTGTAGGGCATTTGTTTGAGGCCAGTAATCCTCATTGTGAGGTACTTCTGTGGCCTTTCCAGCTGCAGCAGATGTCTTGTGAGGTACATTCCAAAAGGGGCATTGTATTCTATAATGGGTCTAATGAGTGATGAGTAGAGGGGAACAATGACCTCTTTTTTCCTGGATGAGAACCCTTTTATGATGAGGTGTGCCACGTAGAAGGACTTCCTGACTACTGTGGCGATGTGTCTATCAAAGGAGAGACTACTGTCCACCTGGGTCCCAAGGTCTC
Source organism: Protopterus annectens (assembly GCF_019279795.1). Taxonomy (NCBI): domain Eukaryota; kingdom Metazoa; phylum Chordata; order Ceratodontiformes; family Protopteridae; genus Protopterus; species Protopterus annectens. The sequence continues at coordinate 410,038,726 of NC_056727.1, forward strand.
TTATCACGCATTTGGTGTTAACTAGATTGCTGCGTATGTGGTAGTTCATGGGTAAAGAGTTTTTACCAAAGGGGATGACACAGCACTTTTTGGCATTGAGCTTGAGGCCATGGCTCTGACATCAGGCATCTCTCTCAGTGAAGCCCTTCTGTAGGATGTCCACATCATTTGGGGACTTGACTATGGCTCCTAGTTTGCAGTCATCTGCGAACTTCGTTAGCCAGAGGCCTTCTGTGTTAGCCTGTACTTAAGAGAAGTAGATACCAAACAGGAGAGGTCCCAGGACGGAACCCTGTGGTGCTCCACTTGTCACTGCTTTGAAGTCAGATTTGGAGTCTGCAGATTTTACGGCGTGGGTTCTGTCAGTGAGTCAGTTGGCAACCCATCTTGTGACTATACCTAGTTTAGTGAGTTTAGCTATAATTCCAGAATGGGGGATGGGGCCAAAAGCCTTGTCGAGGTCAAGATAGGCTGTGTGAACCACCTTACCCTTATCCACGGCTTTGGTGACTGCCTCAAAGAAGTCGATCAGGTTCAGGAGGCATGATCTGCATTTCACAAACCCGAACTGGGTGGGATCCAGAGTGTGGAGGTTACCAATGTCTTTGCTTATGAGTTCCATGATGATACATTCCATGGCCTTGCAGACCAGGCTCGTCAGGCTAATAGGTGGATAGTTCCCAGGATCAGTGGTGGCTCCCCCTTTGTGGAGTTGAATAACTGTTGCTGTGTGCTATTCAGTGGGCACAAAGCCTGATGTGAGGCTATTATTGAACATGGTGCTTAAGTGGGGAGCCAGTTCGTTCTGAAGTTTGTGTAAAATGCAGCCTGGGAAGTTGTCCGGTCCCATGGATGCTGCGTTTTTGGCTTTAGAGAGTGCAGCGTTTACCTGCGTAGTTGTCATTACAGGGACTCTGCATTCTTCCTGTATAGATGTGGGCCCTTTAGGGGATGGGGGGGGGGTAAAGTTAGCACTGAACCGATCTGCCAGGATGTTGGCAGTATCAGTTGGTTCTGTAATTTTCGTGCCTTTGTGCTGTAACTCAGAGCAGATCTGGGTGTTACCATCTAGATTCTTGACATAGCTATAGAATGCTTTGAGGTTGTCCTTGGATTTAGTGGCGATTTTGTTTTCGTAGCTAGCTTTGGAGGATCTTATAAGGGATCTCAGCTTCTTACTGAGGCTGACCAGGGAGCTCCTCCACTCATGGGATTTTACTCTCTTTTGCAACAGTTTCCTCCTTCTGTTGTACAGTTTGTTTATGGCAATGGACTACCAGATTGGCTTTCTTTTTTTGGAGAATAGCGTCTTGGTTCTGTTTGGGATAGCACGATCCATGCACTTGTGTAAGTGCTTATAGAGTGCATTTGTGTAGGATTCAGTAGTTGTAGCTGTATTGTCCATCTGCATGGGTGTCATGAAGCTCACCACTTCTGTCTTAAGAAGCATGAAGTTGGCTTTGGAGAAATCTTTTACTGTGGTTTCCTTAATGGGGGTGGGGGCGGGATGTGGATATCAAGGGTGATAAGCTTATGGTTGGATCGGACCAACGAGAAGTTGACTTCAGGTGTGGAACACTGGTCACTCATGTTGGTAATGACTAGATCTAGGATATTGTTGCCTCTGGTGGAGGTATGGATAAGTTGATCTAGGGCATTGGAGTTTATGAATTCCAGAAAGCGTTGAGCTAAGGAGTTGGCATACCAGTAGTTTTCCCAATTAATGGTGGGGTAGTTGAAGTCGCCCATTATTAGGGTGTTTGGTTGAACCCTAATATTTTCCAGTACATCAAGAAAAGAGGAGTGGGAATCCTGGGGCATGGTGGAGGATCTGTAGCAAGCTACAATTTGGATTGCAGTTTTGCCCAGAGTTAGTTGCACTTGGATAACCTTGGATGCATTATGCTGCGCAACTAGCCTGGAGGTGTGAATATCCTTAATGAGTATGGACACACCTCCGCCTTTGGTGTTTCGGTCCAGGTTACATAGCCAAAATGTGTGGTATGAGTTCTAGCCTGGTAGTGCAGGGGTGCTGTCTGGAGCCTTGAACCAGGTCTCAGTCACTGCACAGATATCAATGTTCTCCATTTTAAGGAGTGCCTTGAGTGAGTGCATTTTGAGATTTAGACTTCTAGCCTCAATTTTTGCTTGCCTGTTCCTGTTATGGTGGTGAATTTGTTATTTGAATCCTGCCTAAAAAAGGCACTATAGGGGCAGCAAGAGCCTTAGCCAGTATCTGGAATCCCAGGGACGACAGATGCAGGCCATCTATGGCAAAACATCGTGGTCTGTCGACCATGTCATTCCAAGCAGATAGATACTGGATCCCCTTAGAATGGCACCAGAAGTTTAGCCAATTGTTGAAGTCGATCATTTTGTCCTTGTACTGCGGTATCATTCTGGGCGATGGCAGAATGCTACTCATGGCTAGGGTCATACATGCCTGGGCTACAAGATCGAATAGCTCTTCCATGTCTCTTTTCATGCAGTCCAGGGAGGTACGTCTCAGGTCATTCACACCAACATGGACAATGACAAAGTCATATTTGTACTTGTTGTGGAGTGACCTGAGTGCGTGGGTTATGTGACAGATCCTTGCACCCGAGAGGCAGCTGACAGTAACCTTCTCCTTGTTTAGCCTGGTGAGTGGGACATCTGTGTGCCTGACTATAGTCACCTATGACTAGTGTGTTGGGTGCGTTGTTTTGCCTTATTAGCTGTGGTTGAGTGGCACACTGAGTCTGTGGGCCATGTGTCATTTGGGTTGTTTTGGGGGATGGAGGTTGCTTGCGTTTCTGATTTGGAGGTCTCTGTTGCTTATTATTGAGAGCCTCTGCGAATGTTTTTGTGTTACTGTGTATGGATTTTGGTGGTGTAGATTTAGTGAGACTATGTGATGAGTGTGGTGTGGTGCAGATGTTTACCTTCTCCTCATGACTGTCAAGTTCAGTCTTGGCTGGAGAGAGCTTTACCTCCAGTTTGGCTAGATAAGTGCATCTCTCACAGCTTGTAGTGTTGGCTGGTAGGAGGAGTGGGTTGTCTGTGTACATGAGGCAATTTCTACATTGCCTCAAGATGCCCAGATTCATCAGATAGACAGGAGAGAACACTGGGAGCTGACCCTTGGGCATGCCTGAATAAAAAACTATTTTCCTCCAGATAAGTGAGCACAAGAGCTGTTTTTCTCTAAGCAATTAAGAAAAGTAAGTACAAAAACTGTTTTCCTATAGGTAATGAGGAAGATTGAGTGCTATAGTAATTAGTAGCTTATTTAGTGCTTACAAGTTCTGAACAAGTGCTGAGCATGGCAGGACAGAAACAAGTGCAAATGCATCAGGGTTGATATTAAAATTTTTCAGAGTGTATAGTAACTTAGGATGGGAAACTGTATCTAATGCTTTAGACATGTCCAAAAAGACTGAAGACACTTTTCCCATTGTCTCTGAATTTATTTATAGTAGTAGTGAAACTTAGAAGAGCTGTAGTAGTGCCGAGATGTGGTCGGAATCCATGCTGTGACGATGAGAGGAAATTGTTTAGAAGGTGTTTAAGAAGTTGAAAGTGGATACGTCTTTTCAGAATTTTAGAATGTGGTGAAAGTATAACAATGGGCCGGTAGTTTTAGTTCTGTTGAATTACCTCCTTTGTATAATGGTGTCATATATGCAATTTTCCAAACAGCTGGGACATACTGTTCTGTTATAGAGCAGTTTATAAGTATTTACACTGGGAAGGCAATAACATCTGCTGTTAATTTTAGATATTCTGCTGACAAGTTATCTGCTGCCAGTGAAGTGGGTTTCAACTTCTTTAATAGTTTTGCAATAGTTTGTTTCGGGACTGTCAGAAATGAGAATGCATCTATAATATTGCTTGGATTGTTGGATGTTGGAATTGTGGGAGACTTGCTATTCTTAGTCTGTGCTAAAACACTTTCAGTGAAGAATATATTGAATTGTTCAGCAATATTGTTTGTGTTATCAGGTAAGTTGGGGGGGTTGTGGTTTGGCCAGGATGAAGTATGCTATTGATTGTGTTCCAGAATTTTTGTGGATTCATTCTGTATTTCCATTGTAAACTAGAATAGTAGTGTTTGTCTAGTTTAATTTGGTGTTCGGCACAGTTTCTAAGTTGCTGGTAAATTAAACTGTTTTGGAGGGATTTATTTTTAGCCCAAGTTTGCCATACTTTGTCCCTTTGTTTTAGGAAGGTACGGGTCTCATGGATTAACCATGGTGTGTAGTTGGCTTTGATATGAATTGTTCTTGGAGGTGCAAGTCTGTTAAGGAAGGTGTCCTTGAAGTGTTGCACAGCAGCATTTCAGGGCAGTTGCTTAAGAAGAGTCCAGACTGATTTTTCAAGAATATTAAGTAGAATCTGTAAATTAAGATTTTTCTTATTACAAATTTGGCGGAAGTTGATTAGTTTAGTAGGGTAACTGTGATTTCTCAGTATGCAGGTTCCAAAGTGGTCACTTAAGTGATCTGGGAGAGACCCTGCTATTTGCTAATACTGGGGTTTATTAAAGATCCAGTCCAAAATAGATTAGCTGTTTTCTTGTCAATTCTAGTTGGATGAGAAATCATTTGAGTGAAACCATGGAGGTTTAGGTAGTTATGAGGATTGTCAGAGTTACATGTCATCCAGTCTGTGTTAAGGTCGTCTGCAGTAATGGTTTCCTGTGATATGGCTTCTGTGATATTTTGGAGAATGATTTCGATTGTACTGGAATTGTTTCCTGGAGGGATGTAGATGGCTATTTCATATATATATATATATATATATATATATATATATATATATATATATATATATATATATATATATAAATATTCTGGTTTAGTTGTAATCTCGTTATGAGTAGCTCTGCATTATTAATGTTAGTAATGTTTATGTTTACAGCTTATAAGTTGAGCGGATCCTTAGAGAATTACTACACCACCTCCCTTCTTTTCTTTTCTGTCAGCTCTTAGAATATTGTAACCATGTGGGGTTATTTCTGTGTCTGGTATATGTGGTTTCAACCAGGTTTCAGTAAGGATGGTAATGTCTGGGTTGTAAATGGAGAGAGTCGCATGGAGTTCTTGTATATTATTCAGCATACTTCTAAGATTTAGGTTTAGTAGCAGTATTTCAGAACTTTTATGTGGAGTAGGTAGTTTGATTTGCATTGGGGAGTTTAATGAGATCATGCATTCGGGGCCTGGGTTTGGGTGAATTTGCCACTAAACATAAGTTTGGCTGCTATGTGACTGAGCAACTGAAAAAGTTTGAATAGTCTTTTGTGACTTTTATAGGAAATTTATGGAGGCTTTCATTTGTAAAGAGTAGTCGGTGTTGTTTCAGGTCTGTGAGTGTGGTTATAAACAATGATGGGAACACATAAAAGCTATTAGGTGGTGTTAGGGTAGGGCTATTAAATGTTGTTGCTTGCTTTATATACTGATTGTCTAGTTGGAAATGGTATGTGGTGATATTCGTGAAGAATAAAGTTAATATAAGATCATGTACAAACATGATAGTATTTGTGTTTGATAAATTATTTGAAAAATGATCAGTATTGAGGGAAGTTAAATTCTTGTTTGCTAAGGTATTAGTATATTACAGTGTCACATATTCGAGGTTAGGGGTTACCTTTTAAATTTTTAGGGTGTTTACAGGCTATGTTTCTATTGGGTAATCACTTTTATGTGTGTGTGTGCAAATCTGTTGTAGACAGCTAGTAATTTGTAATGGGAGGGGTTAGTTGTAATTGGTATACCAGCTTAGGTGAGTTGAACTTGGTGGGTGTGGTTTGATTGCGTTTAAATTATGGGTATCAGGGGGTGGGTTGGATATGGGGGCAGGGTGGGGAGCATAGTAAGGGTGAATTGAGCGGGATGAGCCAAGAATTGACCACAAGCTGCTGTGAAGCCATAAGTCATTTCTTAATTGTTTATCAGGTGGAAAACAGCATATCCTTATATCTGCAGGCTACCATGCTCTCAATTAAATTAACAAATACACACAGTATTTGATCAGTTATGGATACTATTTGCTCACAGAAGGGAATAAAAAAGAAATGGAAGGTGAGGGAGGGGCTGCTTACAAGCCAAAGCAGAGTGCTCTCCAAGGGATTATGAATATTAGCTCAAACAGCTAGACACATACACAAAGTTAACTTTAGCTGTTTATGTTCACAGACAGTTCAGACTCAGACTACGCTTTTCATATAACAGTGTATCCCTCGGTCGGGTTAAAGATAAAGGTGTTATTGCAGCTGTTTCCTTAGAGTGGTGTTGGGTCTAGAAAAGAAGAGTACAGAGAGGAGCGAGCACTTTTGAGATGATAAAGATACATTATAAAGATTAGAAAATAAACTGTGCAAATAGCTACTGCATACAGGAAAATATGTCTGAATTCAATTACTAATATAAGCAGATACTGAGCCATCTGGATAACACATTTGTGGGAACAGACCTCAGCTGACAGGTATGCAGTCGCAGATAAAAAAAATATAGCGAGCAGCACTCTGTCCTGGGTCTCTAATGTGATTCTATGCACCATTTACAACACAATTATATAGATGTAATTAGACACCAATATGAGCTGTCTGCGCACAACAAATGTACAGGAATACTATTTGTTAACAATGTGCAGCTATGCAAATAGCACATACAAGTATACTAAAGAACTTGGTGCAGACAAACAAATGCTAGCACACCATAGTAACCTGCATTAATACAGCTTAAATCATATTAGATGTTTGTGGAGCACAATTTCAAAAAAATAAGCAAATCTAGTTTTAAAACTTACTGGAGAGACGCTGAGATCTTCATGGGGATAGTAGCAGGGTGGTTGTACTTTTAAAAATGGTGCCTGCCACAGGTAATATGTATTAACTTTGGGATTGGTTTAAGGTAATAAATGGAAGGGGAGGGGGAAACATACACTATTATAACGGTTAAATGTATATATTTTAACAATGGAAACTGGATACAGAAGGTTAACTTCAGAAAAATAGCTGAAATTAAATTACTTTATGGCCACACAATAATCTTTTAGTTTCAATGCAACTGCGGTAGTGGTGCAGTGGTAGTGTTGTTGCCTCACAGTAAGACGTTGTCTTGTTCGATTCTCAGCTAGAGCGTCTTCTGTGTGGAGACATGCATGAATGGGCATACCTTCGTTGAAGGTTGTGCGTCAGAGCCGGCAACTCGGCACGTAAAAATTTACTGCCAATCATTAGCTGACCGGAGTTCCGCTGTGGCGACCCCTAACCGGGAAAAGCCAAAAGACACAACAACATCTTTTAGTTTCAATGTAGTAACAGACATAATGTCTGTGCTGAGAAGGTCTCTGTATTGTCTTGGAAGTGTTTTATTGTTTTATGACTTCCAGGATCTGCAGAGGTTTGAAGGAAAGCCCTTGTGTATGTATTTTCACAGGTAGATGCTAAATACTGCTAGCTTTCAGCAGTGTGGCTTTTACCTGGGATAGAGTCAGATGACAAGAAATGTCATTCTATAAGCTATCCCAGCAGTAATATTTGAGATATTAATTTAAGAAGTCGCTGAAAGAGAGGCTGCATTCCATATTCTGTCTTTGACCTGACATCAAGATCCACTCACCACATCTCCCTTGCTGCTGTAATTAAGTGAACTAGGGTATAGGGTATAGTAATTCTCTTAGATATAGTCAGGAATATAGCAGTGCTTAACTTAAATATTTTCCTTATTTATTTGAGACTGTCCTGCAATGTTGTTTTAAATATTTCTTGTGATTTTGAACTCTGATGTAACTGTAAATGTATATTTAGTACTGTCTTGTTCTTTTATTATTCATTATTAAGTATATTTAAACCTTTCATTGTGGCTGATCTGTCTATTGATACTTAACTTCTGGGAATACTTGCATACTTCTTTGGTGACACTGTGTAGGCCACTCCTAATAGCCTTGCTCTTGGTCAAACTAGCATGCGTATTGATGGTAACATTACACAGTAAGATTGGACACCCTTTGTTAAGGGCCTTAAAGTGGCTGAAAAAGATGTGGCTGGTGGCAGTAATAACTACTTTATAACCTGGGCAGAAGAGGACATAGCTAGTAAACCTGTGCCAGCCTTTCCCAGATGTGTGTTTGTGTATAAATCAAACCTCAGAGTGTGTGTCAGCTACTTGGGCAGGGACATGAAGCACTTGTTGGACACAGAGGATGCTGGAGGTCTTAGCTTGTCCACTCAGCTGAGATCTCAACTCTGTAGTTGTGCCAGTGGGGAGTCTTATTGTGGATCTAGAAAAAGAGGGAGAAACCAGCCCTGGACTGACTGTGGTCTCTGTGTGCTCTTAAGGGAAATTGCACTTGATGCAGAGAGCTGCATCTGGATATACTGTGTGTGTACCTGTCATCCACCCAATGTATGCCCCCCACTGGTGCAAGTAGTGAGGATTGACGCTCCTTGATTACTGGGCCAGTGGTGGGGCATCACACTGTGAATACCACCTCAGGTCTCTCCGAAAAGAGGTCACTAGCCTAGTGGGTCCTCCCTGGTCAACAGAGCATGGATGGATGGAAGGAAGAAAGGATAAATAACTAAACAAACCCAAATATGGTTGCTTCTGTATGGACAGCCTTCAACCAGACATCCATAAATGTAGGACCTTTGCTAGTCTATCCATTCATTGTGCTAATAAATAGGAGTGTGCGAAATGAAACAATGACAGAATTCTTGAATCAAAGTAAAATAGTTCATCTGATGTTGTCATTTGCATACATTCCTCAATGATTGGGTCTCAGATCTGACCCAGCAACATTTATAAGACTCTCAGGTCTAACTCTTGAGCTGATCCCTCCATCCATAATGCCCTAGTCAGTCTGCTATACCTCAGATATCCTTTGTTGCCATATCACAACAGGTTCGGATCCTTCTTATAGAACCTTTTTTGGGTGTTTTCCTTTACTGTAAGTCAAATTTTTATCTATAGAAATTCTTATCTTACTATTTTCTTATTTCACCCACCTGCCTTACCTAGTTTATTGATTTTCAAGTTCTTTATTTTGTGGTACTTTTTTTCTCTTGATATTCTATCTCAAGGTAGATGTCATTACCATTGTTGGTACTTTTTCTTAATTTGTTTTCCCTTTTCTACCCTCTAGAGGGTATTTTCTTTCCCTACCATTGCTGGGAGTACAAAAAAAAATGTCTCCTTTTTTAAGAATTGCTCTTGGCCTTTTAGCTATGATCAGTCTGGTATATAAGCTGAGCTACCAATGCATATCAATAAATGCACTCTGATGACCACAAGGAGTATGTCTGCTGCGTTGGAGCTTCTCATCTGAACACAGATTGCTCCATTTGCACAGCCTTTAATTCCAGTGCTGTTGGTGACTATAGAAATAAGTCTTAAACGGGTTGCTGCCACCTTCTTGTTCTGCACCAGGGACTGAAGCTCCCACAAAATCATCCAAAGACTCTTAAAGGGGAAAGATTCACATAAGTGGTTTCCCAACACACTCTCCAAAGACTACTCCATCTTCAGAGCCTCCTCAAAAGATTCAAAGAAATGTGATCCAATGAAACAGAAACAGTCGGATCCCATGTTCCTGGATCCAACAACTATTCATAGGAAGTCTCCAAGAACATGGTCCCCAGGGTACACTGTAGAGCCTGTTTTTCCTTGGCTACATTCTCCTTTCCTTCAGGGGACCCCCGAGGAGAGAAGCTGAAGTGGATAGGATGATAAGGAAGTTGTCAGAGCTCAGATTCAGATTGGGGTTATTCCTGCTCCATCTCTACTGATGCAGTGATCTCTCCTTGGATCTGAGAGACCTGAGAGTATTAACTTCTGACCTGAAGACAGCTAGATCTTTGGCTCCAACCGCTTCCATGACTTATTTGGCTTTAATTCTCTTGGACCAAAACAAGTCTGAGCAGAAGCATCGATGCTTGGTCCAGGGGAGCTAGATTCCACACTGATGTTGTCGGAGCCATCCCTGCTCCTTAGAGCTTCAGCTTTGGGCAGCTCAAAGACATTGGTCCAAGCAGAGTCATGTAATGGTAGCATTGGCACCTTCGGTTCTGGTGTGACCAGCTACGGTGACTCCTGGTCCTTCTGTCTTTGAGATAGTGGAAAGGGATTACTCTCATCCCAGAGATTCAACTACTCTGTCCTGTTTAGATCCTATAGCCGTGCTTCTTCAAGCTTTGATCCTCTCAGGCCTATTCCACAGGGACAGCCAGTCCCATTAAGCATCCAGACCGTCTCCATCGAGGACTTTCCTCCTGTTCAGATACCTCTCTGGATCATCCCACTTTGGAATTTCTCTCCCCAAAAGAGAACATGTAAGAGGAGATGCACAGACTCCACTCAGGAGTCCCTCACTGAAGACACTGGCTTTGATGAAGGGGAGGGGTCCCTCAGATCTCCACTGGATGACATCTCCTTCTGAAATATATTGGAGATTCTCAAGCAAAAGGGTGGATGGTCCTCTGATACCTCCTCCCAAGAGGAGTCAGTCTTTGTGGAAGCCTTTGGGTCCAGACCATGTATGTTTTGGGAGACTCTCCCAGCAGATGAGCTTATAGAACTAGTCTCTTGCTGGATGTAGAATGAACTGGATACTATACAACCAATTCCCATCTCCCTGATAACTTTCTTGTGCTATCTAAAGACAGGCCACACTGGAGCAAGGGAGTTCCCATTGATGCTATGTTTGTGGCGGCAGCCACAAAGAAGGAGCTGGCGGAGCAGAGCTTCACAGTCCCTCCCACTAACAAAGAGTCCAGGGCATTGGACAGATTCTGGAAGAGCATTTCTGCCTCAATGACCTTTGCCTTAGTCTCTGAAATACTTGGTGCACTTCACAAGATTACAGTTTGATTTGACTAATGAACTTTCTAAATCATTCTCTGAGTCCATAGTCCCTGGAGGACTACAAGAAGTCTTCACACCTGGCCACTCTCTCATCCATGTCTAATACATCCGTAAGCCTAATTTCCCATGCTGCTGAGGGTTACCTCATGGGCAACGGGTTCAGGCTTAGCTGTTAGCAGACATGGCTGGATGCGCTAATGTGACTTTGCAGAGCCTTTCAAGTCTTCTTTCATTAGTGCTCCTTTTGATGAAACATCTTTGTTTGGCCCTACTGTAAAGGAAATTCTTTCCCGGAGTGAACAGTATGGAAAGATCCTGTCTGCCATAGGGGTATGCTTTTCTACCCCTCAATGATCCTTTTCCAGGAATCAAAGAAGAGGTGAGAAAAATATGGTTCCATAAGTCTCAAGGTCCTTTCCAGGATTCATGCCATAATAACTCCCTCAGAGGCAGAGGGGGAAGTTCAAATGGAAGACGCCATCCTCTCAGCAGAGGAAGTCCACAAAACCAGGGTTTCCAAGATTCCTTTTCAGATAAACCCTTCCAGCGTTCCTGAAAGGTTGCCCATCTCTGGAGGCAGTCAGGCGGGCACTTGTCTCTGCATCCAGATGCCTGGGCATCAATACAAAAGATACTTGGGTGCAAAAAGTCAGGGGTTATTATATGCCATTTTCCAGATCCCTCTAACAAAAAGGAGATGACTCCCCAGTGTCCCACTCAGTCAGGGGGAGGCAGCATCTCAAGAAATTCAAAAAGAGTCATCCAGGAGGGCACATCAGAACCAGAAATGATTCAGAACTTAGTCAAGATTCTTTTTAGTGCAAAGAAAATTGGGTTCCTGAGACCAGTTCTGGATCTATGAAAATGAAATCAATTTCTGATGATGTCAAAGTTCCGAATGGTTATGGTTCAGTCCATTCTGCCGTTTCTACTCGAGGATGATTGAATGTGCTCCATCAGTCTTCAAGATGAACAGATGATCCCAAAGATTTCTGTGCTTTCAGCTAGGGGCCAGTCACTATCAGTTCAGAGCCCTGCCCTTTGGTCTCACCACTGCCCCCAGGGTATTTACAAAATGTATGGCTGTGGTAGCAGCTCACCTGAGACTGCTGGAATTCCGAATGTTTACTTATCCAGAAGACTGGCTCCTCACCACCCCAACCAAGCATCTCTGAAAGAAATCTCAGTCTAGGCATCTCAGTCAACATCTGCAGATTTCATCTGCAACCTGTTCAAAACCTGGAGTTCATAGATGCTCAGTTGAACACACTCAGTAAGACAGCCTCTCTTCTACCCCATCAAGTAAGGGTCATCAGGTGCCACGTGGGGCAAATTATTGCATACCCTTCTCCCGTAGCCAAACCTATTCCTCAGGCCCTAGGGTCAGTGGCAGCGGCCATAACATTAGTTACTATTTATATGTGCATTCTTCGGTCAACCCTAGCTATTCAGTGGACAGTTCTTTGTCATCCCTTGTCCTTTCCGATCAAACTCACTTGAGTATGCAAAGGCTGTCTACATTGGTGAATACAGTAGAACAAAGCTTTCCAAAACCACCCTCTTGTACTTCCTCGCCAAGTAGCCACAGTAACCGGGGACGCTTCCCATCTGAAGTGTAGGGGTATTACTTGGGATGGACAGTCCAAGGCACATGGTCCCCAGATGAGACTAATTCACATATCAGTGTCCTAAAAATGAGAGTGGTCCTCCTTACATTGCAGGCCTTCCAGGATATTCTTCCTATTGGGATGAATGTGATGAAAACCAACAGCATTTTTGTAGTTTGGTACATCAACAAACGGGGAGCCCGATCCTAGCCCCTTTGTCGAGAGGCATTGAGAGTGTGGCAGTAGACAATCTCCATCCGCTTTCTTATGGCAATGCACAAATACCAGGGAAGTCCAGTGTTCTAGCTGACAAACTCGTGACATCCATTCCGATGCCTCATGGGTGGTGTCTCAAATCAATCAGGGACAGAGAGGATTTTCCATCACTGGGGCCAACCTTGCTGTGACTTCTTTTCATCTCCCCATGACAAGTGCAGCAAGTTTTTCGTCCTAATCCTCTTCCTGAGGGAGTCACTGAGAGATGCTTCAGTTCATGTTTGGCCATTCAGTCTCCTTTATGCCTATCCCCTGATACCTCTAATTCCCAAATTCTTACAATAGGCACTTTGGTTAAAAGCACAGATACCCTTATTTTCCCTTTTTGGACTCACCAAGTGTGGTTCCCCTTCCTTTGGTATCACCTTCGTATCCACCATGGATACTGGATTACAGTACAGACCTGCTTTCTCATCCCTTCAGGATGGATCATCTGGGCATTCCAGCCCTCAAGGTGACTGCATGGTTGCTCCAATTCCACTGATAGCTAGAAAGCCGACAAATACTTCTGTCTTCCCACAAGGCCTCTATGGGGAAGATTTACAAAATTAAATGGAAAGGATTCTCTATTTGGTATGTATAGAGAGAATTGGACACCTTCACTGCTCCTACCTCTGCAGTCCTACAATTTTTATCATCTATTTTTCAAGAAGGAGCTAGCTCCTCTGCTATCTAAATGCAATTTTTACTCAGAAGAAAATGTTTCCTCATTAGCTTTTTCAAAGTTGTGTAAGGCTTTTCTAAAAGGTACTCTCTTGGTTAGACCCCTAGTGATGGACGCATCACCCCCCTGGTATTTGACAGTCGTTCTGCAAAGGTTAAGTCAGAAAAACTTTGAACCACCAGCTAAATGTGATTTAACATTTTTATCATGGAAAATTGCTTTTCTGATGGTCCTTATGTCTGCAAGATGAGTTTCTGAAATGCAGGCTGTCTTCCAAATGACCTTGTCTTAGTTTTCACAAAGACAGGGTTACCATACGGACCAATCTATCTATTTTTGCCTAAAGTAGCCTCTGAAATAAATATTAATCAAGCCATTAATTTGCCTGTTTTCTTTCCCAACTTTGCTAACAAAGGAGAATACATGCTCCATCTTTTAGATGTACATATGTAACTATGTTTTTATCTCCACAGAAAAAAAAGATTTCTGGAAGTCGGAACAATTTTGTCTCCTCCTCGCCAAAGAAGTTGGGCTCACTCATTTCTAAAATTACCCTAGCCAATTGGCTTATTGATGGTATTTCCTTTGTTTACAGTCAGCAAGGTTTGTCCCTACCCAAGCTTGCTAAAGCACAATCCACCAGATCCATGGCTACCTCTTCTGTCGTTTGGTCCAGAACTTCTATTGATGCTTTTGCACAATAGTTACCTGGTCTAATTCTCATACCTTTGCTGCTCATTGCCAATTGGATTTGACTTCCTGGAGCAGAGCTGCCTTTGGTTCTGCAGTACTGCAGAATGTCCTTCCATGAGGGCAAGGACCACGTAGCTGGGGACTCTGTTACAGTCATTGCGTAAAGAATGAAAAGGGCATCATCAGATATTAACATAATGAACTCACTATAATCATGCATCTGTGTTGTCTGTTTTTATTCTTCCTCAACTCCCCACCCTCGTTCCCCCTTCCTATCATCTTCTGGAGTGACCTTGTGGTTATTGTAGAACTTCTGTTCCAGTTCTGCGACTATTATTCTTTGCTTTGCCTGTGATTAAGATTAATTACTCTTGGGGTTTATAAGGCAGCAAACTTAATCTGAGGTATAGCAGGTTGACTGGGGCATTGTGGGTAGAGGGAGGAGTTCAAGAGTTGGATCTGAGAGTCTTGCAAATGTGGCCGAGTCTGATCCAAGGTTGAATCCAAGACCCAATCACTGAGGAAGAAGGAAAACAGACAACACAGATGCATAGTTATGGTGAGTACATAACTTTAATTTATACCTAAGGTGGAGATATTCGTAAAGCAAGCAATTATAAACCAATGAATAACTTCAGTCCCTCTTCAGAAATGCTGGTAAAACAGCAAAATTTCAAATCAGATCATACCTTGAAGATCTGCTACAAATATTACATGGATTCAGAACAGATCATAGTACAAACATAGGGACTGTCAGATTTGTGGACCACATAGCTGCTTTAGGATATGGGATAGCATGTTGTGGCAATTATTCTTGACTTCTTCAGTGCCTTTGATGCAGTAAACTACTGAATGCAAATGCATAGATTTCTATCTTGTGGATTTTGTGCGGTGATATGACATCTACTTGCTAAACCACATAGCCTGAGATTGTTCTTTCACTGCCGTTCTCAGTGTATTCCAGAGAAACAATGGTATATTTTCTTGTCCCTTGCTTTCCTTCTTATTTGCAAATAAGAAGAAATTACATACATGCAAGTGATTATTTTCTATAGTTTGCCTTTAATTCTGCTGTACTGTATTCATTAAATAACTGTTGTCGTCCCCCAAGACCATGCAAACTGGTTTTCATAACATCCCCAGTGAGGTGCTAGCAAATGAAAGAAAAACTAAATGATGATCTTCTCTAGGCAGAAGTCTTCAGATCATTCTAGTTCCTGACAGTAGTAGTAGTATAATATTTTGTTGACCTGCCTGAGGTAATAACCAACTGGAAATACCTGGGCATGATACAGGATAGTAATATTCCTTGGAGCTTGTTGCTGTAACAGCTTTAGTCTTCTCTCACAATCTCCGATTACTGCGCAGAATCAGGAGACAGCCAGTAGTTGAATGCAGTTTTGCAAAAGCTCCTGAATGGCTCCAAAGTGCTTGGAGAACTGAACAATAGTGTGTAAGACACAATTTGTTTGTTTATTTATTTTATTGACACCCAGCTGATGTCTATAACCATTAAGGTATCTGCAAAATATCCCAACTAACAAACAAGACCAAAATGTAAAAAGGTTGCACAGACAAACCAATTAGTAAAAACTACAAGAAACACCTAGCTGTGTAGTTTTTATACCAGAAAAATCTGTCTCCAGTTATGTATGCATTTTCCTTCCCCATCCCTACAGATAACTGCTGTTATGTCATCTTATTTCAAATGATGCAGTGGTCTAAAATTAAATACAGCCAATTGTCAGGTCTGTGTAACCCATTTTAAATATATGGATCATATTCTGATTTTTGATATTCCCATACCTGCCACTGAGGAGGTGAATGCTGCTAAGGCTGCTGTAGTACAGTTCTGAGGAGTGGTGCAGTGTTTTTCAGAATTTATTCCTAACCTGTCAGATAAGTTTCTTCACTAAAATCTTTTTATGATTTTTATGTTAAGGAAAGATAAAAGCTTGGAGCTATTTAGAAAGCTTCCAAAAAACCACAGCAGAATGGTGTCAATAAAGGTAGTCTTCCAAAAAGTCCAAATCGCAAAATTCCAGTGTAAAATGTCCTTTTTATGGTTTATTAACACAGACTATAAAGGAATTGGTAATTGAGAGATGGGGGTACTATGTATATACCTTTATTAAATCAACAGTTCAGTACACAAGTGCTTCAGACTAGTATGATGAATACAGAGAATAAAAAAAAAGATAAGGTAGGAACATCGCCGTACCTGACTCTAACCTATTACAAGGGCATGGAATGGCTCAAAAGATGTATAAATGAAACATGAGAAATGTTTAAATCCATGCCTACCAAAGTCACTGTTTTTCAGAATACACTGGCATACAGTTATAGGAGAAATGAAAATTTGAAAAACATTTTAGAAAAGAAAAACAATGTACAACAACAATAGTAGTAACAACAATATTAGTAAAAGGGGTACTTTAGGTGTGGTAGGTGCCCACAATGTCCTTTTATTGCAGGAGAAAAAGAACTAAAAATTCCTAGTGTGAAGATAACATTAAGGGCTAGAAAATATAGCAGTTGTTACACTCAAGGAGTTGTATACTTAGCGTATTGTAAATCTTGTTGGGGTTATTATGTAGGCAAAACAGAAAGACATTTGAGGAGGAGGATCTATGAACATATTAGGGACATCAATCGTAAGAATGTAAATAATGCCCTTTATAGACACTCACTTACATGCCATGATGCTAATTTCAAAGTTTGGGTCCTGGAGGAGGTGGAACGTGCTGAAAGAGGGGGAGACTGGGAGACAAAATTGGAATATAGAGAAATGATTTGGCAACTAAAATTGGATGCTTGTAGGGGTAAGGGCCTAAATGATCATATTTCAATTACACCAGCCCTTAAATTATTATCCCAAGACCCCAAGAGAAATAAAATATGAATTGATTCTTACTTTTCCATTCAGACACACTTATAAATTTTTACAGATGTTTTTGTATTTATTTAATCTAGTTATTTCTGTATTTATTCATGTATTCATTTATGTATTTATTCATGTATCTATCTAGATTTATTTGATATATATATTTCCTACGCCATGTGTTTTATGATACAGATGAACCCAATGATGTTTCATGTGTATACATACAAGCGACCATTATTTATATGTTTTTTATATATGTTTTTTATATATGGTATTTTACCACCATTTTATTAAATATAATTGTATAAATCATATATATTTTATATCAATTGATGAGTATACATTGGTTTTAGGTATCTATGTTTATATGCTTTTGTGGGTCCAAGCATCAATTTGTGTTGTTCTAAACATACTTCATACATATTTATACATATTTATATATATATTTTTACACTCTTAAACATTTTTATTATATATTTATATACATAATATTTTTATGAGAAATATCTAATGGTTTTAAGATTTTAAATAATTTTTTCATTTTCAAATGAGTTTTCACAGAGACCCGCAATTTTGGGTTAAACAAGTATTTTTAAAAAACAGCCAGCCCACTAGATTTACACTTTGATTTCACAATTGTTGGATTAATTGAATCAGTTTATGGTTTAATGGTTAATTGGCTTCCATATAAATACAGGGGTGGAAGCACTATATGAATGGATTCTGAAGAAGTCTCCGGTGTGGAGACGAAAGCGCTAAATCCTGTTGTTTTTATACTAATAAAAAGGACATTTTACACTGGAATTTTGCGATTTGGACTTTTTGCATAACTGATTGTTTATTAATTTATGTGGTTATATAAGAAGTCTTGTATTTGATGCATTTGTTTAACTCCTGGAAGGCTGTGTGCCGAGACACTGGAGTGTTTGTGTTTTTGCCTGCATTAAAACATTCATCTTTTGGCCAGTTGTGGATTTAAAGATGAAGAAAATGTTGATACATGAATTTCCGGCATTTCATGCCATAAAGTTAGTATTTATTTGTTCCAACAATGTGAATCAGTATTTATTTTTTGTTGACTACTATTCTGAATTAATAAAGGTAGTCCATCTGAAAATGTCATTTCTTTTGTGATTAATGTTCAGAAGCATATTTTTGTAACATGGTGTACCAGACAAAGTGATGTGTGATATCAGTCATTAATTGTCAAGTGTAGAATTCCAAAATGTATCCAAATCCTGGGAATGTCAGCACACCGTTTGAAGTCCTCAACACCCACAGAGTGAGAAACAAGAAGAAAAAAAGAGTGCAATCAAGAATACTTTCAGAAAAATATAATCTGCCCATTTCACTTGACACCTGTCCTTGGTGAAATATTAGAATTTTCCTTTACAAAACATATGAATTAATTAATGCTTTAAAAACCATGCCACTAGATGAAGAAAGTACCCATTAAAACTACACCTTCCTAAAATTCCAAATGAAAATAGCACCATTTAGGGCAACAGTAACATCTAATACAACACCATGGCTAGTAAAACAGATAAAACAGCTCATGCTACAAAGACGCAAATTCTGGGTGGCGTGGTGCAAAAATAAACATGGAGTATACCTAACAAAATTGTAGATATCTCAGAACCCGCACTAAGTTCAATGTTAAAACGGACTAGAAGTCATGTTACAACAGCCTCCAATATAAGCAACAAAATAATCCCAACCTATTTCAAGACATCCCTAAAGAAAATAATACACCCTGGCCATACAATCACACCCTGTCCTACTACTAACAATAGTGACTCCATCTCCTCTTTATTCAACACTCATTTTTATTTGGACAATTCTTTCCCTGTTTGGTGACCATCCCACTTCCATCCAGCTTCCCCCCTTCTTGAATATCACACAAAATCATTTAGCTTTCAACCTGTCCCAACTTCATCTATTAGAAAATCGCTTGGTAAACTGAAAAACAATCCTAGCTGCTGATAACCTTCCCACGGAAATATGTAAAAATTGCTGCGGATGAAATAGCACTCCCTTTCTCAATTCTAATCTGACTGGACAGTAACACAAATCTATGCCCCCTCCGTCTGGAAACAAATCACTCATAATACAAATTCACAAAGGGAGTACAGCAATTGGAGTAACAAACTATAGACCCATTGCAATCTTATCTTTCTCAAAAATTCTTGAGAAATATATCCATGAACACCTTATATAACATATAGGTTGTTACTAGGCTAATGAGCACTAGGGTCCTTACAAGCCTAGCAGTACACAACAAACCATTTTGGTCACAAGTATCTTATGGGAAGGGCATGTTAGTGGGCAAGGTAGCTAAGGATTTGTGGGGGAGTGGGTGTTAGGAGGATACTTCTCTTATTGATGGCCTCCATCTATAAGGGACTTGGGGCCAGCGCAGGGGTAAATTTATGATTTCCAGTCCAGTTGTCAAGATTTCATCTGAATAAGTTCGGGGATGAACTCTGTTTTGCATGGATGGGTAGCCTATTCCGTTGTGCAGGGATCCTTTGGGAAACATATTGTCACTCCAGCATGTTCACTTTGTCACAAGTGAAGTTCAGATCCCTGAATCTAGTATTTCTGATGCTGTTTGTTTTGCGCATGTGCAACAGGTCAATCAGGTCTGAGGATGCCCTGTAAGCCAGGCAAAGATCCTCTGTCAGCTGCCTATAGGAGACTGGATACAGGGATAGATCCTTTCGACTGTCAGTGTAGGACAAGGTATATTCATGCCCCATATGTTCTCCTGGTGAGAAACCTTTGTGGGAGTTCCAGCTTTTGCAGGTGTGTGGTTAGATATATGCCAAAAGGGACATTGAATTCAATGATAGGTCCAATAAGGGCCGAATAGAGTGGTACTGTAATTCCCTTGGACCTGGATGCCATACCCTTATGTATGAGTTGGGCAACAGAGAAAGATTTTCTTTTTATCTTGACTACATGTTGGTCAAGGGCCAGATTGCTATCTACATGTTCCCCCATCCCTTACTACTGGTTCGACTCTTAGGGGCATTTTATCAATGGAGTAATTAACTTGGGTTGACACTTTCCCAAGAGGCATTATAATGCATTTTTTGGCATTGAGTTTTAGCCATGGCTTTAGCACCAGCTATTTGTCTGTGTTAAACCCACTTGAAAGATGTGTGTGCCTTGGTGGAATCTATAATAGCTTTCAGTTTACAGTCATCTGCAGACTTGGTGAGCCAGAGGACTTACCTAATCATAACCTCCTCTCCAATACCTAGCATGGGTTTAAACCTAACCATAGCACTACTAACACTTTTCTCAGCTTCACCAACATAATCAACCAGAACAGGAACAAAAGCAACCTGGCTTCCTGTCTTTTCCTTGATTTATCAAAAGCATTAAGTACTGTATCCTACCAAAAGCTCGTTTCTGAACTCACTATGTTGGTTGTTCCTCTCTCTCCTGCCTCAGACACTAACTATATAACTGCAGCAGGCAGTTAAATGGCAGCAGAATCTCCCACCATTTCTACTACTCTCTGTTGTTGTTCCCCAGAGGTTGGTACTTTTCATAAATAAACTCAGTACTATTAACCTTACCACTTTTGTACAAAATGCCAATGACCCAGCCATTATCTTACTCTACTCCATCCATAACGACACTCCTTCACTGCCATTGAATTCTGGCTTAAAAACACTAACATTCTTCAGCCCCATAATAAACAAACTTATGTTATTCACCTCAAAACAATACCTTAACCAGAAACACACATTTAATATTACATCAAATAATAACACCAAAACAGAAACTGGTAGCCAAACTTAACTACTTGGGAGTCATAATTGATGACCTCAAGCCTGATCATTGCATACTTTATTCCATCAAGAAAACTCACCAAAATCTTGTTTCCCTCTGTAAGGTCAAGCAATATCTGACAGGTGCTGCTAGGATTACCTTAGCATCAACTTGCCTCCTTCTGTCACTTTTTATATGCTTCCATAATTCTTACAAACATCAGCACTATTTTTCCAACTGGCTGGCCTCTTGCTACTACTAAATAACTAAATTTGCAATCCATCTCCCTAACAAAACACATCACAGTGTTGTACTGAAACAATTAAACTAGCTCAAACTCCAACATCAGTTTACCTACAGACAGCTAATCACTGCCCACAACCTCCTATATTTATATAATAAATGCACAGCATTGCAGAACACTGTACTACTCACCTACTACAGACCTTCACTGTACAACAAACTCCTGCTGTTTATCAGTAAATTATTCAACACTGCTAGAGACTCCCTCTACTCCTACTATATGTTAAAACTTTGGAATGAAATCCCTGCACACTTAAAACAAACATGTAAGGTAAACAGATACAAAACCAAAGCTGGCTGTGCTCTTCCTGCTCACATGGCTAAGTCTTCTTCCCAGATCTGACTTAATGAAGAACCCTAGCCATTCGACACTGGCTAACCAACCTAGTCTATCTTATATCATAAAATCTCATTAACACTCAAACTGTTACTTTCTCACTGTCTTCTCCCCTGCCTAATCACTAACTCTGCACTTCTGTCTTTTCTTTCATTCTCAATGCTAAATCAAAATACTAAAGCCACAAAAGTCCGAACTAATAAAATCAAAAAGTAATTAAGAATCCCACAACAGCAATAGTCAACCGAAAATTTAATAAAATAGAGTAAAATAAGTTACAATGATAAGCGCTTTCGTCTCGTCAAAGAGACTTCATCAGATGATAAAATTACAACACTTATCTTAAATACCTTTCCTAATTAAATACAATCAGCATGAATTCATAAAACAATTTGGCTAAACGTTAACCTTTAAACTGCCAATATCATGACAGTTTTATTAAAATACCACCTAATATACTTTATCTGTTATAAATTGGCTGTTGTTGGATTGCCAATTACTTTTTGATTTTATTAAATCAAAATACTACTACCTGTATCTGTGATTACTACCATCCAGGAAAACACCCTCCATTCTTTTCTTTATTTTCATATATTGTACAAGTGTATATGCTGTTTCTCTTTGTATTTAATTCTCTAATAGGTTTGTATGCTTGGCTAGGCTATCGACCACTAGGGCCGTTATAAGCTGTGCAACCCTAATGTGATCCACATATTTGATTTATATAGGGGTGATTTGCTGACAGCTTCTATTCATCAGAGACATACGCACCAGACCAGGGGTGAATTTCCAATTATCCATCCATTGGCCCACGTTGTGCTTAAATAGGATTAGGCAGGAAATCTGCTTCACATGGATGGGAAGCCTGTTCCAGAGAATGGGAATTTTCTGAGAAACATATGCATCTCCAACATGTCCTATTTATGTCGCAAGCAAAAGTTAGGTCTTTTGATGTAGTAGTTTGGATGCCGTTTGTTTTGCGGATATGCAAAAGTTTCATCAAAACAGGGTCCAAGGATGCCTTGTTTGCCAGGCAAAGATCGCTGTCATAAGTCTTTATGATACCAAGTAGAGAAACAGTGCTTTGAGATGATCAGTGTAAGGAATTGTTTACTCCCTGTATTCCTTTTGTAAGGAACCTTTGTGGACATTCTTGTTGCTGCAGGTCTCTGGTCAGGTGCATACTGAAGGGGCCATTATACTCTATGATGGGTCTGATGAGGGCCGAGTACAGTGGCATGATGAACTCTTTGGCCATAGATGCCATGCC
The DNA here is from genome assembly GCF_019279795.1 of Protopterus annectens. NCBI lineage: Eukaryota > Metazoa > Chordata > Ceratodontiformes > Protopteridae > Protopterus > Protopterus annectens. The sequence continues at coordinate 410,061,396 of NC_056727.1, forward strand.
GTTTCTTATAAGTTGAGAAAAGCAAGATTCTCTTACTAACTCGGACACATGTTGGTCGAAGGGTAGGTTACTATCTACATACGTTCCTAGATTCCCAACTAGTGAATCAACTTGTACACGGGTGCATTATTGATAACATAGTTAATCTGGGGAGGACTGTTTCCCCAAAAGGTATTATAATGTATTTCTTGGTATTGAGTTTTAAGCCATGGCTTTGACACCAAGAGCTTGTTTGTGTTAGACCTTCCTGAAGGGTATTCTTTCCTTGGGGGATTCAGTGATTGCTCCCAGTTTGCTCTCATCTGCAAATTTTGTCAGCCAGAGACCTTTGACATTGGCTATGACATCCAAGAAGTAGGTGCCAGAGGAGTGGGCCCAGCACAGGGTCCTGAGGGATTCTACTAGTGACTGGTCTGTTTTTGGAGGTGGCCTTACCAATCTCAACTTTTTGGGTCTTATCCATGAGTCAGTTAGCTATCCAGCATGTTATAAATGGGTATATGCCTAGTTCCATAAGTTTGTTGATAATGCTATGGTGGGGTATTTCATCAATTGCTTTATCCAAATCTAGGTAGGCAGCATGCACCACTTCTCCCTCATCCATTACCTTACTGACCTTTTCAAAGAAGTCCACCAGCTTCAGTAAGCATGATGTACCTTTAACAAAGTCAAACTGGCATAGATCCATTTTCTGAAGGTCTCCTATGTCCCCGTATCGCCAGGTTCGATGAATGTGGCACCATTAACCACCAGTTCAGCACATTGCTTTGTGCTGCCCTTGGTTTCTGACATAGTTGAAGAAAGCGTTTTGGATAACCTTCACCTGGAAGGCTATCTTAACCTCAAAGTTGGCTTTGTTTGACCTAATTAGCCCTTGTAGTTGCCTGTTTAGTTTTACAAGAGAGGTTTTATCTTTATGGGAAGTACCCTTCCTGATTCTTGACATTATTTTTTTCCTTTAGTTGTGTATTCTGTTTTTGGGATGCCAACAGGGCAGTTTGTTTCTGGGCTAGTTATGGGCTTGCTTCTGGTAGGTACAGCAGCTTCTATGCAGTCATTGACATGGCTGTACAGAGTTTCTGAGAGCAGTTCATTGTAGTCTCCTGTGTTTGTGGGGTTTGGAGGGGCAATGAATTTTGACAAATCATTACTTAATAAAAGATAATTAGCCATGGAACAGTTCCTTTTATTGGTTTTATTAAGGTTGTGGAATTTATATTTATTTTAAAGAAGATAGCTTTATGTTCAGACCTTACTAGGGAGGATGAGACATGGGGGTGGGGGGCATACAGCATTTTCCCATATTTGTAAGTACAAGGTCCAGTATGTTGGAGCCTCTGCGTCATCTTGTTTGACCACCCTAGAGGTATAATTGTTATTGATGTGTGTCGCAACACCTCCATGTTTAGCCCTAGTCTGTGTAGCTACTGGTCTAAACATGTAGAAGGCACTGAAATGTTGCACTGCCAGGATACAATCTACTGTTTTAAACCATGTCTTGGTAACTGCACAGATGTCTGTATTCATGAGTATAAGGAGGGCTTGGAGAATTACAGTTTTTATTTAGGCTGCTGGCACTGAACAATCAAACCTTGAGGTTTCAGTTGAGTTGATTGTTCTATGTTGGTAGGTTTGTCTGTTTGGCATTGCCTAAAAAAGGCACTGTGGGGTTGGTAAAGTTTTTTTATTTTTTTTTTATTTTTTATGCACTGTGTGTTTTAACCGTGGAGTGTTCCTTCCTGGTTCTCTGCTGAAAATGGGTTGCCCAGTCAGACTTTTCCAATCAACTTCTTCTTCTTTTGGCTTTTCCTGGTTAGGGGTCATCACAGAGGAACTCCAGTCTGCTAGTGATTGGCAGTGGATTCTTCTGTTGCCGAGTTGCCAGCCCGACATCCAACCTTCAAAGAAGGCACACCCATTCACGCACTCGCCTACCTGCATGTCTTTAGACATCACTCGACCGTGGGGAGGACATGCAGATTCCACACAGAAGGTGCTCCAGCCAAGAATCAAATGGGAGAACCTCTTGCTGTGAGGCGACAAGGCAATTAATAATAATAATAATGATAATATGTTTTTTATTTTTTCAGCTATTGATAGGTAGGTAGGTGCCTTAAATCAAAATTAACTACTTTCTGTGCATTGCTACATTTACATCCTCCAACAGGTTACTTTTCATTGATTTTTTTATACATGAAGAAGCATAGCTTGAAAATGCTTTAAAAAAAAAAAAAAAAAACAGGAAAATGGACCTCATGTAGTGGCTCATCTACCTTCACCCTATGGTCTCATTTGTTTGTGTGGTTAGAAGTTGGGCATTCCAAGGTAAGGCAACAGCCCTAAAGCCCATTCATTCCTATCCAGGAGCTACAATCAGCCCTCCATTTCCCAGTGAGCACTTGGTAAGGAAAAGGTCAGCTTCCTAGTTCTGGAGACACGCTACTCTGTCTTGCTCCTGTGAACCCATGATCATGGTCTCCCAAATGAAAGTGTGCTATCATATGCCGTCTTCCATTGGCTCTCCTAGTGCTTAATGCACTGCTATAGCTCAGGCCTAGCTGGCTCATACTTCACTGGATAACACATGCTGCTCCCACTAGGAATCAACCTTGTGACTAGCCAGTTGTTGTCGTTTGTCTTTTGGCTTTTCCCGGTAAGGGGTCGCCACAGCAGAACTCCGGTCCGCTAATGATTGGCAATAGATTTTTACGAAATGCCGAGGTGCCAGCTCGACGCTCAACTTGTGAATAGCCAGTAAAAGTGAAATATACTTGTGCAGTTTATCACCGGTTCACACAGTAAAAGTCACTGCCAGTTCTTGCAATAAATGTCAGTGTGGTTTCAATAAACAGCAATCAATATAACTCACAGTAATGACATTTGAAGAAATTACATTCATTACATTGTAGGGATAACTGCATTACTCAATACTAATAATAGTACAGTGATATTGCAGAAACGTAAGACATGACGGCCTGAAAATTCTGCTGTGACAGAGGTACAGTGAACTTACTAACTTAAAGGAAAGAGAAAGAGTGGTGATGAAATGCGAAGTAACATCAAAATGTCAACCAAGGATCCTTTAGATGGTTTAATGGCTACTCCTTTAGTTGTTGCTGATAACCTGAATTTTGCTGATTTCTGGCTGCATTTTATTTTGAATTGAAGCTTTTCATTTAAGATTTGATTACTTCTGTTTTATATCTTGTTATTGTATTGCATTTGTTTTAAGTTTTCTGTTCTGTTGTAGTTTTTAGAAGTCTGGGCTAGGTTCTGTTAAAGATAATAACCTTTGCAGTCAATAACATCAGTTAGTGGGAGGACCTGAGAAACAACATTGCTCTTTTAGTCAGAAATCTTTATTTAGCTGAAGAGTTGCTGTATCTACCTCAATATTGCTGATCTCTGGTTGCATTTTATTTTTCCCTCCCACTCACCCTGTTATTGTTCTTAAACTTGGTGGCTTTTGAGTTGCCCACACTTAATATAAATCTGATTTTGGACACTTCTTCCTTTCCCATATTATCAGCTCATTATGCTGAGTACAGAGAGATAATTTGGGAAGGCCCACCCCCTTAGTTTCTCACCTTAAATTGTTTTCTGTTTCCTCCTTTCCCACTTAACCTAAATAATTGTACTTTATTTAGCTGCTTTTACTGTATTTCTGTTTCTTCCTACATTATTTTGCTTTTGCTGCTTGCTCTTAAAAGTGTTCAGTTGCATTTTTTCTCTACTGCATTATTTATTGTTTGTTAGTAACTTGATTAAATTGTAGCTGTTATTCTAAGCCTTTTGGTTTAAGCAGTTGGGCTTCAGAGCAGTTGTTTTACATTAGGAAGGTTTGTGGTCTACACTCTTGTGGCAGGAGAGGTGGCTTGCATCCTTCTGAGTTGGGAATATCTAGTTGAAGGCTTAGTGTGTCTGTTATTCTAAAAGTGTCTGAGTTCTGGTTTAAGCACTTGGGCTTCAGGCCAGTTATTTTACATTAAGGAGGTTTGTGGTCTACACTCTTGTGGGAGAAGAGCTTAGCTTCTGCCCTTCTGAGCTGGGAATTGCTGGTTGAAGGCTTATTGTGCCTTATTTGTACTGTTTTTTCTTGAAATTGGTGCAGTTTGTTTGCTGTAGCATAGACTAGATTCAGACCTGCTAAATCTAGCTCTGTTTTTATAACTTTAACAGTAAACCAGGCCATCTTTTGTGTGCAGAGAGTTTCCCTGCTCTCTAGTGGCAGGAGTGTGCAGTTAGCATGCATCTGATTGAAGGTTGCTGGAACAGGGCTCAGTTTTGAGTTTTTTAGTGGTTAATTTGTTTAAATCAGTTTGTTGTCATTTGCTACATAAGCAAATCCAAGCGCCATGTACTGATTTCTGCAAAACTTAAATAGAATTTTCACTGTCTATTGTACGTTTGAATTGCATATTTACCATATCACTGCTTATTCCGCGGTGGTGCAGCGGTAGCGTTGTTGCCTCACAGCAAGAGGTTCTCCCATTCGATTCTCAGCTAGTGTGCGGGGAGTACCTTCTGTGTGGAGTCTGCATGTCCTCCCCGCAGGTCGAGTGGCGTTCCAAAAGACATGCGTTAATGGGCGTGCCTTCGTTGAAGGTTGGGTGTCGAGCTAGCAACTTGGCACCATGAAAATCTACTGCCAATCATTAGCTGACCGGAGTTCCGCTGTGGCAACCCCTAACCAGGAAAAGCCGAAAGACAACAACAACTGTATCACTGCTTATTTGAACTGTTTTTCCTTTTTTTATTATGAAAATGTTGTACTTTGTTTGCTGTAGCATAGACTAGATTCAGACCACCTGAATCTAGCTGTGTTTGTATAACTTGAACACTAAACCAGGCCATCTTTTGTTGGAGAGAGTTCCCCTGCTCCCTAGTGGCAGAAGTATGCAGTTAAAACTCATCTGATTGAAGGTTGCTGGAACAGTGCTCAGTTTTGAGCTTTTTATTGGTTAATTTGTTTAAATCAGTTTGTGATTGTTTGCTACCTAACACCGCGTTTGTGCATTGCAGACAGCTGCACTGCATTGGACAGTGTTGGTGGTTATAGACGCCAACACTTTTGCCTGCAAATTTTCCCTTAGTACTGCTGGTGCTCCATCAGTGAGGTTTCGTGATTGTCTCTCACTGACAGGTGATACATTCGGCATAGCTCCTGAGGTACCACAACAGATCCTTCCACTAGCCTTTCATATTGTTTGTACTTCTCCTGTCCTCTACTTTACCTGTTTCTTCCTGTCCTCTCCCTGTTTTCTGACCACATCATCTTATCTAGCATTGTGGATGGACAATTTCCCACAGTTTCTCCAGCCAGCTTGGTCAACATGGGCATCCTGAGGCATTCTAGCAGTTGCCTCATGTACACTGACCAGGGGCGGCTCGTGGCATAGGGCTGCCGGACTGCAGCCCCCTCAAAAATAAAAAAGCAAGAAAAACAAATGAAAAATAAAAAAAAATATTTAAATTTAGCGGACTTGCATGCGCATAGACCGAGTCCCGACTTATCGGTCTATGCGCATGCTCAAGGCAGCCCGGCCGTCCCCATAGAGGGACACAAGGAGACGTCTGTGCACTTTTACAGTGCACAGACCCGCCAGGAGTATAGGACGCGTCCGGACTGCAAGAGGAGCAGCAGGGACTCGGGACAGAGCCTTAGGGATCTCGTCGGCAAGGAGCATTGGGATCTCGCGGGTCTTCAGTATTGCGCGGGAAGGAAGGATGTATTCATTCAGGTAAGGTGCCTTTTTATTGAGTTTGTGCTTTTTAATTTACAATGTGTGTGTATGGTGCTTGTGCTTTACTGGAGTTTGTGTATGGTGCTTGTGCTTTACTGGAGTTTGTGTATGGTGCTTGTGCTTTACTGGAGTTTGTGTATGGTGCTTGTGCTTTACTGGAGTTTGTGTATGGTGCTTGTGCTTTACTGGAGTTTGTGTATGGTGCTTGTGCTTTACTGGAGTTTGTGTGTGTGTGTGTGTGTGTGTGTGTGTGTGTGTGTGTGTGTGTGTGTGTGTGTGTGAGAAAATGCCCCAGGTGCTTATGGTGGTGTGGTAGGGAATGCCTCAGGCTTGAACCCTGTACCCTGTATGCAGGTGTTAAAGACTTGAGTTCCCTACCCACCACCATTTGTAAAAAAATTTCAGATTTTTACCTCATATTCGATCTGATCTGTTCCTCATAATATCTGTGGTTTGTAAATGTTGCAATGCTTGATATTTGATGGTGTAGTAGTAGCATTGTTGCCTCACAGCTGTAGGTTCTTGGGTTTGATTCTTGGCTGGGGTTCCTTCTTTGTGGGGTCTGTATCTTCTCCCTGTGTTTGTGTGGGTTTGCTTTTGTGCCCTCCCATGTTACAAAGACATGTCTGCATTATTTCTTCCTGGGCCTCTGCTGAAAATTGTTTATTTGTTCCAAGTCAGGCTGTCCTGATTAAACAATGTTAAATAAAATTGATAGGCATTTGAATTTCAGACTTAAGGGTTTCTGAATGTTTAATTCCTTGCGTATTTGATGGTGCAGTGGTAGTATTGTTGCCTCACAGCTATAGGTTTTCTGGTTTGATTCTTGGTTGGGGTGGCTTCTGTGTGGAGTCTGCATCTCCTCCATGTGTTTGTGTGGATTTGCTCTGGTGCCCTGCCATTTTACAAAGACGTGTCTGCAGTTTTAATCCCTGCTGAAAATTGGTTTTGTTCTGTCCGCAGTAAAATTGACAGGCATTTGAATTTCAGACTTCAGGTTTCTGAATGTTTAATTCCTTGCATAATTGATGGTGCAGTGGTAGTATTGTTGCCTCACAGCTATAGGTTTTCTGGTTTGATTCTTGGTTGGGGTGGCTTCTGTTTGGAGTCTGCATCTCCTGCCTGTGTTTGTGTGGATTTGCTCTGGTGCCCTGCCATTTTACAAAGACGTGTCTGCAGTATTAATCCCTGCATCTCTGCTGAAAATTGTTTTTGTTCTGTCCGCAGTAAAATTGACAGGCATTTGAATTTCAGACTTCAGGTTTCTGAATGTTTAATTCCTTGCAGATTTGATGGTGCAGTGGTAGTATTGTTGCCTCACAGCTATAGGTTTTCTGGTTTGATTCTTGGTTGGGGTGGCTTCTGTGTGGAGTCTGCATCTCCTCTCTGTGTTTGTGTGGATTTGCTCTGATGCCCTGCCATTTTACAAAGACGTGTCTGCAGTATTAATCCCTCGTCTCTGCTGAAAATTGTTTTTGTTCTGTCCGCAGTAAAATTGACAGGCATTTGAATTTCAGACTTCAGGTTTCTGAATGTTTAATTCCTTGCAGATTTGATGGTGCAGTGGTAGTATTGTTGCCTCACAGCTATAGGTTTTCTGGTTTGATTCTTGGTTGGGGTGGCTTCTGTGTGGAGTCTGCATCTTCTCTCTGTGTTTGTGTGGATTTGCTCTGATGCCCTGCCATTTTACAAAGACGTGTCTGCAGTATTAATCCCTGCGTCTCTGCTGAAAATTGTTTTTGTTCTGTCCGCAGTAAAATTGACAGGCATTTGAATTTCAGACTTCAGGTTTCTGAATGTTTAATTCCTTGCAGATTTGATGGTGCAGTGGTAGTATTGTTGCCTCACAGCTATAGGTTTTCTGGTTTGATTCTTGGTTGGGGTGGCTTCTGTGTGGAGTCTGCATCTCCTCTCTGTGTTTGTGTGGATTTGCTCTGATGCCCTGCCATTTTACAAAGACGTGTCTGCAGTATTAATCCTCGTCTCTGCTGAAAATTGTTTTGTTCTGTCCGCAGTAAAATTGACCGGCATTTGAATTTCAAACTTCATGTTCTTCAGAATACATAGTAGCACAACCTTTTTTCTAGCAATTTTCTAAGTTTATAAGATGAATATTTTAAATTTGTCCCTATTTTTGGGACTGTATTCCCCATTATTGGCTTCGTCCAGGTTTTGTGCTAAGGTTGACAGCTATGGCAAGAACTGAATTCACTAAATATGGACTGTAGAATTGTGCATATTTACTGATAAAGGTGCACTGTAGAATTGTGCATATTTACTGATAATGGTGGACTGTAGAATTGTGCATATTTACTAATAATGGTGGACTGTGGAATTGTGCATATTTACTAATAATGGTGGACTGTGGAATTGTGCATATTTACTAATAATGGTGGACTGTAGAATTGTGTATATTTACTAATAATGGTGGACTGTGGAAGTCTGAGTAGACTTTGTTTATGATAAATGTTCTCAACTGGGCAGTTTTGCCATTATGGGTGCATATGTTTTGTTTCATTGCTTACTTGAAAAATGTTCAAAACAAATTTAAAACACCCTCTAACAAGTGTACTGTATTGTACAAGGAATATAATTTTTAGTACAATGAGGAAGGTGTATCAAAGAGCACATGTATGTTTCATATGCAAGGGGCCTATGATTCGAAAACAGCCCAAAATTAATCTTTATCTGCCACTGGCAAAATGTATTTTCTTTGAATGTGGGTTTCAATGCTGTTTCAATGAATGTGAGTTTCAAGGGCAGAGAAGTTTTAATGCTAAGTTTTCATTGTGAGACTGCATTGCTTTGTTTAACAGATGACTTAATGTTTGTGCTGTAAAATACAAAATAAAACTTTCAAATGAAGTCCAATCATTGAAATAAAGCAGTATGCACATTAGTGTTTATGGTAAATGGAGTGAAATAGCCAAGTAATGGTTAATTGGAATGGCTGCAGAGGCTCCAGTTCAACCATTATTTTGTCAGGGGAAGGGCAGCAAACTCAGACAGGCCCAGCTGAACTATACCTCCCAACTGTCCAGATTTTCAAAGAATGAATAGATTTTTGCTTCTTATTTTTGGTTTGTTGTTCATAAAATTTGTAGTTTTAATTCCTAAATGATTTGCCAGAAGTCACTAAATAATAAGTTTCAGACTTCATAACCTTCATAAAATGCATGTTAAAGTAAGAGCTGTTCTATCAACTGTCTCAATTTATACAAGAGCAATTTTTAGTACTGTTTATATGTGCCCCCAATATATTTGGCCTTGTTCAGATTTACTGCATTAACAGGTTGAGAGGTACATGCAAATAAATTGCTTTATAGAATTAGGCATAGCCAACCTCTCAACTGTCCCCAATTTTTGGCTCAAAATGTTGCTCTTCCCCTAATAATCCCTCCAAAAATAGCAATTTTGGAAGAAAACATGGAGGGTTTACAATTAAGAAATAACTGTAATAATCAAAGTTATAGATTACTTGAAATGCATGTAGATTCTTTTATTTTGTCAGCTGCTCAAGGTAGCAGTACTAATATTAAAGTGTCCCTTCTTTGACAGGTAGAAGCTGTATTGTGTGTCTATTTTATATTTTTGCATCACATTTTTGGTCCATTTTCATAAAATTGTGTTTTTTGGCAAATTAGTGACAAATCACTAAAGACTGAAGTTAGAAAATGACAGACATTTGAGTTTCAGATTTTATACCCTTCAGAAAATTCATACTAATGCAAGACCTATTCTATTATCTTTCTAAGTTTATTAGAGCAATATTTAAAAATTGTCCTTATTGTTGTGCCTTTGTCCCACTTCTGTGTATGGCTTTGTTCAGATTTCTTGCTCTTGAAGTTGAGAGGTATGACAAATGTGTCAGGGCCATCACAGTCAGCCAGAGAGATTTCAAATTGTGACATGCTTGTTGCACCCCACTCCCCCATGTAGTGACTCTGGATGTGTCCAAGCAAGGCAAGGAGTAGTTGTATCTACCTTGGATGGGGAGGACACACTGCATAAGTACTACAGTGGCTTTTCATCTGTCCTTGATTTTGCAGAATGGTCTGGTTTCTGTCATATTTTTGTACTGTTGATTTATGCTTATTACTCAAAGTGCCTGTTGCTCTGTGTTTAAGTAGCAATGCTTTAATGACCATAAGGTAAGCTTGTCTGACATCGTAAGATGCAAGTAAGCTTTAATAAGCATACTGTTAAAGAATTGCCAACATTGAAAGCCTTTCTGTTGTTGCCATGCAGAGAATACTTGACTAGATAATGTATAAGCCTTGGGTATTAAAGGACAGGATTCCATTATTTTAAAAAGCTCATTACACTTGTTGGAGACTTCCAGTCATCTCTACAGGCTTTACCCGTAAACTAAACAGAATGCCAATCATGTGTGGTCCATAACCTGTACAGTAATCCTTTAAGCAATGTATCTTGAGCTTGTTTCTTGTTTGCTTTTCATTTTTACTTTTATCATGTTTTCCCATGAAATAAGTTGTCAGGCAGCAGGTCTTTTTGGATAAGAAACATTTTTACAAGTGGGGGCATCACATAGATTTCTACTTTCAGCATGTTGCTTGGTACTTTAATAAAGCTGAATATATTATAATTAGAACTGCAGTGCAAGGAGAAGTGGTTTGAGTTGAGTGCTTCTGGTTTTTCTTATACTTGATTTTGACTGGCATTCCAGTAATGTATTTAAAAAGTAATTTATTTTTTCATGCCTCACAACCTTTTGTTTCCATCTAGATATTAAGTAAGCTGTCATGCAGCCAATGCATTGAAATATTTTTATTCTTCTACACTTATTTTTGTCTTGATTGGACTTTCATAATGATGGTTTGCCACCCAGGGCAGCGTATTTAATTAAAGTTAGTTTTTTTGTGGTTTTGTGCATAGCCCCTCCCCTTTATGGTTGACCACACCCCTTCCCTTTGACCCCGCCCATTCAGCGTCTCCTGCAGCCCCCCTGTGATTTGAAGTCACCAGCCGCCACTGACACTGACAACCCACTTCTTCTAGTCCACACAAATTCATTATGTGAAAGGTGCATCTATATCAAGAACCTAGAATCCAGGCTGTCTCACTCACCAGTCAGCCCATCTGATACAAAGCAAGTTGTCATCGTACACACCTCACCTACCAAACCAACAAACATATAAACCTACATATGGGGACGTCCTAACAAGAAACTTACCTAGACATCAGAGATGTCCCAAATATAAGCACGCTTCTCAAAATACATCCACTGCAGAACATAGTACACATAATATAACACATACCAGTATCTCACCAGTCAAGCTCCTAAGGCATAACACCAAAACAAACATCTTAGTCATAGGTGACTCAGTGGTGAGATACACAGATGATGTTCATCGTGTTTCACTGTTGCAGTCATGACTGTAGGGTTCTCCCCTGCCGGCAGGCAGTCCTCGGTCGGCCAGAATCCCAAAGTCTGGGTCTGGCATCGGCTGCTCAGCCATGCTTCCTGACGTCAGAGCGCCAGAAGTACAAAGCTGGCAGCCGACGCCATGTTCTCCAGTCTTTCTTGCCATGCGGTGATAGCAGTTCGCAAGTGCCAGTCGGCTGACTCCTGACAATTTTTTCTAAACGTACTTCAGTCCGAAGACTTTCTTCTCCTACTCAAAGCTAAGTACCCCATTGGGGAAACTTTTTTCTTGCTCCAGTCCGATGTCAGAAAAAGTTAATAATTGTATTTCATGTCGGAAGCAAATACCTCATAAGGATTTTCATTCTTACTGTATTCCTTGCTTAGGCCCTGACCACGACGTAGCTAGTTGTCGGTTTTGTGCTAGATTTAATCAACATACTATTAAACGAAGGTACGATTTTGCATTTCTTTACTTCGGTAGGCGTTTTAATTACAAAATGTCATCGGACACGCTTCCGGCTACCGGAGTTCACAAACGACGCAAGGATAAAGACAGGCCTCCGAGGTCCAAATCAGACGATATTGCACAAGCAGAGCCAGCTTCAGGTTCGGACGTCATCAGTGAGGCGCTTTTGCAGCCCCTGTCGTCAGCCATTTCGGAACCGATGGCCGAAACGGACTCCCACGAGGAGCCAACTAGGCCTTTGAATATTTCAGTTGCAGGACCTTCGGACAATGCTCCTTCGGATGGGTCCGGAGCCGCTGTGCAGGTACCGGCTTCCGAAGGGGTTTTCAGGCCTACTCAGCTTCTGATAAAGGCAAAGCCAAAGACAAAGGCAAAGACTCCTTCCAATTCAAAGACTACAGCCCAGGCCTCTTCTGATCCGGGACCGAAGTCTCAGAAACAGTTACTTAAGATGGCGGAGGACTTACTTACTATGATTAGGGGTTCACATCCCCCTCCAGATAAAAGGCCAAGGCAGGAATTGTATTATGACTCCTCTGATCATGCTTCTGTTTCTTCAGTTTCTTCTTCTGACCAGGATTATTCTTTCCCTCCTTATGAGGATTCTGATGCTGAGGAATCCATTCCTTCTGATTCTCCCCCTGAGGATTTTTCTTTTGGGGAAACTTTACATGGAATGAGGGAACATTTTCACTGGGAAGGACAGGAGTACTCGGAATCTAAGAAAAGACTTAGGGATTTTCTTCTTCTTCCCCAACATAGACCCCTGGCTATCCCTCCTATTTTTGATATTGTGGATGATGCTTTTTCGGAGGCTAACTTAACTCCTGACTCTTTTCCTCCAGCTCCTGTTAAGCCAGACAGATATTACAGGGTTCCTGATTCCCACCAGTTTTTATACAAGAACCCTACTGCTGACCCTGACATCATTTCTCAGGACCCTAAGGGGGTTAAGGCCGCTACTGCTAAAAACCCCATTCCCACTGAGAAGGATTCCAGATCTTTAGAAAGATGGGGCAAAAAAGTGTACACTTCTGCAACTTTATCTATTAGGGCTTTAAACTGTCAATTTCATATGCTGAAATACCAGCAATTTCTTCTGTCTGTTTTGAAACAAAAGCTAACTTCCATTTCCGCTTGTGCAGATGATAAGGAATTACATGACTTAATGCATGCCACTGAACAAGTAGGGAAGCATGGTTTACACCGTGGTTTTGATGCCTTGGAGGCTTCTTGTAGGGCTGCTGCCTCTGGCACAGTCATTAGAAGGCATGCTTGGTTAAAGGAACAAAACTTGCCAGATCAAGTAAAAGCTAAGTTATTGGATGCTCCTGTTCAACATAATGTTTTGTTTGGATCTAAGGCTGAAAAGGTGATAAAGAAGATGGAGGACAAGGCAAAATCCATGCAAACGGTTAAGGATTTAGTAGGAATTGGTTACTAAAAATTGGTCCTTTCCCAATTCAGACAGGCCTCAGAGGGGTAGATACAGACGCTCCCGAGGAAGGCCCCAAACGCAAGCCTCTTATAGACCAAGACAGTGGACTGCTTCCACCCCTAGGGGTGGAGAGGACAGGTCGCAAGCTCATAGAAAACAGGCTCAATGACTCCCTCTGTTGGGCTGCAGGAACTTCTTGCCTGGAAGCCCCTCTTGGAGGAAAACTTTCTCTTTTTCAACTAAATTGGACTCATATAACCCAAGACAAGTGGGTTCTGGATGTCGTTTCAAGAGGTTACAAATTCCATTTTCATACCCTACCAAGACCAAGCAGATGGCCGAATCTACCAAAACATCAATGGTTAGAGGCCTTAAACCAGGTGGAAGCCCTCTTGGCTATGAAAGCCATAGAACTGGTTCCACTTTCAGAGATGGGACAAGGTTTTTACTCAAGGCTCTTTCTAGTCCCCAGAAAGCAAAATTCATGGAGACCAATTCTGGATCTGTCAGTCTTGAACACTTTTCTTGAGATACCAAAATTCAAGATGCTTACTCTACAGCAGCTACTTCCAATGCTGACCAAAGATGCATGGATGGTAACTTTGGATTTAAAGGAGGCTTATTTACACATTCCCATCAGGCAGGAGTGCAGAAAATACCTCAGGTTCAAGGCCGGATCGAGGGCACTATCAATTCTCTGCGCTGCCCTTTGGATTGTCTACTGCGCCCAGGGTCTTCACCAAATGCCCGGCTCCAGTAGTAGCTTATTGCAGACTCAAGGGAATTCAAATTTACCCTTATCTGGACAACTGTCTTATTCAAGCAGACAGCAAGGATGTCTTACTCCAGCATCTAGAATTTGTTCAAAAACTTCTCAAGTTCCTGGGATTCACTGTAAACATAAAAAAGTCAAATTTGACACCCTCACAACAGATAACTTTTCTGGGTGCTCTTCTAAACACAACAACCCAGATGGCATTTCTGACATACGAAAAACAATTACAGCTGGCTTCAACTTTCAAAACCTTGGCATCATTAACTCAGCTATCTGCAAGGAAATTCCTGCAGGCCTTGAGTTACATGGCTTCCTGCATCCTTCTCGTACCATATGCAAGACTACATATGAGGAAAATACAGTGGTACCTAAAAGGTGTATGGTCTCAGCATTGCCACAGTTTAGACATACAGATCACTGTCCTGCCTTGTCTTCAAAAGGAATTCCTTTGGTGGTCCAAGGCATGTACTCAAAACAAAGGGAAGGCCTTCAGTCTGCCTCCAGCCAGTCAGATACTAACCACGGATGCCTCGGATTATGCATGGGGAGCCCATTTGCAGGGCAACTGTCTGCAGGGCCTTTGGACAAAGGATCATAATTTATTTATTTATTTATTTTTATTTTACATTTGTTTACCGGGCTAGTCTAGCTGGATACATGTCCATTTTCAGTAGAGGCCCGGGGAGAAAAGCTCCAAGAAGAAGGTACAGATAACATAATAGATTCATAAGCACCTGCATATCAATTTAAAGGAAATGTTAGCCATTCAAAACACTCTATTGGCCTTCAGGAATTTTCTACAACCAGGACAACTACTGATACGGACAGACGACACCACAGTTATGTGGTACATAAACAAGCAAGGGGGATCACATTCCTATCCCCTTTGCAGACTAGCCATGAATCTATGGAACACAGCTCTAGCTTACAAACTGGACCTTCAAGCTCAGTTTCTACCAGGGAAGCAAAACATCCTGGCAGACAGTCTGAGCAGGAACCTGTCAAACACACATGAATGGAAGCTGGACCCCAAAATATTCAAGATGATTACAGCAGTCTGGGGATGTCCTCACATAGACCTCTTTGCATCCCACCTCAATCATCAACTACAGATTTTTTGCACAAGGACATTCCACGAACTATCTTGGAAAGTGGATGCACTATCATTCAGTTGGAGAAACCTCTCAGGGTATGCCTTCCCACCTCTACCTCTTCTTCCACGGGTGTTATTAAAGATCAAACAGGACAAGCCCAAGATGATAATTTTACTGGCCCCAAATTGGCCTTGACAGTTTTGGTACCCAACTCTGAAAAACCTTTCTCTGGAGCCCCCTTGGGTTTTACCTCAGATTCCGAACCTTCTGTCCCAACACCAGGGTCAAGTTCTGCACTCCCATGTCAAAACTCTCAGCCTGGCTGCCTAGTTAATCCAGGGTCTATGATTCATTCTCTCCTACCCAAGCAGGTTATGGATGTCATTTTAGATGCCAGACGTCCTAGCACTAGAAAATCTTATGCAGGAAAATGGAAAAGATTTTGCACCTGGATGCAGGCTCAGGATTTGGATCCTCTTATTCCTAACATTCCTCTGATTTTACTTTATCTGACAGACCTCTTACATAAGGGTCTCTCTTTTTCTTCCATAAAGATACATGCCTCTGCTATTTCTGCTCATTATAATGCAGACCCTCCAATCTTTTCCCACCAGCTCATATGAGAGTTTCTCAGAGGAGCTAAGAACTTAAGGCCCCCTAGATCTCCACCCATTCCTGCCTGGGATCTCAACTATGTTTTGGAAAAACTCACCTTATTTCCTTTTGAGCCTGCTGCCACATCTGACATCAAGTTTTTATCTTGGAAGACAGCCATCCTGTTAGCTCTAACCTCTGCCAGGAGAGTTTCAGAGTTGCAAGCTCTTATGGCTGTGGAACCTTATATTATTTTTCATCAAGACAGGGTGTCTTTAAGGACTAATCCTACTTTCATGCCTAAGGTGGTTTCCAAAGTGGCTTTAAATCAAACTATTCACCTGCCAACTTTTTCCCCCAGTCCTCAAAATATGGGGGAAAGGATCTTGCATTCCTTGGATGTACACAGACAACTACGTTTTTACCTGGACAGAACCAAGGACATCAGGAAATCAAAGCAATTGTTTGTTTCTTATGCTTCAAGTTCCCAAGGTAAAGCCATCTCAAAACAGACCATTTCTAAATGGATTGCTCATGGAATCAGATTTTGTTATTCACACCATGGAATGCAAATCCCAGGGAGTATAAGGACTCACTCTACCAGAGCTGCTGCCACTTCAGCTGCCTTCCTCAGGGGAGTTCCTACCAAAGACATTTTGGAAGCTGCAACTTGGAGTTCAGTGCATACTTTTTCTAAGCACTACAATCTACCTCTCTACTCTAAGTCTAGGGCAGGCTTTGCTTCTGCAGTCTTGCAGGGCCTTTTAGCTGCCCCCTCTACTTTATGACCACCTCCCTTTTCTTCTGCTTTGGGATTCAACCCTACAGTCATGACTGCAACAGTGAAACACGATGAACATAGTACAGTTGTGTACACTTACCATAAATGTAGATGTTCGAGTGTCTTCATTGTTGCAGTCTGGGTTTCCCTCCCTCCTGTCCCCTCTTATTTTTTCTTTTATGTGGTTCCCTTCTTCACCCTTCTCCTGAGGTGTATTTGCAAAGGGTATGGGATTTTACTCATTTTGGAACACCTGACATCTGGGGCAAGAAAAACTGGAGAACATGGCGTCGGCTGCCAGCTTTGTACTCCTGGCGCTCTGACGTCAGGGAGCATGGCTGAGCAGATCAGGGAGCATGGCTGAGCAGCCGACGCCGGACCCAGACTTTGGGATTCTGGCCGACCGAGGACTGCCTGCCGGCAGGGGAGAACCCTACAGTCATGACTGCAACAGTGAAGACACTCGAACATCTACATTTATGGTAAGTGTACACAACTGTACTTTCCTCTCACCAAGCTGGGTAAGGAAAAGTTTATGGTCAGCTGTCTGTCAAGTGACAGGATTTGCCACATCACACACACACACAGACACACTCAAGTCTCTCAACAACAGGCACTGTCATAACTCCGTCAAAGTTCGTGTTGCTGTGAACAACCTGAGACGTACCTCACTGGACTATATGAAGAGAGACATGACTGAGCTTGTGGATTATGTGGCTCAGGCAGGTATGTCCCTAGCCTTAAGCAGCATTTTACCTTTACCTAGGATGATACCTCAGTACAAATAAAAAATTATTGACTTCAACAATTGCCTTAGTTTCTGGTGTCATTCAAAGGGGATCCAGTATCTGTCAGCCTGGAATGACATGGTTGACATAACTTAGTGCTTTGCCAGAGATGGTCTTCATCTGTCATCCCTGGGATTTTGGTTACTGGCTAAGACTCTTGCCATCTCCATAGTGTCTTTTTTTAAGCAATGTCACAAGAACAAAATTCCCGAAGTAAAAATATCCTCTAAAAACAACCTCAAATTTATGCTGCTAAACAGTAGGAATCTAAACCAGAAACTGCACTCACTGGAAGCAGTCCTCACACTGGAAGATGCTGACATTTGGGCAGTCACTGACACCTGCTTTAAGGCACCCAGCTATACCAGGTTACATTTCCTTCCACATATTTATATCACAAACTGAAGGCGTGAGAACTAAAGGAGGTGGTGTATCAATATTCCTTAAAGATAAATATACCTCTAGATAGGTTACACAGCCCGATTCCCTTGAATTACTTCAGGTGCAATTGACTGTAGGCAAGACCCCTCTTCAGGTCATTGCCAGCTATAGGAACCCCTCCATGAATCAGGACAGCCTACTTGGATCTGCTTGAGTCAATCAAGATACAACTAAACACCCTGGTTTTGGGTGACTTTAATTACCTATCCATTGACTGAGTAAATGATACGTGTTCTAACTCATTTGCCCAAAGGATCCTGAACCTTAACTCCAATGCCATAGACCAGCTGGTTGACACACCTACAAGGGGCTCAAACACCCTGGACCCACTGCACCACCCTCAGTGTGCGGTCATCCTTCGTGAGATCTGAGCACAAATTAGTCTCGCTAGACGTAACTATAATACATAACCCCCTCTTAGCAACAGCTAAATTAAAAAACTTCTCTAAGGCCGATTACATCCTGTTAACGTGACAGCAAAAATACCTTCATAGCCTCTTCCTCCCACTGAGGGAACAAACACCTATGCTGAGTTATACATCAATGTTTTATATAAGCACCTGTACAATTGCATTGACTGTCCCGTACCTGATGGAAGCAAAGCAAGACCTTCAAGGAAAAACAAACCTGCCTGATGGACAACTGCCATTAATAGGCTATACAACAGCAGAAAGAAATTGCTGTCTAAGAGTAGGGAACGGTCTCAAAACTGGAAACAATCCCTCCTCAACTTAAACAAGCAAATAAGACTCCTAGTGAAGTCCTCCAAAGTTAACTACAAATCCAGATTAGCTTCTCTATTATCTCCAAGGAGCAGATCTTAAACACCCTCTCCAAGGACAAAAACACAGCCTCTATGGGACCAGACAACATTCCGGGCTGTGTTCTACATGGGTTAAAATAGGAATTAGCATCACCATTGAGCAGGCTTTTCAATCACAGCTGGGTATCAACCCATGTATTGTAAGGCGGGTTGCAAACTGGCTCACTGATAGAACTCATACAGTCAAAATAGGGGACTCCAACTCCTCCAGCAGAACTGTAACCAGTGGTGTTCCACAGAGATCTGTTCTGGGACCTCTACTGTTCTGAATCTACTTCTCTGAAGTGCAGACTAAAACTATAGGACTTTGGCTGGCAAAGTTTGCTAATGACTGGAAGATGGAAGCAATCATTGAAACCCCTAGTGATGTCAACATCCTGCAAGAAGGTCTTATGCAGACTAATGGCTGTTGCCAAAGTCATGGTCTTAAACTTACCTTCAGCAAGGGTGATGTTCCTGCAAACTACCACATCAATAGCAATACCCTAAGCACACAATCAGTGGTGAGAGATCTAAACACACAGGTGGACAGCAACCTTAACTATATTCATATTGTCTCCACAGTTGTAAGGAGGGCATTTTATATTGCTCATCTCATAAGTAAGGGCATTACCTCCAGGAAAAAATGAGGTTATAACCCCCCTGTACTCTACCTCATCAGGCCAATAGTAGAGGACAACACTCTGTTTGGATCATTCCTTTTCAAACACATGCAGCAATTGGAGAGACCACAGAGGTTCCTTACAAAGAAAATTCAGGGTCTTCAAGATCTTTGTTATGGGGACAGACGGAAATCATTGTCACTTTACTCTGTGTCGTGCAGACTGCTCAGAGGCAGCCTGTGCCTTGCATATAGAGCAATCTCTGACCCAGCGTTAATGGAAATGCTGTACATTCGCAAGTCAAATGGCTCACGGCTCACTCTCACAAAGGAACTTAACCTGTATGTGACATCAACAGAACTTGCTGAGGAGACAGATTTGTCTCACAGAAGTTGCCTCACCTTTGGAACAAGCTTCCTATTCATGTTAAACAAAGCTCCTTGTTGGCCCTATTTAAGCATAAATTGGACAACTGAATGGGTAACCAGAAATTCACCCAGGGGGTTCCACCTATGTCCCTCTTGGACAGGGGCAGTAGGTGCCAATTTTGGTGTCTGCTTGAACCAGACAGCCTTGGGAACACAGGTTGAACTTGGCTTGGCTTGTAAGGCCCCTGGAGCCATTAGCCTAGCAACTTCCTATGATAAACTGAGATCTCACTTAATACAAGACAGTGACTGCAGGTTATAAAGAAGGAACAGGAAACAAGCTGTTAAAATATGTATGGTGACAGTTACTTCTGTCAAAATCTCGAGAAAGTAAAAAAACACTGTGTGCAAATATGACTTGGTGATAATAGGAATCCAGAATCCCAACTGTCTTCATTACTTGAAGACCACCTTATAGACAGTGGTAGAGCAATGCCTACCAGAACAGAGGTCTAATGACTACCCTGTACAGTCAAGTGCTCCAAATTGCTACCAGGGGCTGAAAATAGAGACATTACAGGTAGCTGTGATGATGGCAGTACCAAGTATGTCCATGAAGTATACATTAGATATCTTTGATTTATTAAAAAAAAAAAACTTCCATTTAAAGTAACTGTACCAAGTAAATGAACTGCCTGCAAGGACTGGATTGTTTCTTGGTAACCGTGTTGCATAATTACATGACATACCAGTATAATATTTAATAGTCCTAAAGTTAGACAAATACACCTCATAGCTCTAGAAATACAGTATCATCTTTTAAAAAGGGGCTAAATTTTATTTGGGTGTGTTATCATCAGATCCTTTCTAGGTAGTCAGTCTCTGTTGCATAAATCATGAATGTGGATGTACTTCTTGGGTCAAGCCTCTTAATTAAAGCCTTACCTGAGAACCTATCTTAATGTTGTACGAAATACTGTAGCATGCTGCACTGTACTGAATTTCTGTTGGGATGAGTATATTGTTTCTTTTTCAGAGTTAGGAATATAGCATATATACAGATTGTATTCTGAGTTGCCATTACATTAGAAGTAAGCTTATACATATATTTATGCTGTATAAGACTGCTTTCCCTCCAAGATTTGACTCGTGCAGTTTTACCTGTTTTACTTATTTACTGTTCAGTACTCAGTTTTATTGGATACCAAGTCAGGGCTTCAATGGCCATTTAAGAGCTTGCCAGAGGATAACTCTGAAACATGCACACAGTCTTTATACCACATAGCTATTGAGAAGTTATGTACCTACCATAACGTTCCATGTTAGTTGTCTTCTCTCGCCTTCTTTCTTGCTTGATGGGTTCGGAGCCGATCCTCGGCTCCGACTCGGCACTTGCTAAGCTCGAGAGTCACTTTTACCAGCTCGAGGCAGCCCCATATCCCATGATGCAAGGTGGTAAGTACCCAGATCTCGTTTGATGACAATAGGCAATAGCACCTAGCATAATAACTTCCAAAAGGAAGAAAGAAGGAGAGAAAAAACCTGAAGGATGGTAGAAGGACCAGCACTGTATGGTCTTCAGAGGCATAATTCCTTGTAGAGAGAAAGGTCTGTCCAGGCCTGGGGGAAGGAGGGAGGGTCGCAAGAAAGAAGGCGAGAGAAGACAACTAACATGGAACGTTATGGTAGGTACATAACTTCTCAATGTTAAGTTGTCAATCTCGCCTTCATTCTTGCTTGATGGGACCGCGTCCCTAGCACCTCTATCCTGGGTGGCTCAATGGAACAGACTCTTGAGAACTGTAGAGCCAAAACTGGCTCTGTCCCTGGAGGCCAAATCCAATTTGTAATGGGAAACAAATGTATGAGGAGTGGCCCAAGTGGCTGCTGCACAAATAGTGTCTAATGGAAGTCTAGCTTGAAAAGCTGTGGAAGTGGCTAAGCTTCTGGTTGAATGCGCTTTAGGTTTTGAGCACAGCTGTTTTCCCCTGAGCTGATAAATTTCAGAGATGACAGAAGAAAGCCATCTAGACAAGGTCACTTTTGAGACAGGAAGGGCTTTCTTGTTATCAGCATAAGAAACAAAGAGTTGATCGGATTTCCTGAATTGTTTTGTTCTGTCCAAATAATATCTGAGTTGGCGGTGGACATCAAGATAATGTAATTTTTGTTCCGATCTGTTTGAATAGTTTGGGAAAAATACAGGAAGATCAATAGCCTGATTCAAATTAGTCTTTGAGGCGACCTTAGGCAAAAGGTCGGATTAGTTCTCAATGATACTCTGTCTTTGTGGAAGACTAAATAGGGGCGAACAGATAGAGCATGAAGTTCAGACACCCTCCTAGCCGATGTAATAGCAACCAGGAATAAAGTTTTCCATGAAAGAAATTTCAGGGAACATGAAACAGCTGGCTCAAGGGAGGAAGAATCAAGGATGTCAGCACTAAATTTAGGTCCCATTGAGGAGGAGGACTCCTGATTGGAGGTTTCAGGAGAAAAATTCTTTTCAAGAAGGCTCTACAAAGCCTGTGGGACATAATGTTGTGATCTGCGAACCCAACATGAAAGTTCGAGATAGCGGCCAACTGAACTTTGACCGTGGAAGAAGAGGAGCCCGCGTGAAAAATTTCCGCTAAGAAATCCAAAACTGCTTGTACTGGAGCAGTGAAGGGATCAATATTCTTGGCTTTAGCCCAATAAGAAAAACGTTTCCATTTGCTAGTATAAATCCTCCTAGTAGAGGATTTTAAGGAAGCTACTATGATGTCTCTAACAGGATTAGAGATCATAGGAAGCCTGGCTAAGGAAGGAAGTGGAGCAACCATGCTGTGAGGTTGAGAGAAGGGATAGACCGGTGCAGCTGACCCGATTGGTGAATCAGAAGATCTGGCACTGGGTCCAGATGCCACGGCTGCACCAAAAGGTGACGATGGAGGAATGGAAACCAAATTTGTCGAGGCCAATAAGGAGCAATGAGAATCATTTTGGCTCTCAAAACGGTGGCTTTCTGGATAACTTGTGGGATCAGAGTAAAGGGAGGAAAGGCATAAAGAAGTCCCTGGGGCCAATCCTGGGTCAGAGCGTCTCTGGGGGGATGGCCTGGCAGTGGGAAGAGAGAGAAGAAGTCTGGGCATTTGATGTTTTGGGGAGTAGCAAAGAGATCGCAACATGGGCGACCCCATTCCAGAAAAATCTCCTCCGATTGTTTGAGAGACCACTCGTGAGGCATGAGAATAGCTCTGCTCAATCTGTATGCTAAAATGTTGGTTTTCCCAGGGATATGCGTTGCTACCAGAAACCGATGAGAGATCGCCCATTGCCAAAGTCTGAGCGCTTCTCGACACAAGGGGTAGGACTTGGTTCCGCCCTGTTTGTTGATATACCAAACTACAGACATGTTGTCTGTGTGGACTGCAATTGTCCCCAAGGGAAGAAAGTCGTTGAGGGCTTGCAACGTTAAAAGCACTGCTCTCATCTCTAGGACATTTATGTGCAGGTGGTATTCGAAAGGTTGCCACGTCCCATGAACCATCCTGCCCTGATAATGCCCCCCCACCCGATCAGGGAGGCATCCGTAGTGACAGTGGCTACCGGGCTGGGGTACAAAGGGTCTGCCTTGGTGAATCTGGGGAGAAGTAATCCACCAAGCAAGATGATTCTTGCAAATCTGTGTCACCAGTATTTGGTGACGCATCGGAAGTTGTTGGTAAGACCACTGAGTGAACAACATCCACTGAAGAAGGCGCATATAGAAGCGAGCCAGGGGAAGAAGGGTAATGGCCGCAGCCATGAGGCCTAACACTTTTAGAACCATTCTGGCTTGTACTTTCTTGCTGGCTAGAATGATTCTCACGTGACCTTGTATATCTGAGATTCTTTGGTCTGTGAGGGTAGCTGACATCCGAACAGTGTTTAAGTTTGCGCCTATGAAAGTAATAGACTGGCAGGGCAATAAGGAGGATTTTCCGGAGTTGATCGAGATGCCCATTTGAGAGCAAAGATTTATTATGTAATCCCTGGCTTGAAGAAGCTGATGCCTGGTGGTGGCTGAAAGGAGCCAGTCATCGAGATACGGAAACACCTGGAATCCTTGACGTCTCAGGTGAGCCGTGACCACTGCCATGCATTTGGTGAACACTCTGGGGGCTGTAGTGAGACCAAAGGGCAGGGCTCTGAACTGGAAATGACTGGACCCCAGCCGAAAGCGGAGAAACCTTCTGGAGCGTCTGTGAATTTTTATGTGATAGTACGCATCCTGAAGATCTATCAAGCACATCCAGTTGTCTTTCTGTAAGAAGGGCAGAATTGACTGAAGTGTGACCATTCGGAATCTTGTCTTCCTCACAGACTTGTTGAGTCTGCTGAGATCCAATATTGGTCTCCAGTCTCCCGTCTTTTTGGGGACCAAAAAGAACCTTGAGTAGATTCCGGGCTCTGAATGATCTGTTGTAACTGGCTGAATGGCTCTTTTTTGCAGAAGTTTTAAAACTTCTAACTCTGCAATTTCCCTTAGACCGGGTGGTACATCTGGAAGGGAATTTGAGTGTGAGAAGGGAGTTTCCTCGAAAGGAATTTTGTAACCCTCGGATATGATCGACTGTACCCATCTGTCTTGAGTTAGGGAAAGCCAGGCTTCTGGGTACAGCGATAGTCTTCCCCCGACTGCCTCCAAGGATGGACAGTCGGGCAACATCTCAGGGATGCTGAAAGGGCTTGTCAGAGAGAGGCTCTCTGCTTCCCTGGTTTTGTGGACCCCCTCTGCCTCTGGAGCGGCGTCTGTTATTGTTACCCCCTCTGCCTCTAGGGGTAAACTGACCACGTGAATCCGGCGTGACTCCTTGGGATTTGCGGAACCACATTTTGCCACCATTCTGCCCTTTAGGGTAAGGTCTAGAAGGGGTGGAAAAACGGACCCCTACGGCAGAAAGAGTCTTGCCGTCCTGCTCACACCTGGTCAACGTTTCCTTCACTTGAGGGCCAAACAAAGCTGACCCATCAAAGGGAGAGTTTGTGAAGGACGCCTTAAAGGGATCTGCAAAATTACAGAGCCGCATCCAGGCTTGGCGTCTAAGAGCCACACCTGTACCTGCGGCCCTACTCGCTCCAGCTGCTGCATATGATATCAGTCGCATGGAGGAGTTAGCTATAGAATTAAGGGTTCCTAACTGCGAAGCAATTTTTTCTTGAGCCCCTGCAGCTGTCGGATCCTGTACTACTTCACCTAGCTCCTTAAGGATATCCCTCTGGAGTCTGGTGAAGTGACATAGGTAGTTCAGCGAATGCATAGCAAAGGTCGCTGAAGAGAACATCCGCTTACCATACCTATCCATGGTCCTAGAGTCCTTATTAGGAGGATGGACAGGTACGGAAGGATCTGCAAGTTCCTTCTTAGTGGCAACCGCCACCACTATTGCATCAGCAGGGACACCTTTCGTGAGGAATTGCTTGTCCGAAGGGGCAGTAATAAATTTAGAAGGCCTCCTAGGAACTGGCTCTACAGAGTCAGGAGCAGCCCAAGCCTTTCGAGCAATAACCTGCATAAGGGGGTCGAAAGGCGGAGACACCCAGGAGGTGGAGGGCCGAGATCCAAACGCCTCCAGGTATACCGACTCATCCTCAGAGGGATTATTGGAGGGCCAGTTTCCCCTCTGTTTAAGGAGTTCTAGGATGTCTGAAAAGGAGACATCCTCAGAGGGGGATCTTGGGGATCCCTCCGACTCATCTAAGTCTGTATCTGAAGTGATAGACTCGGGGGAGTCTACGTGTTTCCTCTTACAGGTCCTCTTGCACGGGGGATCCCCTGACTGATCAGCAGAATCCTCGGAAGAGGGGGTTCTTCCCAGTGGGGAAACCTGAGGCGGAGGATCTCTGGGTCCGGGAGCAAGAGAGATGGCAGAGATATCGACAGGCACCGTAGAGGGAGGAGCTAAGGGAACAGACTGCTGGCTGAGTCCAGTGGCCAGCACACTCTTCATCACCTCGAAGGCTCCCCTCCCAGGGAGGTCCGAGAGAACCCTTTCCGAAGAACCAGGATCTCCAGGGCCCACCGAAAGGGAAGGCTCCGAGGCAGATGTCGGAGCCGAGCTCACCAAGGCCGAGGCTCCAAGGGGAAGAGTGGGGTCGGACAAGGGTCCGATGCCACTCACCCCCTCGGAGGAGACCAGGGAAGCCCGACCACCGAGTCCCTCTAAGGAAGGTCTCGAAGAGGAGATAAGAGTAGAGGCTGAAGGAGCAGAAGGGGGAGGTATCTGTCCCTCAGCCATAGCAGAAACTATTCCCAAAGACTCCAGCTCCAAACTCTGGGGTAGAGTCAAAGGAGGAACTGCAATGGGGTGTGGACTAATAGTCGTCTGTTGAGACGGACTATGTAGCATCTGGGCCAGTGCCTGTGATTTTAATAATCTACTGACCACCCTCTCTAAATCATGGTCAGAAAGCCTGGATGACCTGGATGATCGGCTCCGATGGCTCCGTTCCGAGAGGAGATGCCGGAGCTGAGAGTATCGGTTCCAAGGAAGGGGACCTGGACCTCTTCCTCGAAGGAACCATCGGAGCCGACGAAACCATGGATGCTGTCGGAGCCGACAACTTTTCGGCACCCACAGAAGGTCTCGATGCATCGGCTCCGGCCGGAGCCGATACAGACATAAAGGTAAGGGTGTCGGAGCCGGTCGGTGCCGACACCGAAGCCTGAGCCACATGGTGGTCGGAACCGATCGGAGCCGACACCGATGTGACCGAACCAGTATCGGCACCGATAGCCATCGGTGCCGAAGGTTTGTGCAAACCAGGATAGGCTCCAGCCGGTGCCGATCTCGACTCTGAAAGAGTCGGAGCCGAGGCCGCAGGCTTGGACACAGACGCCTGGGCCTTGGAAGACTTGGAAGTCTTGCTCGGAGCCGACTTAGCCGGAGAGCCCTCCGGTTTAAGTAGGCCCCTCAAAATCAGCTTGTTTCTCCTCTCCTGCAGGACTCTCTGGCTAAAGGAATGACAAATCGCACAGGAGTCCTGCAGGTGGAGAGGTCCCAGGCAGTATAAGCAAGAAGTGTGACCATCTGTCAGAGACATCTTCTGACAGCACGAGTCACACTTCTTAAAGCCTGAGACCCTTTCCTTAGACATGGTTGCAAAAAAAAAAAAAAACACACACACAACACCGTCCAAGAAACAATTATCCCAAAATAAATGAAATCACTAACCTCTCACATACACACACACACCCTAACAAGGGGGGGGGGGATGGGAGGGGAGAAGGCCTGACTAAAAAAATTAAGGAGAGAGGGAAATTCTAGTCAGAAAGGGACTAAAACTAACCTAAAACTGTTAAAAATAAAGTTTAAATTGAAAAAGGGGCAAAAACAGTAATGTATAAATCACTTACCAGGAGCTGGTAAAAGGAGGACCTCATCAGCGAAGCGGCAAATGAGATCTGGGTACTTACCGCCTTGCATCATGGGATATGGGGCTGCCTCGAGCTGGTAAAAGTGACTCTCAAGCTTAGCAAGTGCCGAGTCGGAGCCGAGGATCGGCTCCAAACCCATCAAGCAAGAATGAAGGCGAGATTGACAACTTAACATCAACTGTTTGAAAGATCCTAAGCTGTTGGCAGATAGAATGTTTATGGGTAAGAAATTCCACAGTTTTCTTTTTGTTTGAGATAATTTAACAAAGAATTTATTATTCTTTGTGGAAGCATTATGGTCGATAAATGAAGCCAAATTATGTCAGCCATAATGCCATTCATAGAGTATTTAAATACAAACATTAAGTCCCCTCTTAATAATTTATACCCAGTAAAACACACTGACAGATATCTAGTATCTTACTATATGCCAACTGGTCAAGATCTGCTATGTGTCTTATAAATAACTTCTGGATACATGCAAGTTTCAACAGTTGAGAGTTATTAAATACACATAAAGATCCATAGTATTCAATAACCAGCTGTACAGCCATAGTGAACAATGGGAGAAAAACATTCTTGTCCATACTAGTAACACATTGCATGAAGCTTCTGATTAGGCCATAACAACTTCTTACAACATTCTTAATATGTTTCTCCACATTAAAAGATGAATCTGCTAAAATCCCTGTATCTCTCTTGTGACACCAAAGATGACAATGTTGTCTATTTTTGTCCTTTCAAACATGTGGGTTGTTAGATCCAGCAGGATCCCACCTCAGCACCGATCTCAAGCTAATTGGTTCCAGAGCTCTGATTCGTCCCCTACCTGTAATTACCCAGGTTGACCCTCTGATACTCTGATCTCATTTGCTGCTCACACAATTCAGATGTGCAGAGAGCTCTCAGCGATTATATGAAGGTTTTTTTCTGGTTAGCTACCCTCCTCACCTGCAGTGAGAGTTTTTTCCTTTAACTCTCTGTAATTTTTTTTCTTATATTCTGTCTTTATAGTACTTCATTAAAAAGTAGTAGTAGTAGTAGTTTCATCCTTTATAACTTTAGATCTGATGTCCTTTTCCTTCTTCCTCATTGATGGGTCTCTGATCCGACATCAGATCCGACTTGGCCGCTCTTCCCAGACTTTAGGATCCGAGTCTCGAGCTCCCCCTATTCCCATAATGTTCCATACCTTCCGTAACTCCCCAGATCTCGTTTCCATATGTTGCATTCAGACGTGGTTCCTGTGTCTTGGGTAGATACTTTTTTTGAGATGTCTTTTGTTGTTAAAACCTTTATAAATGTTCTTCTGGTTACCTTTTTCCTCCCTCCTTTATTAGACTCTTGCAGGCGTTAGGGACTTCAGAGTTTCCTTCACTGCTTTCCTTTCATGCCCTTTGTCTTTTCTGGAAAAAAAAGTCTAAAAGTTAAAGTTAAAAGTTTAGGTTTAAGTAGAGTTACTATTGTTATCATTGTTATAGCATTTCTTGATTACTGTTGTTAACCTCCTTGGGGTGTTCTTTTTGGTCATAATGAGTTTCTAGCTAGCTTCCTCATGGCCAAGAAACCAACAGGCTTTAAGAGATCCACTTCTTGTGGGTAACAAGATCCCAAATTTTGATGCCCTAGGAAGTGTGTCTACTGTTTAGGACCAGGACCTTTGGAGATGGATTGTCTGGTGCATGTTGCCTTTAACCCTTGGGCTTTGGCAGACCATAGAAACAAGCTTATCCTAAAAGGCCTTTTGCCTGTGTCCTCTTCTGGGGCTCAAACCCCCTTGAGACATATCTGCTCCAAATGGTCTCATCCTTCTTCTTTGAGGGAGTCATCGGAGCTTGGTCAGAAAAGACCAAAAGTCTTGGATCCGACTTCTCTGGATCTGAGAACAACCAAAAAGCCATCAGATCCAAAGACTACTTCAGATCCATCATCTCGTAGTAGTACTAAACCATCAGATCCAAAGACCCCATCAGACTGGATTGCTCCAGTTTCTGGTAGGTCAGAGTCATTTTTGGATCCTAAGTCCTCGGATCAGGACGATCCTGTAGTTATTTCTGGCTTACCTATTCCAAGTACATCATCTTTGAATCCTAAGACTTTAGATCTGATGCTTAGGAGCCATACGCCAGTTTTCCAACTAGAACCTGTTTCTCCAGCCATTCTTACCAAGGTTTTTCAGACACCTACCAAATCCAGGGCATGCTTCCTCAGCATCTTTTTCCAGGTCTTCCCAAAGCTTCACCAATGCCAATATAGACAGGATGATGCAGAAGTTCCTTAAGGTGCAAATTCAGATGGGGTCCTGCCATCTCCATCTCATCTTAGATCTGTGAGTGCTCCATCTCCTACTATGCAGACTCCTTTTCCAGTCTGACACTTGGATGTTCTTCGTCTTCCCTTGCTGCAGTCCTGACTATTGGGTATAGTCCGCGTCCCAGTCGGCCCGAATACCAGAGTATAAGGCTGACGTCGGTCATGGCGCCTTAGACTGGCGCCGTCGCGTCAGGGTACTAAATCGCATGACCGGCGTCATTCCTCAGTCTTTTCGCCGCATGGTCCGGTGAATAAGCAATTTTGCGAGTGCAGCTTGCCGTTCTGAGATTTTCGAAACCGGAGTTTCAGACGAAACAGAGTTGGTAGTAACCCCGTTGGGAACATTTTGGTTTTCTTGCCTCAGTATTTAACCGGATGTCAGAAAAAGTGAATAACTGTATTTCTTGTGGGAAGCAGATATAGGGATTATCATACATTGTGTATACCTTGTTTAGGGCCTGATCTTGTGCTAGGTTTAACAAGGGCACTATTAAGAGGAGGCTTGATTGTGCTAGGTTAGTGTTTGGGAAGCGTTGCAATTATAATATGCCGTCGGATGCTAAGGACAAAACAGTGAAGCCTAGGGGTGAGGAACCGGCAGTCGTTCTTTAGAAGGCTCAGGGGAGCCAGAGGTTTTGCCAGGAGTCTCTATGGAGTCTCAGGCAGATACTTTACTGTTACAGGATGTGCCCTCTCAGGAGGTAGGCCAGGCTGAGGGCTTCTCAGGTAACTGTTCTTCCCTCTCTTCCCAAGGTAGTTAGGGCCTCTCCTTCTGTTGCCAAAGCTTCTTTTAGAGGTAGGCCAAGTTCAGCTTCTGTGGGGGCTTCTCCTAGCATTTCGGCTCTGTGCCTAAGAAACATATGCTTAAAATGGCAGAAGATTTGATTACTCTGATTAGAGGTTCTATGCCCCGTCTGATAAGAGGCCTAGGGTGGAACAGGAGTTTGATAGTTTTGAACAGTGTTCACAGGCTTCAGAGTCTTCTGTGGAAGACTTGCAAGAGTTTCCTGCTTATTCTGATTCTGATGTGGATGATTCCACTCCTACAGCTTCTCCTCCTGAGGATTTTTCATTTTCAGAGACTCTTCACTCCATGAGGGAGCACTTTAAATGGGAAGGTCAGGATTACTCTGATTCCAGGAAAAGGCTTAGGGAATTCTTGTTTTTACCCCAGCATAGGCCCTTAGCTATTCCTCCTGTGTTGAATGTGGTGGAGGATGTTTTTGCAGAGGCTTCCCTGAACCCTGACTCCTTGCCTCCTGCTCCTGTTTAGCCTGATAGGTATTATAGGGTGCCCCTTGCTCATAAGTATTTGTTTAAGAGTCCCAGGGCGGACCCAGAAACTGTTTCTCAGGGGCCTAAAGGTGTTAAAGCTTCTGTGGTTAAAAATCCTGTACCCTCTGATAAAGAGGCAAGGGCTTTGGATAGGTGGGGTAAGAAAGTATATACTTCTTCCACTCTAGCCATGAGAATTGTCAGTTTCATATGCTGAAATATCAGAATTATCTCCTTTCACAATTGAAATCTAAGGTGGATGCTTTGGCGGAAGGTATTGAGTGTAAAGAATTGCTAGATTTGGTTCATGTGTCTGAACAAGTGGGTAAGCATTCTTTGCAGTGTGGTTTTGATGCTGTTCAGGCCTCCTCGAGGGTGGCTGCTACTAGTTCTGTTCTTCGCAGACATGCCTGGTTGAAGGATCAGAATTTAGCTGAGCATGTTAAGACCAGGATTTTGGATGCTCCTTTACAGTCTGATGTGTTGTTTGGACCGCCTGTGGAAGCAGTTTTAAAGAAAATGGAGGACAAAGCTAAGTCTATGCAGACTGTTAAAGATTTTTGCAGGTGCAGCCTCCAAGTTTAGTAGAAATTGGCCTGCTAAGGGGTGGACATATCCTGCTTATGGTTCCCAGTCTAGGGGTAGGTCTAGGCGTGGTAGGGGCAGGGCTCAAGGTTCGTTTAGGCCTAGATCAGACAGTTCACCTGCTCAGACTTCTGGTGAGGGCAGGGGTCAGTCCTTGCAGAACCAATGACCTGCCTTTTCAGCTGCCAGTGGACTCTGGTGGGGCAGCTCCTTTGGGAGGACGATTGTCTCTTTTCAAAGAAAATTGGGATTTAATCACTCAAGACAGATGGGTGCTGGATATCATTCATCACGGTTACAGATTTTATTTCCACACTATGCCCCTTTCAAAGGCATGCCAGATGTTCCTCCTCCACAAAGAATAGAGGCTCACAAGCAAGTTTCTCAGTTACTCCAGATAGGGGCCATTCAGCCAGTCCCTGTATCAGAAAGGGGATTTTATTCTCGCCTGTTCCTAGTACCAAAGAAGGGGAACACGTGGAGACCAATTTTGGATTTATCTATCCTCAACACTTATCTGGACATTCCCAAGTTCAAGATGTTGACGTTACAGCAACTGTTACCTCTGCTGGGCAAGGATCACTGGATGGTAACTTTGGATCTCAAGGAAGCCTACCTTCATGTGCCTATAAGGCTAAGTTGCAGAAAGTATCTACTGGAGATTTTCATTATCAGTTCTCTGCATTGCCCTTTGGCTTATCTACTGCCCAGAGTATTGGTTCTGGCTGCAGTGATAGCTTACTTCAGGCTTCAAGGCATTCAAATCTATCCTTACTTGGGCGACTGCCTGATTCTGGCTCAAGAAAAGGAAGACCTTCTACGGGATCTGGAATAGGTCATAGCGGTGCTAAGATGCCTAGGGTATTCTGTGAGCGAAATAAAGTCCAGTCTAGTACCCTCTCAAGACATGTGCTTTCTGGGTGTGAGACTGAATACAGCAGCCCAGATGGCCTTTTAACCCCGGACAAACAAAAGAGTCTGTCACTTTACTTCCATCAACTATCTCATCAGTCCGTGCTGACTGCAAGGACAGTCCTTCAAGCATTAGGGTTCATGGCATCTTGTATTCTGGTGCTTCCCAATGCCAAACTGCATATGAGGAAGCTGCAATGGTATCTCAAAATGTATGGACACAGCACTGCCAAGATTTCGACACTGTCATTCATATAATACCTTGCCTTCAAAAGGAATTCTTGTGGTGGGCTCAGGAATGTCACCTAAACAAGGGACTCTCTGTGACCCGGCCAGAGGCGAGTCAGATTTTAACGACAGATGCCTCGGACACTGCTTGGGGAGCTCATCTAAATGGAAAGTGGATACAAGACAAGTGGCCTGCCAGACTACAGCATCTACATATCAACATGAGGGAGATGTTAGCAGTCCAGTTTGCATTGATGGCGTTCAAGGAGTTGCTTCTTCCAGGGCAGGTGTTGATTCTAACAGACAACACAACTGTCATGTGGTACATCAACAAGCAAGAGGGAACACATTCTTATCCTCTATGCAGGCAAGCAATGATTTTATGGGAGACTGCGTTAAGCCTGCAACTGACTCTTCAGGCAAGGTTTCTGCCAGGAGCACAGAACTCCTAGCAGATGTATTAAGCAGACAAATCATGGATCCCCACGAGTGGAAACTGGATCTTCATGTATTTCAGAAATTGACAGTGTCATGGGGAACTCCAGACATAGATCTGTTCGCTTCTCCACTAAACCACCAGCTGCCAAAGTATTGCACAAAGGGGTTTCATCACACAGCTTGGAAAGTGGATGCTCTGTCTTTCAGTTGGAAAAACCTTCATGTCTATGCCTTTCCACCTCTGCCTCTTCTTCCAAAGGTGTTATTAAAGGTCAGACAAGACAGGCCAAGGATGATTTTGATAGCTCCAGATTGGCCTCGGCAACACTGGTACCCACTTCTAAGGAGTCTTGTAAAGAAGCCTCCATGGCCTTTACCTCTGATTCCTCATCTGTTATCTCAGAAGGACGGTCATCTGCTCAATGTCAAGCTTCAATCTCTTCATCTCACAGCTTGGCATATTCTGTGTTGAAGCACAGCAGGTCTCAGCTTCCTCAACAAGTTTTAAATGTGATTATGGAAGCTAGAAGGCCTAGTACTAGGAGAGTGTATTAGAAAAATGGAAGAGATTTTTATTTTGGAGTACAGCAAAGAATTTGGAGATTTCAGAGCCTAATTTGAGTGTGGCTCTTCAATATCTTACTGAATTATTGGACAAAGGTTTGTCCTTCTCTTCCATAAAGTTTCATGCTGCAGCAATTTCAGCTCACTATGATTGTGACCCACCTTTGTTTTCGCATCCTTTGTTCAAGCAGTTTCTTAGAGGGGCAAAGAATATAAGACCCCATGTGAGAGCTCCTACTCCTGCTTGGGATCTCAATTTTGTGTTGGAAAAACTTACTCTACAACCTTTTGAGCCTGCAGCTACTGCTGAATTGAAATATTTGTCATGGAAGACTGCTTTTCTGTTGGCTATTACTTCTGCAAGAAGGGTGTCTGAGTTGCAGGCCCTTATGGCAGTAGAGCCCTTTTTTTCCATAAGGACAGGGTTTCATTACGTACTAATCCTTCCTTTATGCCTAAGGTGGTTTCTAGTGTGGCTTTAAACCAAACTATTCATTTGCCTACGTTTTTTGCAGATCCTCAAAATAAAGGGGAAAAGATTTTGCACACTTTAGATGTACACAGGCAATTGCGTTATTATTTGAGCAGGACTAAAGATTTTAGGCAGTCTCAGCAGTTACTTGTTTCTTTTGCTTTGAGTTCACAGGGCAAGCCCGTGTCTAAACAAACTATTTCTAGGTGGATTGGCTTTTGCATTGCATTTTGTTATTCCCATCATGGCAAAGAGGTTCCAGCTGGGATTAGGCCTCATTCCACTAGGGCTACTGCCACTTCAACAGCATTTCTAAGGGGGGTGGCAACTAAGGATATTCTGGAAGCAGCTACTTGGAGTTCAGTGCATACTTTCTCTAGGCATTATCACCTGCCTATATACTCTAAGACTAGGGCTGGTTTTGCCACAGCTGTTTTACAAGGCATGTTGTCAGCTCCTGCTACTTTATAATTTGCCAGCCTCCCTTACCTCTGCTTTGGGATTCTGCAATAGTCAGGACTGCAGCAAGGGAAGGCGAAGAACATAGTACAGTTTTGTACCTACCATAAATGTAGATGTTCCTCCTTCCCTCTGTGTTTCAGGGTGGTTGTGTAGGTGAGTTTACATGCTTATATTTTTGTATATATATTGCTGTATATATTGTACATGTTTTTGGTGCAGGTTGTTTTTGGGACTTGTCTTTTGGGTCTTCTGACATCTGGGGCAAGAAACTCTGGTATTCGGGCCGACTGGGACGCGGACTATACCCAATAGTCAGGACTGCAGCAAGGGAATCCTCGAACATCTACATTTATGGTAGGTACAAAACTGTACTTTTTGGAACCTCAGGATCCTGGTTTCCCGAGAGAGTTGATGTCAAATCCAAGCAAGGTCCCTTCTTCGACTGTAACTACATCCCTGACCAGCCCTACTCTGTTTTTGTTGGATCAGAGCGGGCCCAGATCTGAGACATTAGCACTTACTCTAGGGGGTTGCCTTCAGCTTTGAATTTGTTGGATCCATCACCTCCCCTTGGGGCTTTGACTTTCAACAGCTCAGGTCCAATTCTGTTGCGAAGCCTCAGATTCCTGTCTCTCTACTCCAGTGACTTCATCTCTGAGGGAGAGGGTTTCCACGGGTTCGTTGATCTTCCAAATTGCAGAAAGGGCCTTCTCTAGGATCAGAGAGCCATATCCTCAAGCCCAAGGTCTGACCTGTCCATCGGATCTGAGTAGTGAGCACATCACTCCTGCCATAGGTCAGCCTGGCCCGAAAAGCCTCCAGAAAACTTCCCCTCAGGCAGCCTGCCCTTCTTCCAATACCTCCCCAGAACACACCACAGAGAAGTCCCTTGAAGGAAAAAGTGTAAAACAAGGCACATACACTCCCCTATGGAGTCCCTCTCTGAGGACACCGATTTTGATGAGGGAGAAGGATCTCCCCGATCACCACCTGAAGATGTCTCGTTTGGAGACATCCTAGAACTTGGTCCTCCCAACCTCCTCCTCTTCCTGAGGAATCTGTGTTCCCAGTGGCTTTCGGGGCTGGCCCATCTATGTCCTGAGTGTCTCCCCTTGCAGATGAGCTGATAGATTTAGTTTCCTACTGGGCCTGGAAGGAACTGGATATGGTCGAGTCTATTCCTAAGTGCCACAACAGGTTCCTTAGCCCACCCTCTGATCGTCCACATTGAAGTAAAGGTGTTCTGCTAAATGCCATTGTAGTTACAGCAGCCACAAAAAAAGAGCTAGCTGAACAAAGATCCACTGTCCATCTGCCAGACAAGGAGTCTAGGGCATTGGACAGACATGGAAAGCATGTTTGCACCTCAGCTACTTTCGTACCGAGGTCATTAAACTGTTTGGCACAGTTCACCCATTTGCAGAGGGACCTGGTTAAGGAGTTAAGCAACTCTCTTGCTGAGACCATATCGGCGAAAGACTTGAAAAAGGTTTCTCTCCAACTGGCTACTCTTTCCTCCCTTACAAATTCCTCAATGAGGTTGATTTTGCATATGGCGGAAGGCACCCCTCGAGCAGCCTGTGCAGGCATACCAAGCAGGAGACATGCCTGGATGCGGCTTTATGACTTTGCAGAATTCTTCAAGGTGTTGTTTATTAATGCCCCCTTTGATGGTTCCTCTTTGTTTGGACCATCTGTGAAAGACACACTAACCTGCAGTGAGCAAGAAGGAAAGACCTTGATCAAGTTTTCCACCCCTCAGAGGGCCTTCTCTAGGAACCAGTGAGGAAGGAAGAAAACTTGGTTCAGGAAGTCACAAGGATCTTTCCAGGACCCACGTGGAAACACTTACTCCAGAGGCAGAGGAGAA
The DNA here is from genome assembly GCF_019279795.1 of Protopterus annectens. NCBI lineage: Eukaryota > Metazoa > Chordata > Ceratodontiformes > Protopteridae > Protopterus > Protopterus annectens. The sequence continues at coordinate 410,097,220 of NC_056727.1, forward strand.
GGGTTCAATGGTAGATGCCACCCTAGAGGCGGGGGAGGTCTGCAAAATAAGGGTTTCAGGGAGCCTTTTCCCAACAGTCCTATTAGTGCTTCTGAAGCGTTGCCTATCTGTTCATCTCTGGAGCAGTTGGAGGTCATCTATCTTTGCACCTAACTGCCTGGACAAATATAACGTGGGTGCTCATCATATACATTCCCTTTTCCTGTTACTTCCAAGTCCCAGGAGAAAATCCCCGGCATACCACCCAGTCAGAGGGAGTACACTATTCAAGAAGTTCAAAAACTTTCATTAAAAAGAGTCATTCAAGAGGTCCCGACCAAACAGAGGGGATTTGGAACTTATTCTCGCTTTTTTTTTTTTTTTTTTTTTTTTTTTTAGTGCCAAAGAAAACAGGGGACCTGCGACCTGTTCTGGTCCTCAGCAACTTGAATCAGTTCATCAAGAAATCAAAGTTCCGAATGGCTATGGTTCAGTCTATTCTGCCACTTTTATGCAAGGACGATTGGATGTGCTCTGTGGATCTTCAGGATGTGTACTATTATATCAAAATTGACAGGTGCTCCAGAAGACACTTGCACTTTTGGCTGGGAGCCTGTCATTACCTGTTCTGAGCACTGCTCTTTGGTCTCACCACAGCCCCCCCGGGTGTTAACCAAATGTTTGGCAGTCATAGCTGCTCACCTGAGGGTAGAAGGATTCCGGGTGTTTCCCTTTTTCCGTTTTTGAGCCATTGGGGCTAACCGTGTTGTGACCTTTTTGCCTCTCCCCTGAACTGCAAGTGCAACAAGTGTTTTGCACTGATCCCCCTGAAGGGGGAGTCACAGGGATGCTGTAGTCCAAGATTGGCCCCCGGGTCTCCTTTATGCTTATTCTCTTCTCCCACTGATCCCGAAGCTTCTACAGAAAGCCAGCAAGTTGAAGAGTTCTTTAATCCTCATCGCCCCTTTCTGGCCTTGTCAGGTTTAGTTCCCCTTTCTGTGGTCTCACCTTAAGTACCCACTTGGATACTGGATCCTACACAGAATCTCATAAGCCAACCAGTCCCCAATCTCCACATTCTAAAACCGACAGCATGGTTTCCTCAATTCCAGTAATTGTAAAAAAAAAAAAAAAAAGTCCAGGCTCATCCCTTCCATCTGTGACATAATCCTGGCCTCTCAGAGGACTTCCACTGAAATGGACCACAGCAGCAAGTGGAAGAGGTTTTCTGCTTAAGCTTCAAAGGACAGTATTGACCTTTTCTCAGCACCCACTTTAGCTATTCTTTTTCTAAGTACTCTTTTTTCAAGGAGGAGCCAGTTTTTCTACCAACAAACTTCAACTGGCTGCCAAATCCAAGTTTCGTGCTGAGAAGGGATCTCTTTTTTTTCTTCTTCTAGATTATGTAAAGCTTTCAAGAAGGGTGTCTTTCTTCTAAGGCATCCAATAAAAGATCCTTCTCCCCCTTGAACCAGCCGATAGTTGCGATATGAGATTTCTGTCCTGGACATCAATTCTTCTAATAGCTATTACGTCTGTTAAGAGAATATCAGAGTTTCAAGCTTTATCAGTCTAAACCTCCTTACATCATTTTCTATAAAGATAGGGTATCATTAAGAACAAATCCTTCCTTTATGCCTAAAGTAGACATGTAATCGAATATTCACCAATCGATTCAGTTACCAATCTTCTTCCCCATATTTCTGAGCAAAGGAGAATATATTTTGCATCTCCTAGATGTTCTCAGTCAACTACATTTTTTCCTCCATGGAACAAAGAGATGTAGGAAATCTGATCGACTGTTTGTATCTTTCTCCACAAACCATTCAGGTCACAAACCATTCAGGTCAGGCAGTTTCAAAGATTACTTAATCCAAATGGATTATGGACTGTATTTCCTTCATTTATTCACAAAAAAGTATTGAATGGCCTCGACCTCCCAAGGCCCATTCCACCAGATCTAAGGCTAGCTCATCTACATTTTCTTACAGCGCTTCAATTGACGAGATTTGTGCTGCAGCCACTTGGTCTAAGACTTGCACCTTTGTCTCATTATAAATTGGACATTGTTTCTATGAGCAGGGCATCCTTTGACTTGACTGTGCTCCAGCACATCCTTCCTTGATGGCCACCCAGGAGTTACATAGATGGGGACACTGACCCATCAGTGAGGAAGAATGAAAAGGACATCAGATTTAAAACTTATATGCTTACCATAACTAAGCATCTGTGTTGTCCATGTTCTTTCTTCCTTGTGTCCTTCCCAACCATCCCCTGGCTTGGTGTCTTTGAGAAGTACTTGAAGAAATTTCTAACCCATGGGTCCTGGGTTTGAGCATCAATTCTTTTTCTCTTCTCTGTCCTTTTGCTGTAATCTCTTGAGTTATAGGGCAGCAGACTTGATTTGGGGAGTTAGGAAAGGTATGGTGCATTATGGAAAGAGGGAAGAGCTTGAAACTCTGTTCCTAATGTCTGGGAAAAGTGGCCCAAGTCAGATCTAATGTCACTTCCAAGACCCACCAGTGAGGATGAATGAAAATGGACAGCACAGATGCTTAGTTATGGTAAGTACATAACTTTTCATTTTTTTGGGCCTTGTCTCTTTTAATTATTATAGATAGCTTAGTCTTTTATTGTTTGCTGTGTTTTTCCTGTGTGCTACCTTCTGTTTGCCAGCTTTTAGGATGTCAGAAGCATCAGGCTTCATAAAGACATTTAAAGTGTGAGTACAAGTTATCCCCTTTCAACAACAACACTAAATGTGTCTGTTGTTTTGCTGTCACTTACCTAGACATAGAGTGCCAGTCTTGTGCGGCCTTCAGTGCCAGGTCCTGACAGACACAGTGGGATAAATTAGTTCTTAAGGCGTTCCTTCCCACTCAGCCAGGGCTTACCCCTTCACCTTTTCCTTGAGAAGGATAAATCAAAATAAAAAACTCAGGACAAGAGAAAGAATGGAGTAAATCTCCTTCAAATTCTTCTAAAAAGAGATCTTCAGAACCGACAGTGTGATTTCAAGAACATAACTGACTACCCCTCAGCCCTGATCTCCTTCACCAAGGACAAGTTTTTCTCCAGAGTATGTGACTCCAATACTTTAAAACAAAAAAGCACTCTGATAGCCGTAGCCCCGATCCAACGTTTATTAAATAAGCACCAACAGTAAATAATCCACTAACGCTGACCACAACTAGTACATTTTCATCTGTAACTTCATCAGATGAAGCATCACATTGTGGGTATGCACTTTCACACAGGTGTCTGTTACTCTGTGCTGTGACATACTTATAGCGCAATTAAGTCTAATTGGTTATAATTATCATACAGCCATTCTATCTCATCCATACTTGATTGCCCCAGTTAAAAGACACTGAATAAATCCAGTTCAAAAACATATACATCAAATACACACCAATAGTTGATAAAGAAAATTTTGAATAAATGTAACTATCATAATTATACACACTATTATTAAAATACTAAAAGATTAAAATAGTAAAAATGTGTAAACCTATATAAAATATACGGTCTAGGGTGTTTAAAGCAATAACATATTTGTTAAAATTTAAAATACATCCATTGTCAAATTCTTAAAACATAAAAAATGCTTGTAGACATATTAAAGCTTGGCAGCTCTTAATTTCAAGACAGGGGCCAGGGAGACCATCTCATTCATACCTGGCCATTTGTTTGCCTCAAGAAAGAGTTGCCAGAATACTTCTCTGTATTCTAGCCTGGTTTCCCAAGACCCACCTCTCTTATCTACCTGTACTACCTCTAAAACAAAGAAAACAAAATTAGCTTTCTTACATGTTTGAGTGTGCTTAAATAATGCATTCTTATTATTAGTTTTTTAATTTCATATGTGTGTTCATAAATTCTTCTTTTGATGCATCTTTCGGTTTTACCGACATAAAATCCTTCACATTCATTACATATTGCAATATACACTAGGCCTTTAGATTCACAGTTGGAATACACCTTAGATAGATCCTCTCAACCTTCTTCAGTGGCATCATCCTCTCAATTGTCCAGAAACCTTACAGAAATGGACATCAACAGGATGATGAGGAAATTTTTGGGGAAGCAGATACAGCTTGGGGTTATCCCCGCACCATCCCCTGGGAAGGTGCTGAGTGTTGGCCATCTTACCATCCCCCATACAAGAATCCAGACCAGTCTAACCTTTGGCTTCGGGTTCATTGGGACTGATTGGAACCGTAGTTCCTTTAATGGCACTGGAACTTCTGGCATCCTGGACACTGACTGTACCCCAGTCTCACTTGATTCCGATTCCATTGGCTCAAGATGAGACTCAGAGCTTAAGCTTTGGATCCGAGCTTCAGGAGAGTGAGTTGACAGTGAGATTTTTAGAGCCGTCTCTTTCCCTTGGGGGTTTCGGCTTTAGATAACTCTGGTCCAAGATCCTGTTCGGAACTGAAGCTTGTTGACACCAAAATTTCTGTTTCCTCTTCAGAGCAGAGGGGAGCCATCTGCCCTGGCTTTTGAAGCATTTGAAAGGGTTTTGGCTTCTCTCATAGACAAGGTAGCTACTACCTTTTCAGTTCCCCCAAACCCCACCTGCAATTTGCTCCTTCTATTCATCCAGTCATACAGGGGCAGTCAGCATCAAGGATGTCTGAGAAAGCATGCTTCTTCATTTATCCATCTGATTCTGACCCTTTTACTGAACCCCCACCCAGAAGTGATTCCCATTAAATGGGACATGTAAGAGGAAACATCTAGATTCACCACCTCAGTCTTTCATGGAAGATACTAATTTTAGAGGAAGGAGAGGGCTTCCCTTGCCTCTTATCTGCAGATGTCTCCTTTGGAGACATTCTAAAATTAATAAAACAGAGATGGGGATGGGCATCTTTCACCACTGGACAAGTAATCAAGAAGCCTGAATCCTCACCACTGACACTGGAGAGGGATGTTCACTTGGAACAAAAATGGATACACCCAATATTTCCAGATGCAGCTCTCTGCATCAAGCATAATTTCCCTTAAGAGCACACAGGGAACACAGTCAGCCTGGGGGTCTGGATTTCTCTGTCTGTCTTCATGTCCCCATAAGACTCCCCACTGGTATAGCTATAGGGCTGAGACCTTAGCCAAGTGTCCAAGCCAAGTTCTCCAGCACCCTCTCTGTGAAACCAGTGCTTCATGTCCATGTTCCAAGTAGCTGACTCACACACACACACACACACACACACACACACACACACACCCCTAGGAAAGGCTGGCACAGATTTACCAGCTGTGCCCCCTTCTGTCCAGACTATAAGGCAGTTATCCCTGCCACCAGACATTACAAAACCAGCTACCTAAGGCTCTTGCAAGGGTATCCAATTATTCTAAGTGAAATTCATATTAATAAAAAATGTTAATGTTGGCCAAACAGCCAGGCTTCAGGAGTGGCCATATTGTCACTAATAGATATAAGTACTCTCAAAATTTAAAATATTCTCTAAAGGGACCAGCCACAATGAAAAGTTTAAATATATTTAAGAGCATGAAAATACAACATATCTATTTACAGTAAAGATCAGAGTTTCAGTCATAAAAAATATTAAAATAACACAGATGTATAGATTCACACAGTTACAGAAAAACAGTACTTAACTAATCTCACTATATTTTCGTAACTGATTTAGAAAATTACTATCCCTGACCACTTACTAGAGCAAGGCAAGATGAAGTGGGTGAGGGATGCTTCTTTGTCATGTTCCGAGAAACATACTGCCATTAGACTTCTGTCTCACCTAATATTAAAACATAATTTCTGTGCAGAATGACATCACATACATCTGGTCATCTGACTTCTGGTTCCCATGCAACCCGAGTGCTAAAAACTGACAGGATTTAGCGTTTACATGTCAATAATACACACACACACACACACACACACACACACACACACACACACACACACACACACACACACACACACACACGTGCATTACTTAGCTATGGTGTAGCTTCTGGAAGTCATAAAACAATTACAAACCTCTGTTCCTCCTACAGAGACTAACGAACTGTGCATTTTACAGACGTTGCATCGCTGGCTTCATTCAAAACTGTGAGATAACATCTTTATGGCCTAGGCCTAGTAATTTAATTTCTTACTATTTTTAAAATTTGGTGGATTTAGATTAACCTCTTCTCTTCCCATATCTTCTGTTACAATATATAAATTTCAATAGTTACAATAATGCGTGCATAGTTCTTTTTTCTTTTCAGCAGGGCACACTGTTGATACTTTCTTAACAGAAGCAACTGTACAAAAACATTTTCAACATAATCATCTGTACAAATCCGTGACATATTCTTTACAAAATTCCAGCCAGCTGTGCTGGCATATGTTATACATTCACTGCCCTGCTACTCCTGGCATAGCTGGCAATACCTCACATTGTCACAATCCCAGGATGCTTCTCCAGATGAGTCTGTATTCTTGGAAGCCTTTGGTTCCAGACCATCTTCGTCCTGGGTGGTACCACTAGTTGATCTCCTTATAGACCTAATGGCTCAATGGGCATGGAAGGATCCCAGTGTGGTGGAGCCCATACTAAAAAAAAAAGCTGATCACATATCTGACCCACCCAACTGATTGGAAACACTGGAGTAAGGTTCAACCTGTAGATGATATGGTAGTGGCAGCAGCCACCAAGAAAGAAATATCAGAAGAAAGTTCTTCTGTTCATTCCCCCCTTCCACTAGATAGTCTGGGGCTATGGACAGCTATGGAAAGCAGACCTATATGTCAGTGACTTTTGCCCTTAGGTTGCTGAATTATCTTGCTTATCTAACAAGATTCCAGAGAGACTTAACAAGGGAGAGCTCAACGTTCATCTCAGGGGTATTGCCACTGGATGTTCAGAAGACAGTGGACTCCCAGCTTTCCACCCTGCAATCATCTTGTAATGTGGCAATGCGTCTGCTATTGAACACAGATGACTGCTCAGCCAGAGCAGCAGGTGATGGTATCACCATGCACTGACAAGCCTGGATGTGACTATACACTGGGACTGTGTACTCCAGTTGTGTCAGAACTTAGGAATTTCATTAAACCTAACAAAATGTCAGTTAACTCGATATAGGATGCCACCAAAATGCAAAACTTCAGATAGTCAACCTTCCCTAGACCAGATTCCAGTCATTTCAACTGACAGTCCTACATATTCTTAATCATCCAAAGCCACTAGAGAGGTTAATCCTACGTCTGTTAGGTCTTATGGCATCTACGATTTTTATGATTCATCTAGCAAGATATTTTATGATGGTACTACAATGGACTTTATCAGTATGATGGACACAATCCATCAACCCTTGCTTGCAAAAATTCAGATTACACAAGTCTGCAAAAGCCACATTGCTTGGTGGATAATTTCCCCATTGGTGACCAAGGGCTGTCCTTTCTAGATGGCTCCTCTGACAGCAACAGTGACCATAAATGCATCTGTTGGGGGGGTAGCATTTCGAAGAGACGATGGTCCAAGCTATGGTTGATGACAGAGTCCAATCTTCACATCAGTATCTTGGAGATTAAGGTGGTTCTAGCATTGCAGGCATTTCTGGCCCAACTCCACAGGGTGTGATATCCATTCAGACAGACAACATGACTGTTGTATGGTAAATCAACAAACAAGGAGGCACCCATTCTTATCCTATTTGTTGGGAAGCCATTGTTGGGAAGCCATGAGTGCTTGGCAATGGGTGGTGTCTTCACAATGCTTTCTAATAGCAATACACATCTTGGGGTCCTCCAATGTACTCATGGACAAATTGAGCAGGACATCGCTGATGCCTCACAAGTAGTCCCACAGTCCTGCAGTGACACAAGCAATTTTCAGTTGCTGTGGCCAACCTTGCTGCAACCTCTTTGCCTTTTGTCTAAACAGCAAATGCAGGAAGTACTTTGCCACAATTGCTCCACAGGGGCAATCAGAGAGGGAATGCTTTGGTCCACATTTGGCCCCTGGGTCTCCTGTATGCTTTTCCCCTAATTAACAAATTCATACAGCAAGCAAGGCAGTGCAAGGCCAGGGTAATTCTCATTATTCCCTTTTGACCCCAACAGACATGGTTCCCCTACCTATGGCCTCTTCTAGTACATTCTTCATGGATGTTTGATCATTATCCAGATCTACTAACTTACCTATCTAGACTACCTCCTCCGGATCAGGAGTCCATGAAATCTACACCATGGTTCCTCCGATTTAACCATAGCAAGAGATGCCAGGCTCACCCCTGCAGTAGTCCGTATACTTTTGGGTCACAGAAACAGTCACCTAGGAAAATTTACCACAGTAAATGGAAGAGATTTTTGATTTGGGCCTTCTCCAAAGGTCTGGATCCCTTTTCATCACCAGTTCCTTCCATACTTGAATTTTTGTCTGATCTCTTTGACAAAGGCTTCAGTTTTGCCACCATTAAGGTACAATTGGTTGCAATTTCTAGTTTTCATTTTGGACGTAATGACATGTTGACAGCATCTCTCAAAATCTCAAAAGCCTTCTTCAAAGGTGCCTTTCTGCTGAGACCTCCCATTAGAGGTTCAGCACCTCCATGGGGCATCACAATTATACTACAAGCTCTAACTTAGGCTCTGTTTGATCCCGCTACCACTGCAGACTTAAATTTTCTGACAGGGGAAAACAATTTTCTTGGTCACAGTTGCATCAGCCAGACGAATCTCAGAACTTCAAGCCCTCTCCTCTAAATTCCCCTATCATGTGTTCTACAAAGATTGAGTTTCCCTTAGAACTAATGCATCCTTTATTCCTAAAGTGGTATCCAAAACTAGTTTAAATCAATCAATACGTCTTCCTGTCCTCTTTCGAAGGTACTCAAACAAAGGAGAATGCTTATTACATCTGTTAGATGTTCATAGACACTTAGATTTTATATTCATGGGACAAAAGATTTCAGAAAGGATGATCAGTTCATTTCCTTTTCCAAACAAAGTTTGAAAAGGCAGTTTTCAAAGTAACCTTATGCAGAAGGCGCTCAGTTTGTATTTCCTTCATATGTAAGAAGAATTTGCCCTTTCCAGGTTAACCAAAAGTACATTCAACCAGAGCAGTTTCTACTTCTACAGTCTTTAACAGAGGATTATTCATTGACATAATTTGAGCCATGCCCACATGGGCAACAGTATATACATTTGTCTCACCATAAGCTGGATGCTCAATACAGATCACATTCATCATTTGGTTCCACCATACTCAGGAATGTCCTTCCTTGATACAACCCAGTTTGACAGCTTGGGATTCTGTCCCATATATTTCAACAGACAAAAATAGACAACATTGGATATGAAAGTTATGTACATACCATAATGATAGGTCCCTGGCTGATTTTCATCCACTTCAGCCCCCCCCTCCAAATTGTCACCTCTGGCTTTGAGATGATTGAGTGGATGTTACTCCTGTTCTGTGCACACTCACACAAGACTGTAATTACTTTTCCTCAACAATTTGAGGTCACCAGGTTTGACCTTTCCTGGGAAGGGTTTTTTCTTTTCCATGTAGTTTTTTTTTTCTCATATATTCCAGATTAGGGGGATCAAATTCAGTCTGAGCATCTGAGGTGCAGCCTAGGGAATTATGGGTAGGGCAGGAGTCAGAGCTCTGAATCCAATAAGCTTCAAAGTCAATGCCAAGGTCTGATCCTGTCGGCTCCAACAACCCCATATGTTTGAAGTGGACAAAAATCAAACATGGTTCTAACGTTGTAAGTACATAATTTCCATACAATTTATCATGTTTTGTCAGATATTTGTGCAAAGTGATTATATCTTTAGAACATTATATATTTATGTATTTTCATTTGTTTCTCCTACATGTTGGCTATGATCATGCAGCATTCTATGTTTGTGATCATAGTTATAAATCATTCAATTTTTCACAGTCACTGTTATGAACAAATATTAATGTCTTTGTTTCCATGTGGCATAAAGCCACAGATCTAATATAGCTTTCTTTCAACCTTCTTCTATAATCCCTTCTGACAGTGAAATATTATTGCAGTTATGATAAATGCCATTTCATATACTGCATGGGCAGAGTGTTGCATCTTAATTTCTGCATGTTTTCACTACATGCCAAATTGTTTGTTTTCATCACCTATTTAGAATCCTGAACAATACCCACGAGACACATTCACTAAGGATTTATTATCATAATTATAATATAGTTGTGAAAATTTTCATAAAAGTTGCTGTAAACAAGAATTAATTTAATATATTCATTTCCTTGTAACCCAAATGTAGAGATGTTACTCCGTTTCCTGCACTCTTATTTGTAATGTAGTGCTTCATACGCCTATCATAATTCTGCTGTATGCAGAATATTAATGTATATATATATATATATATATATATATATATATATATATATATATATATATATATATATATATATATATATATACAGTATTTCTTGCATTATTAAACAAGGTTTTATAGTTTAATTTCGATAATGGCTGCCACTCCATGTTTATCTTAGAATGCGTTTGTGGTCCAGAACTAAATCTTTTATGTGCATCTCTTACTAAGGGAGTTACCAGCACAGTTACATAAGTGTCCTATTTTTCATGAACCTCGACATTTCCACATGGACTAAATGCACACTACCATGTGATTTCCTTTCACCTACCCTCATGTGTAACCTGATGTCTGATGTTCCTATGATAATAGTTTCTTTATTCAATCATTAATGCTTATATAAGAAGTGTGCCATATTTCATACAGTGCTTAGAAGAGTTTTTAATCTTTATTTTTGCTAAGGTCTGTGATGCGTCTCTCGTGCATTGTTTTTTTGATAAATGATCGGTAGCATCCATATGTCACACTATTCCGAAGCATGCATCCCACGCATGGACATATATGTGCACTCTGTCTCTCATATACATACATACATACACACTATTTACATAACCAACAATCACATTACATTTGTACCGAGTTTATAATCTATACACATATGGTCATCCATCCATATAAAAAAATAATAATAATAATCCCAGTGTGTTAAGGCTGACTTCCCCTTCAGGAGAAAAACACCTTAATTACCCATTTGTGTTACTTTGATTAACTAAATATACCTTGCTGCTATTTTAAGTAACTAAGTAAAAATTCTCCAGGTATTGTTGGCCTGTATAAGTATGTGTGTGTATATATATATATATATATATATATATGTACACACACATATTCATACACACACGTATACATACATACACACACACATAGATATATATATATATATATATGTGTGTGTGTGTGTGTATGTATGTATACGTGTGTGTGTGTGTGTGTATATATATATATACATATATATATATATATATATATATATATCAAATATGGGACCATGTCAACTTACTGAACAGCAGTATACTGAAAGTCACTACTCAGTGTACAGTGCTGAAATGTCACTATTCAGAACTGTTAAAATATTGAAATTAAAATACCTACTCCCCTACATGTCTAGAGAGCTGGCCTTCCCTACCACAGGCCTCATATTAGTGCTCATTTCTGAGTTTCACTAACAGGAGAGTGAAATTATTTCATGACTGGCTAAGTACTGGCACTGATAACCATATCTACTTCATGTATGCTATTAGTAGGTATTTTGAGTTTAACATTTTGATATTCAGGATTTTACATTCAGTATTTTGACTTTCAGTATACCACTGTTAAGTAAGTTGTCACGAACCGTGTGTGTGTGTCGATGTACCTACCTGAATAGATGCTAAGGAAGTAAATCAGTATATCTTCAGCTGGGCTGCTGTGTTATCCTCTGTTGATTGTTTATCATAAATAGAGTCGGTTTTCTTGAGTTCTGAATAAATGAGTGTGCCCTGTCCTTGCTTATAACATAATTGTGGACACTTTAAAACATCTTCAAAAAGATCTTACTGCAGCAATACTGAAAGCTGTCAAAAAGATACTGTTGCTGGAAAAAAAATTAATTGAGCTTATTCAGACAATTTATATTTATATACACATACACTTCAAGTTTGGATAACAAAACATAAATGTGTGCATCTGAAGAGAAAAGGCAGTGACTCTAATCATAGCATTTTTAAATTATTCATTATGTCCATCTGCATCATTAGGGAAGTAGACCTTGTTGCTGATCTGCACTTGTTACTTGATTAACATACTGCTGAGCATTCATCTGTTTGAGACAGGAAAGCATTTGAAACTCAGGCCTCTCATGCATGCAGCTGTTCAGTCAGCCAGTGCTGAGTGGCAGCCAGAACTAAGTAGAGAATCCCTTTGCTGACCATCTTCCACGTCATTTGTTGGCACAAAGCATTGTTTTTTTCTTATCCAGATGGGCTGTATTGGGTGAATGCTTTGTAGACTGCTGTATAACAGCACAGAAGAGTGCAAACCACATTTAGTCTGTTCGCACTGTGGGGAATTTAAATGCATCATGGTCATATGGGCACAAAATATCCCTGGCTGGATGAATCCAATGTGATCTGACTGGAACCTGCTTTCTTATGATTTTGCATCCTCAAGAAGTCAGCTGTTTGACAATAAGCAGTGCAATGTGCAACAAAATAAAGTAAAACTAATGATGTCCTTCCATATCATTGTTGCAGTATTCTTCACCTAAAAGATCTCCTGGAAAAGACGGTCCAACATCCGGCCAGTATACCAAAGTCTTCAGTTCTTATAAACTCCGCACCTTACACATATGCTCCCCTCACATGACGTAGGGCATACAGGTGACATACGGATGCAGATACTCTGGACTTCTTTAACGCCAGTCTGAATGCCATTATTTGTTTTTTTAATTATTAGTTAAATTTAATGAGAAATATATCACATCAATTTTATTTAGAAATCACATTAGCACATAATAAAATAACAATCAACAATAAATAGCAATAATAACAAAACAATCAACATAACTATGTACAAGGTACCTACGAGTCAAACATTGTAACAAATCACGTTTAACTTTTTGTTATAGATGGTTACGTGTCCATTTGTTTAATAATCTTTTAAGTTTCATCCATGAATTTAAGGAAGAAGTTATTCTAGTGGTTTTTCCTTTATTTGTTAATATCTCCATCTGACATGCTGCGGTTGTAATATTGTGGAATTCCTTCATAGTTGGTGTCATAGTGGTTTTCCAATTTTTTGTTATCACATTTCCTGCGATTGTAAGAAGAGTCCAAAGAAGACAGTAATCAACTCTTTTAACACATTTGGTTACTGGTACATTGAACAAAATTAATGATTTATTTAGACGGAAATCATCAGTGAATAGAGTCTGTAAAAAATGTTGACATAATTCCAAAAAGGTTTAATTATGTTACACTCATAAACATATGTTGCCAGTTAGCCACAGCATCTAATTTACATTTCCAACAAACATTTTTTTTATAAATCAACTGTACTTTATGTGGTGTAATGAATGCTTTGTGTAGAAATTTCCAAGATAATTTCCATCTCAAATATGTAGAAGTTAGTGAAGAGGAAGTAAGCATAATTTTTTTTCTCACTATTGCTTGGGTGATAATTATTGATAGTTACAAAATATTCCCAGTACTTATTACAAAATTCTGTTTTATTTTTAACTATTTTGTAAATTCTAGATAGGCATCTGTTTTTCTGGGCCATCTTGATGTATTGTTAATATTGAATATTCTATAAAATTGGGAACCTCTTTTTTAATTGTTTGCATTAAAGATGGTCTCCTTTCCATAGCATGACTACAGTTTTTTGTATATCAAGCCACATTTCAGTGTCTAAATTAAATTTACTTAGAATAAAATCTAGCAAACTAATATTTTCTTTATCCGTAATTTGAAACCAGAAAGTTAATTGCTTTTATTTGTTCGTTGAGAATGTATTAAATGTATTAATGATATTTTGTGTATATGCTATTGGAAAGATTAAACATATCCATGCTGCATATTCAGGTATCCTGTAGACAGGATTTTTGAAGTTGGAGATTGTCATTGTAATTTGTTAATGCTTTTTGGTGTGGAAGAATATGATCTTTTAATAACCAGAAAAAACTACTATTGTAGATTTTGTTATAGCAATTAAAGTTTAATTGGTCTTTATTTAATATTATATATTTGTTTATATGTTTCCATTTAGCAGAATAGTTTATATTCGTCCATGGGATAATTGTTTTGATGATAGCTGATATAGAATATAGTTCTACATCAGGCAGACTTATTCCACCATTGCACTATGTTAATGATGTTTGAGTGCAATTCTAGGTCTTTTAGAATGCCAAAGAAATTGAAATGTTAGTGAATTTAATTATTTTCTATATTGTTTGGGGTTGGGTAGAGCTAATGATTGTATTATATATAATATTTTCGGTAATATTATCATTTCTATGATCAAAAATATCTCCTCCATTGTAAATATAAATGTATTTTATTTTATTATAAGATTTTTAATCTTTTCAAGATTTTTATTATAATTTACACTGATTATATCATTCAAGTTCTTAGCTAATTTTATACCTAGATATTTTATTTTGCCATCTTTAACTAAATACTTCTGAGAAATTCTTCTGAGATATTGGAATTGGTGCATAAGATTTTTGTCTTATCTTCATTAAATTTTAAACCCGATATAGAGAGAAAAGTTTTAATAATTTTAAAAAAGGTATTGAGAAGTTGTGTTATCTTTTAATGTTAATAAAATATCTGCAAGTAATAAAAATTTCAAGTTTAAATTATGTCCAAACTGAATTCCTTTAAATTCTGAGTTCTGTCTTATGTAATTTGGAAAAGGTTCCATAATTAAAGTGAATAGTAATGATGACAAGGGACAACCTTGTTTTGTACCTTTAGAAACAGGGATTGATTGTGATATGTATGTACCTATTTTTATATAAGCTAATGATTTATCATAAACATTTTTAATGAGATGTTGAAAATCTGTTGGAAAATTACATTCTTGTAATACTAATAAAAGATGATCCAAATTAACTGTCAACAGCACAATTAATGTCTAAGCTTACTAATGTTATATATTCCTTTATATTATTAGTATAGTAAATTATGGTTAATATCTGAATGCCGTTATTGAACTTTGGTCTGAACACCTTTCTGCTGTGCTGGTTACCAAGCCGTTTTTTTTCAGATAAGTGCCCCATTGGGGTTTCTTCTCTTCTTTTACTTATTGTTTTTTTGTTGTGTTCTTGTCATCCAGAAAGGGAAAATGTCAGTGTGGGAGGCAAATTCGACATAAAGACCGTCACGACCAGTCTCTCTTTTATTTGGGTGCTTCCCCACAAACATATGCAGCATTCTGTCTGCCAGGTTTTTGTGCCTAAGACCCTGCGTAGTCGCCTGTCTTCTTTGTCCATATACATGGTCAACCAGTGTCTTAACTTGTTGGTTCAGAGTGCTTTGGTGCAATCCTCCTGTCCCAGGGGCAAGCTGTCTACTAAGAAAAAAGGCCAAAAAAGTGAGGCCCAATCTGGTTGTATACAACCTCTCCCAGACATTTCTCTAGAGATGGGTGAAGGCCCTGAAATCCACCCAGTCCTTGCTTCAGATTCCTCTGCCACAATCCCATTGCAGGCTGTCAGGGATTCGGCTTCTCGCATGTCCTGAGAGACTTTTAAACATCTGTACCTGACATAGAGGTTGTACCTCGGATGATAATATCCAAAGTACTGAGTGGGATTCCTCAGATTTTAGTGAAAGAAGAGATTTCTACCACTATTATGGACTTACATCCAGGGTCTGAACTCCAAGGGTGTTTCGAGCAGACATCCACCAGAAAAAGAAACAAAAAAGCACAGTTCCCCTGTTGTGAAGAATCAGCAACTTGAATGGCAAGATTTCACTTAGAGTTTATTTAATGCTTTGATGGCCTTAAAGCCACCTCAAGGGGGTCTTTCTTCCTACTCCCCCCTGGTCTTCCACATCAGACGAGGTCTACAGAACTGGATTCCACAGATGAAGATCTGGACTCGGGGGAAGAATCCTTAGTTTATTCTTCCCAAATCCCTTCCCCTTGGACTATGGTTCAGAAGAGGAGGATTCCTTAAGTCCAGACTCCTCTTTGGAAGATTTCCCATTTGGGGATACCATTGCCTGCATGATGGACTGTTTTAAAGGAGATTGTTTCCAGGTCTGTGATATTCAAAGAAGGTATTAGGATATCCCACAGATGGAGTCTTCCAAACCATCTGCTGTTCCTTCTTTTGTGGCTGCCTTTTGGATACCTTTTCTGCACCTTCTGTAGTCCCTGACTCTAAGCATTCTGCACCAAAAAAGCCAGGTAGGTTCTACAAGGTACCTGAGGAGTGCAAATTTCTTTACAAGTGTTCTCCTTCTGACCCTTCTGTAGTGTCAGTCTCTTTGACAAGTCATCAAAATTTTTGCCCTCCACCAAGCTGCTGCCTTCTGATAAGGTTAGTAGGGCCATGGTAAGGTTGACCAAGAAAATTTACACTACTGCCACCTTGTCACTTAGGTTGCTAACTACCAGACTAGTATGACCAGTTATGTTTTAGCTTTAGTTTCTCAGGTTTCTGAGATGGTTTCTGTTCTTCCTGACTTTGAGAGGAAGGCTTCAGCCCTTTCCCTGCTGGGCTTCACTTCGCAAGTTGCTTATCATTTAATCAAAAACAGCTGTGATGCAGCTGATGCCTCTTCAAGGGCTGCTGCCTTTGACGCAGTTATGAGGGATTATTCCTGGCTCCTTCTTCAGACTTTGGCTAAAGACATCAAGGCCAAACTTTTACATACTCCTTTGGATAACGAAAGTCTGCTGCTGACTTATTCATGTCCCCCCAGGATAAGGGCAAAGCTTTGCATGAGCTGAAACATATTTTTGTTTCTCCCATTCCTATGTTTCAGAGGAACTATCCTTCCAACTCCAAAAACATCAAAAGAAAATCTCCACAGTAGGAACCACACTGACACAAAGGATGATTTGCTCTCAGAAAAAGTATTCTGGTACCTCGGCCTTTCACTTTCAAGGAATAAGGCAAAGAATAAAACATTGGGGGGGGGTCAGAAAATAGTTTGTTCTTAAGTGTATTAGCCCTACCTTTAGCTAACAGAGGTCATTTCAAAAGGGAATTAGATAAGTTAGAGTGCAGGTTCATTATTAATTTTCATACTACGTTTCCTAGAGGTATGAATTTAGACAGTAATGTTTTGTAAAAAAGGAAAAAAATTATTGTGAAACTTATTGCATTCATATGAAAACACAGTATTTATAAGTTGAATTTTGCATTTGTATTGTGTGTTTGGTTTCCCTACTGAAATGTTTTGCATAATTGATTGTGTAATTGGTTTATTAACTTATTAGCACTTTGTATCTGGGGTATAAATGGATGTGGTTTTATTCTTTGCTTTATTCCTTGAAGGCAAAAGGCTGAGTTACCAGAGTAAATTGTCTGAGACCTAATCATTCTTTGTGTCAGTGTGGTTCCTATCGTGGAGAGTCTCTTTTGATGTTTTTGGAGTTTATTCAACTTTGGTGTTTCATTTTAACTATCCTTCCAAATCTGCCTTTGTTCTTGAGCAATCTTGCCCCCTCCTAAGAGTAAGAAGTGTTCTAGGTATGTTCCTCTTGCTTAGTCTGTTCAGACTCTTGCATCACAGAAACCTTTTCAGGACAAGCCTGGTTCTAATTGATGGTTTGCTTCCCCCTCCCCTTGGCCAGGTTCCCTTTTCCCTTGTCTCTTCCAAATTGGCTATGAATCACAATCACATCAGATTCTTGGGTTCTGTCCATTATCCATCAGGGATATTTCATGGTTTGGAAGTCTGTTCCTCCCTTTCAGGCATTCGTCAACCTCTTCAGGAACTCCTTTCTCATTGTTCAGAGGTTCTTCACTTTCTTTTCTATCAGGGCCCTATTCAATGTTTAAACACCTTTCTCATGATTTCTTCCTTTGGCATGTTATCCATTCAGTCATTCTTTCCTCTCTTACTTCCTCAGGCCTTTCTGGTGTCTCCGAATCTTAAGGATGACATCCCCATCCATCCTCTTTAAAGGAAGTTTTTACATTTCCCTGTCACTTCCTCGCTGTTTGCTATGCCATTTGGCCTCTCTACTTCCCTATGGATATTCACCAAATGCCTCGCTCCTGTCATTGCTTTTTGCAGGCTTTGAGATATTCAGATTTCTCCCTAGTTAGATGATCTGCTTATTCAAGCTTCTTCTTCCAGAAGTCTGCTTCAGGATCTCCAGTTTACTACTTGCTTATTACACAGTCTGTGTTTTACCATTAACCTCCAGAAATCAGTTCTGACACCTTCCCAGGATCATATTTTTCTTGGATGCAGGCTTCAGACAGTTCCCATGTTAGCATCTCTACCTGCCCCCAAAGCTGTCTCTTTGATATCTTTTTTTCCACTCCCTTTTTCCTCTGGCATCGGTCACAGCCATGGAATTTCTTAGGGTCCAAGAGTTCATGGCTTCCACCATTCCCAAGCACCCTCTCATCAGGCTCCATATTAGGAAACTTCAGTGGTACCTCGAATCAGTGTGGCTTCAATATTTTCACCCCCTGGAGTTCCCAGTGCCTTTTCTTCCCTGTCTCAAACTCAAGCTTCAGTAGTGGATTTATCAACCTTCTCTCAATCCGGGGCTTCCTTTTCAACCTCCAGTTCCTATTCAGGAGCATTTTACAGATGTCTCAGACAGGGGGTGGAGTGCCTCCAGTGGCTTGCTGAAGGTTCAGGGTCTCTGGTCTCCTCATTAGTGATCAGACCATATCACCATAAAGGAGATAAGGGCTCTGCTTTGGAATCTGCAAGCTTTTCATTCCCTCTTTCTTCCAAGGCCTCTAAAAGTTTTCACAAACAATACCACTGTGATGTGATATGTCAACAGGTGTGGGGGGCACGAGGTCCTATCTTCTTTGCAGACTAGCTCTTCAGGTCTACGATTTAGCTATCCAGTATCAAGTGAATCTTCAGGTAGTTTACATTCACTCAGAGCACAGCCTAATGGCAGGCAGTTTGAGCAGGCCCAGCACACAAGTTCACAAATGGATGCTTCACAGAGATATGTTCCTGGACATTGTCCATCAGTGGGTATTCCTCAGGTAGATCTTTCACCTCCCCCTCTGAACAGACAACTTCCTCTAGTTTGTTCCAGAGTCCCAAGTCCTCTGGCATGGAAAATGGACATTCTGTCTTTTCCTTGGAAGAGGATATTTCTGCATGCTCCCCCCCTTCCTCTCTTGCCACAGGTTGTGCACAAAATCAGGCAGGATTATCCCAAAATCTTGTGGTGACTCCCTTTTGGCCCAGGCACCATTGGTTCTCCCTTGTTTTTCACTTGACCAGGGGCAGTCACCAACCACAAGTTCCCTCATTGGGTGGATCTTCTCACACAGGACAAGGGGCCTCTTATCCATTCAAATCTGTCCACTGTTGAAATTACTCTGTGGGTGATAGGGTTTTAATCCATTTCAGTCACCTCTTTTCTGAGGACATGCTTTGGGTTCTGCAGGAGGCCAGAAAACTCACAACCAGGAAATCATATATTTCCAAATGGAAAAGAAAATATTTTATGTCTGGTGCTTCTCCCACCATCAAGGTCTTCTATCAGTAGAGGTTCCTCTGGTTCTCTCTTATTTGTTTGATCTTCTCAATGCTGGATTGGCATATTCTTCAGTGAAAGCTCACCTATCAAGAGTTTATGCTCATTTGCCCTTGACTCCTTCTTTGACCTCTAGGTTTGAGTTCAAGCAAATCCTTAAATGAGTCCTGTATATCAGGCCTCCCAGGAAGCCCATTCCACCTTCTTAGAACCTTAATTTTGTAGTTGAGAAGTTGACCCAGGCTCCTTTTGAGCCTGCTTCTTCAGCTTCCTTGCAACATTGTACTTGGAAAACTGTTCTGCTTTTGGCTCTTAGTTCAGCCATGAGAGTGTTTGAACTTCAGGGTCTTATGGACAGTCGTCCTTTTTTAGTTTTGTAGAGACACTGTGTGTGTCTTCGTACTAATCCTCCTTTTATGACCAGAGTGGCCATTGAGTTGTCTCTTAATCAGTCTGTTTATCTTTCTTCCTTTTTTCCTTTTCCCCAGTCTGCCAGTGAGAAGGTTCTTTACACTCTGGATATGCATCGACTGCTCAGATACTATTTGGATAAAACTAATTTTTTTCACAAATCTGCACAGGTTTTTGTTTGTTTTCATTCCAGGACTTTGGGTTGGCTGTTTCTAAGCAAACCATCACCTTTTGTTCTTTTTTTATGACAAATGTCTTTCCTCATCTGTAAAAGCAAATTCTCCTATGGCAGTTGCCTCCTCTGGAGCCTTTTTCAAGGGTCTGCATAATAGTTCTATCCTTGAGGCTAGTACATGGTCCTCTGTTCATGCTTTCACTAAACATTAAAAGTTGGATGTTGTTTCCAGGACCAGAGCAGGCTTTGCCAGGGCTATCCTGCATGGGTTTAGTGAGGGATGTTCTGTACCTTCATCCTCCAAGGCTTCCGCTTGAGCTCTTCTATTCTTCCTTGTGTGAAGTATACTGCGACAGTGATATGGAAGGACATAGTACAATTGTAAACAATCTTACTGTAACAGTAGACATCCTTCTCTTCATTGTTGCAGTATTCGCTCCCTCCCTCCTTCCCCCCTGTCCTGATTCTTGCCCTGAGTTCTGGTTGCTCTCTTGGCAGAGGGGCCCTTCTCATTTCTTCTTTTTCCTTCTGGATGCATGTTTTCCTTCTTGTCCCTGAGGGTATTCTGTTCCTCCTAGGGCTTTTTCACTTCTGAGTATCGGCGTCTGTATGTGACCTTTATGCTCTATGTCGTGTGTGGGAAACATACGTATGACATACAGGGTTTATAAGAGTTGAAAGCTTTGGTATACTGGCCGGACATTGGGTTATCCTTAATAGGAGATCTTCATTGTGAAAATGCAGCAACAGTGAAGAGAGGGGCAATCTACTGTTATAGTAAGAATTTACACAACTGTGCTGTATATGCATAACTTGGGAATAATTCATGAACTATCATAAAGCAGAGAGATCATGCTTTATGGAACTTGCAAACCAATACATTGTGATCATTCTGATGGGAGAGGTGCATAGTTAATCGAAGCGCTTAAGGGTGAAGTATTACTTTTAACATTTTTATTTTAAGTGGTACCAACTTCTTCTTCTTTCGGCTGCTCCCGTTAGGGGTCGCCACAGCGGATCAGCTGTTTCCATTTCTTCCTGTCCTCTGCATCTTGCTCTGTCACACCAAATACATGCATGCCCCCTCTCACCACATCCATAAACCTTATCTTAGGCCTTCCTCTTTTCCTGTTACCTGGAAGCTTCATCTTTAGCATCTTTTTCCCAATATACTCTGCATCCCTCCTCAGCACATGTCCAAACCAACGTAATCTTGCCTCTCTGGCTTTGTCACCAATCCTTCCAAACTGGGCTGACCCTCTAATATACTTATTCCTAATCCTGTCGATCCTCGTCACACCCAGTGCAAATCTTAACATCTTCAACTCTGCTACGTCAAGCTCTGACTCCTGCCTTTTTGTCAGTACCACTGTCTCCAACCCATATAACATAGCTGGTCTCACTACCCTCTTGTAGACCTTCCCTTTCACTCTTACTGGTCCTCGTCTGTCACATATCACTCCTGACACTGTTCTCTACCCACTCCATCCTGCCTGTACTCTTTTCTTCACCTCTCTTCCACACTCACCATTACTCTGAACTGTTGATCCCAAGTATTTAAACTCCTCCACCTTCGCTACCTCTACTTCCTGCATCCTCACCATTCCTCTATCCTCCCTCTCATTCACACACACATATTCTGTCTTAGTCCTGCTGACCTTCATTCCTCTTCTCTCTAGAGCATATCTCCACCTCTCCAGGGCCTCCTCCACCTGTCCCCTACTCTCACTACAGATCACAATGTCATTTGCAAACATCATATTCCACGGGGACTCCTGTCTGATCTCATCTGTCAACCTGTCCATCACCATTACAAATAAGAAAGGGTTCAGAGCTGATCCTTGATGTAATCACATCTCCACCTTAAACGCATCCGTCACTCCCACCGCAGACCTCACTGCTGTCACACTACCCTCGTACATATCCTGTACCACTCTTACATACTTCTCTGACACTCCAGACTTCCTCATACAATACCACAATTCCTCTCTAGGCACCCTGTCATATGCTTTCTCTGTCCACAAAGACACAATGCAACTCCTTCTGTACTTCTCCATCAACACTCTCAGAGCAAACATTGCATCTGTAGTGCTCTTTCCTGGCATGAAACCATACTGCTGATCACTAACCATCACCTCCCTTCGTAACCTAGCTTCCACTGCTCTTTCCCATAACTTCATGCTGTGACTGATCAATGTAATCCCTCTGTAGTTACTACAGCTCTGCACATCACCCTTATTCTTAAAAATCGGTACCAAAACACTTTTTCTCCATTCCTCAGGCATCCTCTCACTTTCCAAGATTTCATTAAACAATCTAGTTAAAATCTCCACTGCTATTTCACCTAAACACCTCCATGCTTCCACAGGTATGTCATCTGGACCAACAGCCTTTCCATTCTTCATCCTCTTCATAGCTATCCTTACTTCCTCCTTGCTAATCCACTGCACTTCATGATTCACTATCCGCACATCATCCAACTTTCTCTCCCTCTCATTCTCTTCATTCATCAGCCCCCCAAAGTATTCTTTCCATCTGCTCAACACACTCTCCTTGCTTGTGAGTACATTTCCCTCATTATCCTTTATCACCCTTACCTGCTGCACATCTTTACTAGCTCGGTCCCTCTGTCTAGCCAATCGGTACAGGTCCTTTTCTCCCTACTTAGTGTCCAACCTTTCATACACCTTATCCTTAGCCACCTCTCTCTTTGGCATACACCTCATCTCCTTATACTCTTGTCTACTTTCTTCATCTCTTTGACAATCCCACTTCTTCTTCGCCAACTTCTTTCTCTGCATACTCTCCTGTACTTCTTCATTACACCACCAGGTCTCCTTGTCCTCCTTCCTCTTTCCAGATGTCACACCAAGCACCTTTCTAGCCATCTCTCTTACTAGCTCTGCTGTAGTTACCCAGCTATTCGGTAACTCTTCACTGCCACGCAGTGCCTGTTTTAACTCTTCCCTGAACTCCACCTCACAATTACCCTTTTTCAGTTTCCACCATTTGATCCTTGGTGCTGCCCTCACACTCCTCTTCTTGATCACCAATGTCATCCTACAAACCGCCATCCTATGCTGCCTAACTACACTTTCCCCTGCCACCACTTTACAGTCTCCAATCTCCTTCAGACTGGTCCTTCTACATAAGATATAATCCACCTGTGTGCATCTTCCTCCACTCTTGTATGTCATCCTATGCTCCTCCCTCTTGTTAAAATATGTATTCACCACAGCCATGTCCACCCTTTTCACAAAATCCACTACCATCTGACCTTCTGCATTCCTTTGCTTAACACCATATCTACCCATCACTTCCTCATCCCCTCTGTTCCCTTCACCAACATGCCCATGGAAATCTGCTCCAATCACCAGTCTCTCACCCTTGGGTACAGTCATCACCACTTCATCCAACTCACTCCAAAATTTTTCTTTCTCATCCATCGCACACCCAACTTGTGGAGCATATGCGCTAACAACATTCATCATTACACCATCAATTTCCAGCTTCATAAACATCACTCTATCCGACACTCTTTTCACCTCCAAAACACTCTTAGCATACTGTTCCTTCAGGATAACCCCTACGCCATTTATCCTCCCATTCACATCATGATAAACAATTTGAACCCGCCTCTGATACACCTAGCCTTGCTCCCTTTCCATCTGGTCTCTTGCACACACAATATACCAACCTTCCTTCGGTCCATCATATCAGCTAGCTCTCTCCCTATACCAGTCGTGCTGCCATCATTCAAAGTTCCGACCCTCACTATCACAGTCCTAGCCTTTACCTGCCTTCGGGCATGCCTCCCCCCCACCTTCTCCTCCTTCGGCCAACAGTAGCCCAATTTCTGCCAGCACCCTGCTGGCCAACAGTACTGGTGGTGGTCATTGTTAACCTGGGCCTCGACCGATCCAGTATGTATATCTGTATTGTTTTCCAAATGTATGATTTTGCAAAATTTTACGCTGGATGCCCTTCCTGACACAACCCTCCCCATTTATCCGGGCTTGGGATGGGCACAAAGAAATGCACTGGCTTGTGCATCCCCAGTGGTTGGGTTCTTTTAAGTGGTACCAACATTGGCTGCTTATCAGACACCACACTTCAAGCAGTAAAGAATCTGTTCACCTAATTTTGTAAAGTGTTAATTAAAACCTCAGTAGCATCTCAAGAGTGCATTGCTGACACATCAGCATTGTATTAGAGCTTCAGCTGCCACTAGAATGATTGCTGACATGTAACAAGAAACCTTAATTTGGTTTAAGGATTTAAATAAATACATGAAATAGTCTGAAACTTTATAGAACATGTTTACGTAGTGTAAGGAAGTAGAATATGTTCAGTAACTTTTCACTAAGTAGTCGCTGATGAACCTTTTTTAATATTGTTCATTCATCTTTTTATTTGCAGCACCTATCAAATCCAAGTGAGGACTGATTTAGATTTACAAGCTTATTACTTAGAGTAATCTGGCCATTATCTGAGTAACAGTTACTTCCATTTATTGTTTTGGGGTGCCTGACTAGATGAATTGTAAATTCTAATCCATAAACAAGTTTTCTGATACTGAGAGTTCCCTGGTTAGGACTTGAGTTTAAGTGGAATGTTTAGATTTGTAGCTTCCTGACTAGGTGAGGGCAGTAATCTGGGTGAACAGGTTTGAGCAAACACAAGAGAAGTGAAAAAGCAAGCCAGTCATACCAGGTACTTGGTGTATTTGCAGTTTTATCCAAATGCTTTCGCCTTACTAGTTTCAGACTTGCTCATTATAAAAAATAAAGTGCACAAACGCATACTATATACCCATTTCTCCATCCTTTTCTTAATTAGTTCAATTCAGGCCCACGCACTTGTTAAAACACAGCACAACATAAAAAGCATATTACATTTGTTTGATACTCTGTTGCAGACTCACAAAACATGCTAAATATTGCAAATGATGTCATAAAATTCATAAAAAATATGCTTCTTTCAATTTCTAATAAGAACTTAATGACAGCCTGTCATTAAGACCAGGCTTTTCATCAAAGTTGAGTTTAATTGGCCATTTTAGCTCTTTAAATTCTAAAAATTCATCACTTGGCCCACCCCAAGATCCTAAGTCAACGTGATCTATGGCAGAAAATTTAAAGGCATGTGTTGGGTTCTCCCTAATATGTCTATATAGGGCATTCTTTTCATTGTGATGTTTAATTTCATCGTAGATCCTAGTCGTAAATGCTTTCTTGGTTTTCCCCACATAATGACTGCCACATGCCTGACATACTGCAACATATACAACTCCTTTGGAATAACAAAAATATTTTTTAGGAGGTTTAATAGTGCCAAAGTTCACAATAGTAATTCTATCTTGGTGAACTACATGTTGACATTGGGCACATCTTCCACATTTAAAACATCCTCCATCAACCCTTCCACCATGGCTACTCTCCAACATCCCCTTGAAAGAAGCTTCTTCTTTTTTTTTTTCTTTTTTTTTTTAATACAATGGCCCATTTATCTCCTAACAAGGAAAGTAACTCAGGGTCCATTCAGAAAATTCTCCAATATTTCTTGACAGTGTTACAAATGTCATAATAGGCAATACTATATGGAAGTATCAATGCCCTACCAAAACTCTCTCTGTTCCCTTGTCCAAGTGTTTGTAACATGGCATTGGTGTTATCCAACAACACATGATACATCCCTTCATTCCTTTTCGTCTGAACCTCACTCATTATATTGACTACCATCTCCTTCGGGTACCCCCTTCTAGTTAACATACCTTCCAAAATCTCACATTCCTGGAGAAAATCATCCAGTACAGAAACCATTCCGGCCAGTCTTACAAACTGGCCTTTAACCAAGGCTCTCTGTTGATGTGTAGGGTGCCAATTATTGTAATGCAGCAAGGAATTAGAATAAGTAGGCTTCCTATAAAGATGTGATGTAAAAACCTTGTTATTGTAATCCTTTCTAATGGTGACATCCAAATATTGAAGCACATCTCTGTCCATACACATGGTAAATCT
Organism: Protopterus annectens; assembly: GCF_019279795.1. Classification (NCBI taxonomy): domain Eukaryota; kingdom Metazoa; phylum Chordata; order Ceratodontiformes; family Protopteridae; genus Protopterus; species Protopterus annectens. Next base: position 410,123,378 of record NC_056727.1, read on the forward strand.
CAGAAAATGTGTTGTTTCATTAATATATTGAAAGAATTCATTCAGCTTATCCTCACCGTCTTTCCAAAATAGCACCACATCATCTAAAATCGGCCATAGAGCACCCAACAGTCTCTAAAAGGTGAATTAAAGACAAAAAGATCTTCCCACTGGGCTAGCACCATGTTAGTAAAGACAGGGGCACAACATGCACCCATTGCTACCCCCTGCCTTTGCTTAAATAAATGCCACTCAAAGCTCACAAAGTTGTTCTCTAACACAAGCTCGAGGCACGCCCTCAAAGTAGAGACAGTATTACAGTCCATGTTTGTGTTTTTGACTAAGTAGTCACAAAACCAGTCAATCCCCTGATCATGTGGGATGACCGAAAACAAATCACAAATGTCTATAGTTACTATTAGTAAGTTATCATCATACATTTCTTGCCTACCTTTCCCAAGAAAGTTCCAAGAATCTCTCAGCACCATTGCCCTGTTTTCAAGCACGTTTAACTTTAAAATCCACAAATTTTGCAATACTAAATGTTTTTGATGCTTTTGTATCCACTATTGGGCATAAGGGGTTGGGGCTGTGATAGATTTGTGAATTTTTGTGATCCCACAAAAAAATTTCCGTCTCAAAAAATTTGTGTTCCTCTAGAGAACTCTGCCCATTCAACAACAACTCAGCCAATGTTAAATCAACATTTCTGTAAGCAATGTTGAGTTCATTACGGGAGACTTCTGTTTACGTATCACTGCATAGTAGTTCAAACATCCTGCTAATGTAGTCGTTAACATCCATTATCACCAGCCCCCCCCCCCCCTTGTCCGGTTTCATGATTCTAATGTCCCTATTAGCTAAAATTTCTTCAAAAAGCATCACTTCTTTGGGTGTTAAATTTCCTATAGTTACGATCCTGTCCTGATCTAAGGTCACGAATTTCTTTAACACACAATGTCTCAAATAAACTAACTACAGGATGTTGGGGGGGTATATGTGCTAGGTCTTTTTAATAACATCGATAACACCACAGTGTCAGCCCCAGTTTGAAATTGTATTGCCAAATTAAATTTTCTACTGAAAACTTTTACCTGTAAAATTGTTTCCACTATGTTAGCCCTTTTAGCTGGGACAAAGTTCATTCCCTTCTCGAACAAGTCAGCCCACTCAGAGCTAATGCTGATGTGACTCAGATTATAAATGTTAAAATCCTCTCCTGTATTTTTTATAATGGTAATCTCCTTGTCTTCTCTGGTCCCCTCTTCATTAGTGGAAATTAACTGTAATACTGGACATTCTGTCTCTCCTGCCGTGTCTCTTCCCCCTCCCTCTCTGCTGGTCCTGCACCACATGTTGGTGGCCCCAGTTGCCCTGGTTGCCATTCTGTTGATCTAAAAGTCGCTGGGATCTCCTCAAAGGGGGTCCCTAAAGGATCGTTTTTTTCTAATTCGTTGTCCAGTTGGTCATTAACATTACCCATATTAATCTCAAACCTGTCTTGTCCACTCCTAGACTATCCTGTAGGGGAGTTGGGGATGCTGTTCCATTTTTATAGTCTAGCTTATCCCTCAAAAGTTTTTTGTCCTTCCTGCTCTTCATGTCCTTTAAATGTCTTTCAACATCACCAAAAACATTATTAAATTCCCTAGTTTTGTGTTCAAATAACAAATAATTTTTGATACTGTCATTCAGTTTAACTATTTCACTGTCTAACATTTGTAATTGTCTATAATTATCAACTATTAATACATTCAACAAATCACAGTCTTGTCTATTGAACATTTGAATAAGCTCACGGTACAAAAGCGAGTCCTTAGATAGTCCACTGGGGTGCTTCCTCATTCGTAACCCCTTAGGAATTTGATTACGTCTTAAACACTTGCTTAGGTAACCATTTTCAAGTTGAATTTTCTTGTACCTATAAATTAAGTCCTTGAAGTGATTTATTTGTGAATCCAATGTCCCATTGTTTTTTTGTTGAAGAGAACACACACCCAACCAGTTCATATCACCTCTGAGCCGTTGCTCAACAGAAAATGATGGATTCTCGTTGCTGGAGGTATTAGCAACTTCCTGCCTCTCAGAACGTGCAAGCCCAATTGTTAAATTTAAAGAAATAGTCGCAGAATTCTCTGTAGTACCTGTATTATAGTTCCTTTGTGCAGGGGTAATGAAAGATTGTTCCTGGCTTAACGATTCACCAAAATTGTCCTTTCTTGTGCTCAATTCGACATGTAGTCTCTCCACCTTTTGAAGCCCAGCAACAGCCGCCGATAGTGTGGCTATTGACTCCATCATCTGTTTAATGTCAGGACCCAAGGTGCCCACCGACTGCTCCTCACTCTGCTTAAACACAAACTAGGAAGTAAAACCACACAGCAACTCAGCAAACACAAGAGAAGTGAAAAAACAAGCCGGTCACACCAGGTACTTAGCGTATTTGCAGTTTAATCCAAACGCTTTTGTCTTACTAGTTTCAGACTTCTTCAGAATAAAAAATAAAGTGCACAAGCACATACTATATACCCATTTCTCCACCCCAATCTTAATTAGTTTAATCCAGACCCACCCTTTAAGGAGATCCCAGCAACTTTTAGACCAACAAAATGGCAACCAGGGGAACTGTGGCCACCAACAACATATGGCGCAGGACCAGCAGAGGAGGGGAGACAGAATCTCCAGTTGTTGTGTCTTTCGGCTTTTCCCGGCTAGGGGTCGCCACAGTGGAACTCCGGTCCGCTAATGATTGGCAGTTGATTTTTACGTGCCGAGTTGCCAGCCCTTACGCACAACCTTCAACGAAGGTACACCCATTCATGCATGTCTCCACGTAGACGACGCTCTAGCTGAGAATTGAACCGGACAGAGTCTTACTGTGAGGCGACAGAATCTCCAGTATTACAGTTAATTTTCACTAATGAAGAGGAGTTAAGAGAAGGCAACGACGTTGCCATTATAAAAAATACAGGAGAGGATTTTAACATTTATAATATGAGTCACATCAGCTTTAGCTCTGAGTGGGCTGACTTGTTCGAGAAGGTAATTAACTTTGTCCCAGCTAAAAGGGCTAACATAGTGGAAACAATTTTACAGGTAACAGTTTTCAGTAGAAAATTGAATTTGGCAATACAATTTCAAAATGGGGCTGACACTGTGGTGTTATCGATGTTATTAAAAAGACCTAGCACATATATCCCCCAAACATCCTACGATTAGTTTATTTGAGACATTGTGTGTTAAAGAAATTCGTGACCTTAGATCAGGACAGGATTGTAACACAATAGGAAATTTAACACCCAATGAAGTGATGCTTTTTGAAGAAATTGTAGCTAATTAGGGACATTAGAATCCTGAAACCAGACAAGGGTGGGGGGCTGATGATATTGGATTTTAATGACTACATTAGCAGGATGTTTGAAGTACTATACAGTGATACCTATACAGAGGTCTCCCATAATTAACTCAACATTGCTTATAGAAATGTTGATTTAACATTGGTTGAGTTGTTGAATGGATAGATTTCTCTAGAGGAATACAAATTTTTGGAGACAGTACATCGACGAATCCCAACAATTTTTGGGATCCCAAAAATTCACAAATCTATCACAACCCCCAATGCCCAATAGTGGATGCAAAAGCATAAAAACATTTAGTATTGCAAAATTTGTGGATTTTAAAGTTAAATATGCTTGAGAACAGGGCAACGTTGCTGAGAGATTCTTGGGACTTTCTTGGGAAAGTTCGACAAGAAATGTATGATTATAACTTACTAATGGTAACTATAGACATTTGTGATTTGTTTTCTGTCATCCCACATGATCGGGGATTGACTGGTTTTGTGACTACTTAGTCAAAAACACAAACATGGACTGTAATACTGTCTCGAATTTGAGAGCCTGCCTCTAGCTTGTGTTAGAGAACAACTTTGTGAGCTTTGAGTGGCATTTATTTAAGCAGAGGCAAGGGGTAGCAGTGGGTCCATGTTGTGTCCCTGTCCTTGCTAACATAGTGCTAGCCCAGTGGGAAGATCTTTTTGTCTTTAATTCACCTTTTAAAGACTGTTGGGTGCTCTATGGCTGATTTTTAGATGATGTGGTGCTATTTTGGAAAGACGGTGAGGATAGGATGAACAAATTATTTCAATATATTAATGAAACAACACATTTTCTGAGATTTACCATGTGTATGGACAGAGATGTGCTTCACTATTTGGATGTCACCATTAGAAAGGATTACAATAACAAGGTTTTTACATGACATCTTTATAGGAAACCTACTTATTCTAATTCCTTGCTACACTACAATAATTGGCACCCTACACATCAACAGAGAGCCTTGGTTAAAGGCCAGTTTGAAAGACTGGCTAGAATGGTTTCTGTACTGGATGATTTTCTCCAGGAATGTGATACTTTGGAAGGTATATTAACTAGAAGGGGGTACCCGAAGGAGATGGTGGTCAATATGAGTGAGGTTCAGATGAAAAGGAATGAAGGGGTGTATCATGTGTTGTTGGGTAACACCACTGCCATGTTACAAACATCTGGACAAGGGAACAGAGAGAGTTTTCGTAGGGCATTGATACTACCATATAGCATTGACTATTATGACATTTGTAACACTGTCAAGAAATATTGGAGAATTTTCAGAATGGACCCTGAGTTACTTTCCTTGTTAGGAGATAAACCGGCCATTGTATACAAAAAAGAGGGTTCTTTCAAGGGGATGTTGGAGAGTAGCCGTGGTGGAATGGTTAATGGAGGAGGTTTTAAATGTGGAAGATGTGCCCAATGTCAAGATGTAGTTCATCAAGATAGAATTACTGTTGTGAACTTTGACACCATTAAACCTCTTAAAAATATTTTTGTTATTCCAAAGGATTTGTATATGTTTCAGTATGTCAGACATGTGGCAGTCATTATGTGGAGAAAAGCAAGAGAGCATTCAGGGCTAGGATCTACGAGCATATTTATGAAATTAAACATCACAATGAAAAGAATGCCCTATACAGACATATTAGGGAGAACCCAACACATGCCTTTAAATTTTGTGCCATAGATCATGTTGACTTAGGATCTAGGGGTGGGCCAAGTGATGAATTTTTTTAGAATTTAAAGAGCTAAAATGGCAAATTAAACTTAACTCTGATGAAAAGCCTGGGCTTAATGACAGGCTGTCATTAAGTTCTTATTTGAAATTGAAAGCAGCATATTTTTTATGAATTTTATGACATCATTTGCAATATTTAGTATGTTTTGTGAGTCTGCAAAAGAGTATCAAACGGATGTAATATGCCTTTTATGTTGTGCTGTGTTTTAACAACTGGGCGGGTCTGAATTGAACTAATTAGAAAGGGGTGGAGAAATGTGTATATGGTATGTGTTTGTGCACTTTATTTTTTATTCTGAAGAAGTCTGAAACTCATAAGACGAAAGCATTTGGATTAAACTGCAAATACGCTAAGTACCTGGTATGACTGGCTTGTTTTTTCACTTCTCTCGTATTTGCTGAGTTACTGTGGTTTTACTGAACAAGTTTGAGGTTAGCAGCATAGATGTACTTGCTGTGATTGGTAGCCATTTTGTCTTATCCAAGGAGAAGCCACAGTGCTATTTATGTGATCAGACAAGAAAGTGAAATTTTTAAACAATTTACAAGATACCATTGTTAGCTGGGAACTGAGAGTTACTACAGGGAGGGTATATCCTATTTTATGACTTAGAAAATTTCGACCTGTAACTTCCTATGCTTCATATTTTACATATGATAGGTTCATAGGTTCATACTAGGCTATCTGCCCTAGAGCATTTATAAGCCTAGCCAGTGTGTGTTTGGCTTTCGCCACCCATTTTAAATTAATTTTGCTATGCCCTTTTTCGAGGTTAGTATACTGTGCCTCTGTCTAACAGTGACATAGAAGTGATACCTGGGGTAAACCTACGATCTCCCATCCACTCATCAAGATTCCTCTTGAAGAGAGTCAGTGAGGGACTCTGCCTAACCTGGACTGGGATTTTATTCCAGAGTGAAGGGAGCCTCTGGGTTATGAATCTGTCCCTCCAGCATGTCCTATTTATTTCAGTGCTGAGGTTCAAGTCTCTCAAGCGCGTAGCTTGATGGGATTTGGATTTTCTGAGGTGCAGCATGTCCATTAATTCCGGGTTGGACATGGCTTTATACGTCAGGCACAGATCGCCTCTGAGCAGGCAGTATGCCACTGAGTAGAGCTGGAGTTTCTTTTACCGGGCAGCATATGGCATCTGTTTGAGCCCTATGATCCTCTTGGTGAGGTACTTTTGGGGTCTTTCCAGTTGCTGCAGGTGTTTGGTAAGGTACATCCCAAAAGGGGCATTGTACTCAATTATGGGCCTGATGAGGGATGAGTAAAGAGGCACGATGACCTCCCCTGATCTAGATGTGAATCCCTTCATGATTAGGTGGGCTATATAAAATGTTTTTCTAACCACTTTGGCCACGTGGTTGTCAAATGAGAGATTGCTATCAACTTGGGTCCCCAGGTCCCTAATTACTTCTTCTGTACTTAATGGATTACCACCTATGTGGTAATTTGTGGGCACTTTGTTTTGCCAAAGGGATGACTATACACTTTTTGGCATTTAGCTTGAGGCCATGGCTCTGGCACCAGTTGTCTGTTTCTATGAGGCCCTTTTGGAGGATGCTTGTGTCGGCTGGAGAGTCGATTATGGCGCCCAGTTTGCAGTCATCTGCGAACTTAGTCAGCCACAGTCCTTCCGTGTTGGCCTGTACCTCCGAGAAATATATACCGAACAAGAGAGGTCCCAAGACTGAGCCTTGTGGGATGCCACTTGTAACTGGTTTGGAGTATGACATGGCTCCAGCAATTCTAACCATGTGGGTTCTGTCCTTGAGCCAGTTTGCAACCCATCTAGTGACATAGGGGTTTATATTTAAGCTGATGAGCTTATCTATAATGCCCGAGTGGGGTATTGTAGCAAAGGCTTTTGCGAGGTCCAGGTAGGCTGTGTGGACCACCTTCCCCTCGTCAATGGCCTTGGTGACTGTTTCAAAGAAACCAACCAGGTTTAAGAGGCAGGATCTGCCCTTAACAAAGCCTAACTGGTAGGATCCAGTGTCTGTAGGTCCCCAATATCTTTATTTAAGAGGTCCATGATGATCCTTTCCATAGCTTTGCAGACCAAGCTAGTCAGGCTTATGGGGCGATAGTTTCCAGGATCTGTTGAGGCACCACCTTTGTGGAGAGGGACCACTGTTGCTGTACGCCACTCTTGGGGTACATATCCTGTAGTAAGGCTGAGATTGAATAGTAGTTTTATGTTTGGGTTTAGCTCTTCTTGGAGTTCATGTAGGACGCAGCCGGGACACCGTCTGGTCCCATTGTTGCTGTGTTTTTTCCTTTGGAGAGGGCAGCTCTTACCTTAGCATCTGAGATATCAGGGGGCAGCACTCTGCTGGGATAAATATTTGCCCTTTTGGTGGGGGTTTGCTGAACCTGTCAGCTAGGATGTTGGCAATGTCTGTGGGTTCGGTGTATTTTTGTCATTTTGGACTAATTCTGAGCATATCTGGGAATTCCCACCCAGGTTCCTAACATAACTAAAGAAAGCCTTGTGATTATCCTTAGTGTCCTGTGCAGTTTTTCTCTCGAAGCTGGCCTTAGACGATTTTATGAGTGCCCGTAGTATTTTGCTAATACTGATCAGAGATGCCTTCCCTTTTTGGGATTTTGCTCTATCATGTAGTAGCGTCCTTCTTCTATTGTATAGTTTGTTTATGGCTGGGGTCCACCAGACAGGACGTCTGCCTTTGGAGGATTGGGTCTTGGTTTTATTTGGGATTGCATGATCCATGCATTCCTGAAGGTGTTCATAGAATGCGTTTATAAAGGATACTGCGGTCTGGGCCATATTTTCCACAGGCCCGGGGGCTTTGAAGGATTCCACCTCAGTTTTGAGGAGTGTGAAATTTGCTTTAGAGAAGTTTTTCACTGTGGTTTTCAGGGCAGGGGGGTGGAGTTGGGATGTGAATATCCAGTGAGATTAGTTTATGGTCTGATCTTACTAGTGAGGGATACACTTCTGGTCTGGAGCATAGAGTCCCCATGTTGGTGATGATCAGGTCCAGTATGTTTTCCCCTCTTGTGGGAGTGGTAACAAGTTGTTCCATAGCATTTGAGTTTATAAATTCTAGGAACCTTTGGGCTAGGGTGTTGGAGCTAGAGTAATGCTCCCAGTCTATGTTTGGGTAGTTGAAGTCGCCCAATATAATGGTGTTTGGAGAGACCTTCATATTTTCCAGTGTTCTCAGGAAGGCTGAGTGGGGTTCCTGGGTTTGGGAGGGTGGTCTGTAGCAGGCTATAAACTGGAAGGCAGTTTTACCCACTGTTAGTTGCTCATGGATAGTCTCTGATGCTTCGTGCTGTGCCACCAACCTGGAGGTGTGGGTATCTTTGACGAATATTGATACTCCCCCTCCTTTTGTGGTACGGTCCAAGTTTTGGGGCCGAAAAGCATGGTATGAGGTATAACCCCTCACTGGTGAGATCAGAACACAAACTAATCTCGCTGGAGGTCCTCATCCCACCCCCACCTGAAATAAAAAAGACCACAGTAAAGAACTTCTCGAAAGCCGACTTCACACTTCTAAAGACTAGTGTGGTCTCCTTTAAGGCCCCAGTACTCAAGCCACTGAATCACTTACAAATGCCTTCTACCAGCACCTGCAGGACTGCATGGATAAGGCAATCCCAAGCAAAACAAAGACTCTTTGTACCAAAGGCAAGCATCCAGTCTGGTGGACCCCAGCCATAAACAAACTCTACAACAAAGGAGGAAGCTACTACAAGATAGAGCAAAATCCTTAAAAGGTAAGACACCCTTGATCACTATAAGTAAAAAACTAAGAGCTCTCATAAAATCATCCAAAGCAAATTTTGAGAGAAAATAGCTAAAGACTCAAAAGACAATCATAAGGCCTTCTTTAGCTATGTTAGAAACCTGGGAGGAAACTCCCAGATATGCTCAGAACTAGTTCAAAATGATGTGAAGATTACTGATCCTACAGACATTGCCAACATACTGGCTGACAGGTTCAGTGCAAACTTCTCCCCAAAGGAGAGATATCTATACCAGCGATTGCAGCCCCCAAACATCTCAAGTGAGAACTGCTCTCCAAAGCAAAAACACAGCATCCATGGGACCTGATAGTGTCCCCTGTGTGCTCCTGAGAACTCAACGAGGAACTAAACCCACAGCTAGGACAGCTGTTTAATCATAGTCTTACCTCTGGATACTGCAACTGTGGTCCCACTTCACAAAGGCGGTGCCGACCCTGGAAATACCGCCCATTAGCTTGACAAGCCTTATCTGCAAAGCCATGGAGAGGATCATAATGGACCTCATAAATAAAGACATAGGGAGTTTGCAGACTTTGGATCCATCCCAGTTTGGCTTTGTCAAAGGCAGATCATGCCTTCTAAACTTGGTTGACTTTTGAAACAGTCACCAAAGCCATTGATGAGGAAAGGCAGTCCATGCAGCCTACCTCGATCTGGCGATACAATACCCACTCGGGTATCATTGAAAAACTCATCAGCTTAAATGTTAACCCATACATCACAAGATGGGTTGCAAACTGGCTGAGTGACAGAACCCACAGGGTCAGAGTTGCTGGCGCCATGTCAGATTCAAAGCCTGTCACAAGTGGTGTACCACAGGGCTCAGTCCTGGCCCACTCTTGTTTGGCATCTACTTTCCGAAGTACAAGCAAACACAGGAGGTTATGGCTGACAAAGTTTGCAGATGACTGCAAACTGGCCATAGCATCTGACACAGATATCCTTCAGAAGGGTCTCACAGAAGCGGATAACTGGTGCCAGAGCCATGGCCTAAAGTTAAATGCCAAAAATGCATAGTCATACCCTTCGGGAAAAACAAGGTTACCTAGCTACCAAATAGGTGGCAATCCACTGAGCACAGAAGAAGTTATCAGGGACCTGGGGACCCAGGTTGATAGTAGTCTGTCATTCGACACCCATGTAGCTAAAGTAGTTAGGAAGACCTTCTACATTGCCCACCTTATCATGAAGGGATTCTCATCTAGATCAAGGGAGGTCATAGTCTCCTATACTCATCACTCATCAGACCAATGATTGAGTACAATGCCCCATTCGGAATGTATCTGACCCGACACTTGCAGCAGCTGGAGAGGCCACAAAGTTCCTCACCAAAAGGATAAAGGTCTCAAACATCTGTCCTATGCTGCCCGACTGAAAGAACTCCAGCTCTATTCAGTGCTCAGAGGTGACCTTTGCCTAACATACAAGGCCATGTCAAACCCAGATTTGATGAATATGCTTCACCTCAAAAATCTAGATCCGTCAGAGCCACAAGGCGGGAGACTTAAACCTCGACACGGCTATTAATAGGGGCGTGCTGGAGGGATAGATTCATCACCCAAAGACTCCCTATGCTGTGGAACAAAATCCCGGTATATGTGAGGCAGAGCACCTCGCTGGCCTTGTTCAAGAGAAATCTTGACCAATGGATGGGAGATCGCAGATATACCCCAGGGATTACCTCAGTGTCACTGCTCGACAGAGGCACAGAAAAATAATGGGTATAGTTCCCCATACTAAAGGGGTGGCGTAAGCCACAAAACTATGGGCTAGGCTTGTAAATGCCCTCGGGCAGATAGCCTAGTATGAACCTATGAACCTATGAACCTGGTAGTTCTGGGGTGCTCTCGGGAGCCTTGAACCAGGTTTCTGTTACTGCACAGATATCTATGTTCTCCATGCTAAGGAGAGTTTCGAGTGCGTGCATCTTGAGGTTTAGATTTCTGGCATTGAGTAGCATTACTCTTAGTTTCTTATCCCTTGTGATACCTATGGAGGTGGGTTTGTCTTTTGAGCCTTGCCTAAAAAAGGCACTATGGGGGTAGCAAGAGCCTTTGCCAATATCCGAAAGCCTAGGGGTGACAGGTGCAAGCCGTCCCTAGCAAAGCATCGTGGCTTGTCGAGCATGTCATCCCAGGCTGACAGGCATTGGATCCCCTTTGAATGATACCAATACTTAAGCCAATTGTTGAAATTGATCATCTTGTCTTCATATTGTGGCATCATTCTTGGTGAGGGTAAGATGCTACTCAAGGTCAGGGTCATACCGGCCTGGGCTACATGCTCAGAGAGCTCCTCTATGTCTCTTTTCATGTAGTCCAGGGAGGTACGTCTCAGGTCATTCACACCAGCATGGACAATGACTGAGTCATATTTGTACTTGTCTTGGAGTGACCTGAGTGCTTGTGTTATGTGGCGGATCCTAGCGCCCGACAGGCAGCTCACCGTGACCTTCTCCTTGTTCAGCCTGGTGAGCGGGACGTCAGTGTGCCTGACGATAGAGTTACCTATTACAGGTGTATCAGGTGTGTTGTTTAGCCTTAAGGGCTGTGACTGTTCGGCACACTGGCTTTGTAACTATGTGTTGCACGTGTTTTGTTTTGGGGTAGCGGTTGCTTGGGTGTCTGCTTTGGAGGTCTCTGCTGCTTAGGCAGATTTTTATTTAGAGCCTCAGTATGTTTTGTGTGTTTATGTGTTTGGTTTGCTGTCGTGGTAGGTCTATGTGAGACTGGAATTGTAGTGACTGTGGTTTCCTTCTCCTCCTGACTGGTTTCACCAGTACTGAGTTGAGAGAGCTTAGCCTCCAGTATGGCTTTATGGTTGCATCTCTCACATGTGTTAGAATTTGTTGGGAGGAGGAGAGGGTTGTCTGTGTACATGAGGCAGTTGTAACATTGCCTCAAGATTCCCAGAATCACCAGCTGGACCGGAGAGGAGATTGACAACTGACCTTTGGACATGCTAGAATAGTATTGGGAATTCCTTTATAATTGAAAAAGGGCCAATGGGGAATGAGGTACTCAAGGGGAGTTTGTGAGGGTGTAGTGCTTTTAATATTTTAGTGCTGACTTATATAATTGCTTTAGTGAGCAAGTGCCAGGTAACTTAAATGCAATGTGTTACAGGTAACTTAAATGCAAAAGCGACAAACAGTAACTTTCTTTCAAGTGAAACAAGGAAATAAGTACAGTAAGCAATGCAGATATCACTAGGGATCCACAGAAGCTGAAAAGCCGCGTTTTCGGTGGAATTACCATTTCAGGGAAATAACAAGCAAACAAACAAGCAGCATACAAATAAAGCTAGATTCAGCAGGCCTGGATCTAGTCTATGCTACAGCAAACAAGGTGTACCAATTTCAGTAAGAAACAGTTCAGATATGCAGGCACTATAAGCCTTTAACCAGAAATTCCCAGCTCAGAAGGGCAGAGTCCAGCCTCTCCTCCCACAAGAATGCAGACCACGAACCTTCTTAATGTAAAATAACTGGCCTGAAGCCCAAGTGCTTAAACCAGAACTAATACACTTTTAGAATAACAGACACTGAGCCCTCAAACAGCAGTTCACAACTTAGAAGGATGTAAGCTACCTGTTCTGCCACCACAGTGCAGGCCACAAGCCTTCCTAATGTAAAACAACTGGTCTGAAGCCCAAGTGCTTAATCCAAAAGACTTAGAATGACAGCTATACTTTAATCAAGTTACTACCAAGCAGTAATAAATACAATTGAATACTTTAGAGAATGCCTGGATTAGTGTTCAAGTTATACAAACAAAGCTAGATTCAGCAGGCCTGGATCTAGTCTATGCTACAGCAAACAAGGTGTACCAATTTCAGTAAGAAGCAGTTCAAATATGCAGGCACTATAAGCCTTTAACCAGAATTTCCCAGCTCAGAAGGGCAGAGTCCAGCCTCTCCTACCACAAGAGTGCAGACCACGAACCCTCATCATTTGTGATCATTTATCACAAAGCTTAATTCTGAAAATTTTAGAAGAAAATTTCACACCGTTGCATACTCATTGACTCCCCAAATGGCTTAGCCATCCTGCAGGAAAGTTTGTCTCACATATATAACTGGGGCCAAAGTCATGGATTGAAACTAAAATGTAAAAATGTTTTACTGCATCCTTTGGGAAGTCATCTACCACAGGGAGCTACCACACTGACAATGCTCCACCTAAGAGATGACCCAATTGTTTGGGATTTGGGAAGTTATGTGGGTAGTGACCTAACATTTGACCAATGTGTCCATTGTTGTGAGAATGTCCTTCCAAATTGCACAGCTTATAAACAAAGGGATTATGTCTAGATCTAGGAATGTCATCATCCCTCATTAGGCCAGTCATTGAATGTAGTGCCCCCTCTGGCAAGTGGCCTGTCCAGACACATGCATCAGCTGTCTGGAACACTCACAGAGATGCCTTACTGAAAGGATACAAGGCCTAAACTAGATGATGAGGACCAACTCAAAGCCCTGTAACTACACTCTGTGTCCTACAGCCTGCTAAGAGGTGACCAGTGTCTGGCATACAAACCGTCCTCTGACACAGTACTGATGGATTTACTACACATCACCAGGTCAAATGGAATACAAAATACTCGTTCTAGGGATCTAAACCTCTTCTGCAACTTCAACAGAATGGTTTGGAGGGACAGATGTATCTTGCAGAGCACACTTCTGCTCTAGAACAGACTCCCCATCCACATAAAGCAAAGTTCATCCCTGTCCATTTGAAGACAACTTGCATCTATGGATGGGAAACAGCAAATGTACCCTAGGATTGCCCGCTGTACTGTAGTAAAGACACCTTAGCCCAAGACTGATAACCTCACATTTGTAGTTATGGTGGCCCTTATGCTAGACCATTTTCACTGGCCGGCCGCTGAGATTTCTGTTGCTTGAAAGAGGACTTTGGAGTTACTTGAAACTAGTGAGAATTCGTCCTGTACAAGTAGCCCTACAAGTCATATTTGAAGCTATTTCCCATGATCGAGATTCACAGCCTCCAGTTCCTGAAAGGCCAGATAGATGTTAGTGTTCTGGGGCGCTATTCTTTCCTGTATACAAACAGTGGCAGAGCCATATACTGTCTGGGGGCAACAAAAGGGGACAAACTCCATGTTAGTGATAAGGAGTATACTCTTAGATAGGTATGGTAAGCAGTCTTATAACTCTGCTACTTTTACCTTTAGAGACTTGAGCTGTCAAGCTCCTATTTTGATGTTCTAGAAGCATATTCTGAAGCAAAGGGTGGAGTTTGGCCTAACAAACAAAGACTTGAGCTTCTTTAGGACACTAGGTAGACATGGCATTGTGTGCTTATGACTCTGCAGACGCAGCTTCTGCCACAGCTCCCACTAGCACAGTACTTCACTACTGCAGTACCTGCATCCATCCAGCATCCCCGTACATCTGTATATAGTTTGCTGGGATATAAACGTATTTGTTATCATATATGTTAGTTGTTCAGGATCAGTATGCTCTTCCTTTACTTTTGGGCAAAAACATCCTGAAAGAAATCTTTGCTGTAACTGCTGATTTCCCACCAAAGACCTAGCCAAACAGCAGTCAGAGTGTAGGTTGGGAGAGAGACAGAGCTTTTGGAAGATGACAGATTGATGTGGCCCAGGCAGGACACAATTCATATAGCCTAAATGTTACTGCAGCAGTGATGGATTTGAACATCTGCTGTTATGGGTATGTGCAGCTTAAACAGCTGTACTTTCAAGCCAAAACCCCTGGGCATAGGGATATCAAAGAACCCAGCAAAAAAAAGCACCTTGAAATACCTATTCTGCATTTTGTGTTACAAGAAACCACAGACGTTGTTCTCAGGGGACAAGAAGAGAAAATGTTTTTACTCTTGACTGTTCTTTGCTCTAAGAAAAGACAGTCCTTTGACACTCATTCTAGACTTGTCCAAATTAAACAACTTCCTATCAGGACAAACCTCAATTGCCGAACCCTTCACTATTACCTTCCTTTGCTAAGTCCACATACATTTATGGCCACTATAGGTTTAAAGGATGTCTATCTGCACATCCCTATTCATAAGAGGTACAGCAAATTTCAAAGAAGCTTAATGCCTAGTGTGTCTCTAGGAACTCCTCCTTTCCTAGGCAGATGTCCTGTGCTGTCTCAGTCATGGTAAACCTTAGTTGGGGACAACAGAAAACTAATGACTATTCATCTGGCCTTATACCAATATGTGAAGAAGTCCGGATGATGGGAGAAATGAAGTTGGAGTAAGAAGGAAGGAAGGGGATGAGCTCTGAAACTCTGGCTAGACAAATGACATCTCCTGCGGAAGACAGTCCTAAAGTTATCACTGCCTCAGTGACTTTGCTTTTGCATCTACAATTTTGACGATTCAACTGTACTTTCATCTGTTTGAGCTCTCTCTGTTCCATGAAGTTGTGGTTTGGTCATAAAAGTATCTACACATCTTGGAATTTGTCAATTCATATTCCTTTTTAGATAGGTGAAGTAGTGTAGCAGCTACATAACATGTATTAGTTATTTGCAAATAGTAAGAGCCAAGGAAAAATATTTTGCAAAAATAAATCAAGTTAACATATGCTGGATATATTCTAATCTGTGTGTTTTCTTCCACAGAGCTACGTATATTTCCTGACAGATTAGTTGTCTGCATGAGTGCAAATGAAACAAAATCTGTTAACTGGAACCAGGAAAGGCAAGCACTGGTATGTACTCTAGCTGGGAAAACATATAATCTACTTAATGTATTTTGTATAAACTAGGGACTTTTGAGCCATGCTACGAAGCAGAGCAATTATGTACTTTTTACCGACAACCAGTTATTGTGCATCCTAACATTAAAGCCAGGTAACCTGTAAGTGCATTATTGCAGGTGCAGTCAAGTCATTATTGTCTGTAAGACACTAGCAAGCTGATGTTAAAAAAAAGCATTTGGACTCCATTTTGCATCTAGGGAAGTACATTTAGACCTGCACCTATATCACCATTTAAATCAGTATCGTGTGGTTCCTTATATAAATAAATATACATATATATATATATATATGTATATATAGATATATACATATACATATATATATATATATATATATATATACACACACACACACACACACACACACACACACACACACACACACGCACATAGATATAGATATAAATATAGATGTGTGTATGTATGTATATTCCTGTTTTTTTCTTTAATCTGATATTAGTTATTAATTGAAGACATTGCTTTTTCAAGTGGGCTCTGTGCTGTGCCTAGGTATTTAAATCAGTTCTCAGTGGGTTATCTCATTTTTCTGCATTTTACTATTTCTTCTTTGAATCCAAAGCTGTAGCTAGAAATGTATTTTTTTCTTCTGCAGTTTACATCATTATTTTCTGTGCTTTTAAGTGGGTTAAACAGTATTTCTGCATCTAAGTGCTGAACAGACAGTTTTGGTCAGCTTTGTGAGTTATCTAGAGCTTGTGGACATTAAATCCAGTGAGAGTGAGAAAGATTTCTGCAGTTCTGAGACGATAAACTCTATTCATCAGTTAATAGGTAAGTACTAGGGTATCTGCCATTGCAGGTCTTTTAAGCCTAGCCAATTTCCTTTTTGTTGTTTGAATTAACCCATCCCATTTGGTGTTACACTGGCCTTACCCATCTCATAGTCAATAATTATACATTACACTTAATGAAAATAACTGGGATCATACTATATATTATATGAGGGAACTCATGCATGTGATAAGGCATGTAGGACTTACCTTTATCCATTACTAGTACTGGGGCAGTCCATAGGTAAATTTTCTATTGCCCAACCATAGATCTAAGTTGTACTTGAATACTGATAAGGATGAGCTTTGTTTTACATGGCTGGGGAGTCTGTTGTAGACCAGTAGTATCTTGTACAAGATGTACCTGCCCCTCCAAACCATTTTGTTGATGTTTCAGAAGAGGTTTAGATATATGTAGGACATATTGTTTAGGGCTTGTATCTTTTTAGTAAGGTATCTCGGTGGGCATTTCAGTTTTTGCATGTTTCTGGACAGATATATGCCCCCCCAAAGAAAAAGAAAAAAAAAACAATGACATCTCTAGCTCTAATTATAATCCATTTGTTTATATTCTGTTAGGCTGTTCAATATAGATGGACTTTCTTACAATGGTGGACATGTGTTGGTCAATAGTTAGGTCACTGTCCACATAAGTTCCCAAATAACTGGATCAACTCTCAACTAAGTATTGTCAATATGGTTGTTCCCTGGGATTAGACAACTTTGCAAAAGATACAATAATACAAGTTTTGGCATGTACTTTGTCTATAATTCTAGCATCAGTTATTTCTTTTTTAAAAAACCTTGCAGGATGGCTAAGTCATTTGGGGTTTCGATAACTGCTCTTGCTTGTAGTCATCTGCAAACTTAGTCAGACAGAGCCCTTTGGTATTGCTTTTACTTCAGAGAGGTAAATGCCAAACAGTAGAGGTCTCAGCACTGAATCATAGGGGACTTCACTGGTAACAGGTCTCTTTGTGGAGATTTTTTTTAACACCTTTGTTTAGTTATTACCTGTGACATAGGCAAACTTACATAAAAGTAATCAAACCATATTAACAAGTTCACATTTACGAACATTATAGTCTATATAGCAATATATGTGATGTATACTCTAAGCAACTTTATATAAATTATTCAATTCCTGCCTTCACTTAAACCTCACTCCTCCTCCAAATATTTTTTCTGCATGTATTGTTCGCACAATGTCCGTTTTTTCCTGTGTAATTTACTCGTACCCTTTTTTTAAAGATCCCACTTTCTGCTCTTTTATTTCTGTTACATTATTCGCTACTTCAGGTATAGTTAGTTTAGATTTTGATTTTCATTTTTTTTAATAATTGCTTTTTTTGGCAGCCACCAGAATTAAATTTAACAAGGCCTTACTGTCTAGGCAATTTGGATCCTGTATCCCAGCTCAAAATAATAATTTCCTTAGTTAAACTCATTTGCTCAACCAGTATTCCTGACAAAGTACTCTGTAGGGAATTTTTAAAGACTGCCAACTCATTACACTCCTAAAACATATGTTCTCATCACACCTCCAACAGTTGCCATCTGCCTGAAGAAAACTTCTTTGGAGTCTGCTTGGGGTGTAAATGTATATATGCAAACAGTTCCTGGCAAAAATCTTAAATCATGTTGTATATTTGGCAGCCATGCATATGTCCTCCCATTGTTTCTTTGTGAATTGCATATTTAATCTCTCTTCCCAATCCTTTCTCACCTCTCCTAATTGATTCATATTGTTATCTTACAGTATTTATGTCCCGTACTTATTATCCCTTTTTAGCAGCAACTTGTGTTCTAGATTCACTTAAAAACACAACCATATCCAGGGCTTTAATTTAGGATTCTCCTATCCCTTTATCTGATATCAATCCCTCATAGGGAAGGCAATCACTAGCCTACAATCCAAATAGCTTCTTGGCCTCTTACCATTCTGTTACCTTTCCTTCTCTAATTATTTGTTCACAATACCTTGCTACCTTTGCCAGCTTCCTCCAGTAAACTCCAGATTTCTCTTGTCTATTATACGTACCCTAATTGCAGTCATCCATACTGGCAGAATCTCCTTTCTCCAGTCTTGTGTTGGCGTAGCTCTTAGTATACTTTCTGGTTCTTTATGAATTTAATATTCTTTATGACTGTTGTTATTCTCCTTAAGGAACCTCATCCAAAATTCCATTATTTCCTTATTTCTTCAATTACCCCCCTGCTTCATCATCATCATCATCATCATCATCATCCCTTTCCACTTTGAATTGTAGCTTTCTGTTTGTGTTATGCGTAAAAGCCTTAACTGTGTAGCTCTGAAATAACCCTTCAAATCAAGTAATCCTAAAACTCCTTGTTCTGTTGGGAGGATCAATGTATCCCACTTGATTCTTGCCCTCTTCCCCTCTCAAATTAAACCCTTCAGCTCTTTATTAATTACTATCCACAGCTTCTTCTCTGGTTGATAAAAATATGCCTGACCGGTGTATCAAACTAAAGGGACCAAAAATAATTTTACTGCTTGTATCTTGCTATTCATATCCAAAGGCAAGAGCTTCCAGTTTCTCAGTTTTTGTATTATCTTTTGTTTAGTCTCTTCCCAAATATCCGTAGCTGCCATAAGCAAATCCATTTTAATCCAAATTCCTAAATACTTCATTTTATTATGTCTTCATAAGTATTGGTATTGTTGGACCAATTCATGTGTAGGTACATAGTTGGTAGCTATAGCCTTTGCTTTATGTTCATTATTTGTATAGCCCAAAAAAAACTTGAATTGACTCAGAATATTCCACAACGCTGAGGGTCCCATCAGATACAAAATATCATCATCTGCAAATGAGGCCAACTTTTCTTGAACACCGTACTAATAATAATCTTGAATTTCTTAGTCCATTATTTTCTTTACCAATGTTTCTAAATATAACACAAATAACAAAGGGGAAAGAGGACACCCCTGCCTGCTTCCTCTGTTCAGATGCAACTTATCAGGAGCCTTCCCACTTAGATTTTTGCCTTCAATCCCTGATATACCTTTCTAATTAACCTTATTGTTGCATCAGGAAATGCAGATGTTTCCATTACCTTACTCATAAAATCCCAGCTTACTCTGTCAAATGCTTACTTTGCATCACAACCTACCAATTACAGTGGTATATTCTTACATTCTGCTTCTCTTTGGATCATCATTCTTCTATTAATGTTGTCAAATGTTTGCCTCCTCTCCACAGAACCATATTGGTCCATATCTATCAATTTTGGCATCACATTTGTCATTCTTTTGGCCATTATAGACATAAACACTTTATAATCAGGGTTTAAAATTGAGATGGGCCTGTATGAAGCTGGATCAGATGGGTCTTTACTGTCTGTAGGTATTACAGCCACCACAGCTTTTATTTCAGGATGTTAGTACCTCCCCTCATTTTAAAATACTGTTAAACACAATCTTCCAGATTCTTACCACTTTCTTCCCTCCTAACTCTTACCAGAATACCATCTGTTCCCGGGTACTTTCCTGTAGATTGGTTACAAACATCATCATTTTTATTTTCATCTCCTCCTATCATAACTGTTAGTTGTTTAGCTGAGCAGGACTAGGACAGTCCCTCAGAAATGGAAATTGAATAATGGAGTCTTCCAGTTGTGGGCAACACCTCAAATAGATATATTTGTCTCATTTTAAAACTGACAACTAAACAAATTCTGTAACACAAAATAAACACAAAGATGCCAGTGGCAAAAAACTGATAAACAAATAGAAGGAAAATAACAAATGTCTGAACACCGATGACTGGAGAATACAGTTTTAGTGCCTTCAAAAAAAAAAAAAAAACGACTGAACGCTTAAGGCTTCATCAGAGTCATTTTGCACTTGAACAATACAGTAATATATACAAATTAAAAATGTTATAGACCAATCACAATAGGGTTTTAAGGTCAAATGTAACCTATAATTTAACAAAACCTCATTCCAGTTTGCATACCAAATAGAAAACAACAACATAACTTCCTAGACCTACAACATTTAATATAACATAAAAATATATAAAATACCACTCAAGTATCAATATCCCTGTTATTCTATAAAAAGCTGTTTAAATCACATTGGCTCTTTGTTTTAAAATCGGGAGGAGGGCAATATTGTCATTTAGAGCTGGTGGAGATGTGACATTTAATCTTAGTTGCCATCTAACCTCCTTAGTCTCTACTTCAAGTTTGTCATTACCCCCCCCCCCCCAAAGGGTAAACCCAGTCAATTACAAATAATATAAATCTTTTAAAGTTATTACAGTGCATGCTTTGCAGGACTAAGGCATTATGTGTGTTTTTCTTTCTTATTTCCATTTGACCGTTTGATGTTCAGCTATTCTATCCTGGAGTCTACGTATGGTCTTCCCCACATAGTAACCCAGGCATGTCATGCATGTTGTTTATTATTGAGAATGTTATTGATAAGAATGGGAAAAAAGTGTATACTTCATCAACTTTGATTGAAAATTGTGAATTGTTAGTCTCATATGTTAGTCTGTTCTGACTAATTGTGAAAGTATGAGGATTGTGGGTTTTCTTCTGTTGTTTCTTGTGAGGAAGAATCTGCTTTAAATAATGTAATCTGAAGTAGTTAACTTCATTTGATCATCAACCTGCGGGATATCAGATCCGGATCGGATCTGAGACGGCAGTTTCAGCAGCATCTGATCCGAGCTGCAAGCTCCTCCCCTTACCCTAATACCCCTCCATCTCTTTCCTTCCCTCAGATCTCGTTTGCCACGGCTTTGTGAACCAGTGTGGTCTAGAACTCCAAGTGTGGTAGGTGAAATTTTTCTGACTGCTCCATTTGTTTAGAGTTTAACCCCTGAGCCCTTAAGGATCGTAGGGCTAAATTGATCCTTAAAAGACTTTTGCCTGCGACGGAGGTGGCTGCCTCTTCTATTGTGGTCACAGCTGTGACCGGACCTTCTACTTCGACCACAATCTCCTCTCCCTCCCAGGCCAGGACTCAACCTCCCAATCAAAGGCCTGTGGTTAGGGAGTCTAAGAAGGAGAGGAACAGGGACAGAGAGAGAGAGATAGAGACAAGGGGTGGAAGAGATCCCTGGACCGTTCGGATCCGGTGGGTCCTTTCCCCAAACAGGCAGTTTTTTCTAGGCCAGCTTCCCCTTGGCTCCAATTGGAGAGATTTTCACGAGAGCCAGAGGAGCTTAGGCATCTTTTTAATGCCTCCATGCAACGACCCTCCCGGCTGGCGTTGGTGGCCTCGTCAAGGTCCACCCATAGTTTATCTGAAGCAGACATGGACAAAATAATGTGAAGGTTTATTCGCACCCAGATTCAGATGGGAGTCTTGCCAGCTATCTCGCCCTCTGAAGGGGGAGGCTCACTTCCCTTCTTTGCCCCGATATCTCCTCCTTCAATCCAACCCCCGGTATCAGAGTTGTTCGATCTGACAGGTCCCAGAATCAGGGGGCCGGCGTCAGTGGTACCAGTTATGTCAATGCCGGCCATTATCTTGAGCACATTTGATCCGACTGCTTCGGACCTGAGTGGATCTTGGAGCCGGAGACTGAGGGGTTGAGCCTTTCCCTGTTGGCACCAACACTGTCTGGTCAAGGTCTGCCCCTCAGTATCTCGGCTCCTATTCCCACAATGGATCCGGGGAGAGAGTCTCCTTACCAGTTCCTCAGGAGGCTCGTTCTCCCTTGGCGTTCAACGTGGTGGAGAGGGTTCTCTCCAGAGAATCCAAGGCCCTTGACCATGTCATTGGTTTCCACCCTGACTCCTTTGCCTCTGGGTTCGGCTTCTACCATTTTGCCCATGCAGGGACAGCCCATGCTCGAGGTGCCCCAGACCATTTCCCTTGAGGAACCTCTAGTAGTTTGCGAGCCCTCTCTGGAGAGTCCCACCGAAGAGATCCCTTGCAACCGAACGTGTAAAAGGAGGCACCTGGACTCTTCCCCAGAGTTTCTCACTGAGGATACCGACTTGGAGGAAGGGGAAGGTTCCCTCAGATCACCCCCCCCAAGGATGTCTCCTTTGGAGACATCATGGAAATCCTGCACCAGCGGGGGGGGGGTTGTTCCTCCCCAAACTTTCCTCGGATGAGTCAGTGTTCCTGGAGGCCTTCGACACTGGCCGTCTACCTCCTGGTTGCCCCCCCCCCCGCGCGGATCCTTTGGTGGACTTCATTAACATCAGGGTATGGAAGGAGCCTGACACCGTGGAGCCAATTCCCAGGCACCTTGATAAGATCTTAAGCCCTCCAGTAGACCGAGCTGGAACAAGGGGTCCCCTGTGGATGCCATGGTGGTAGCAGCTGCCACCAAGAAAGAACTGGCCCAGGAAAGTTCACGGTCCATCCTTCCAACCAAGAGTCCAGGACGATGGATCATCTGGGAAAGAGGGCATATGCTTCAGCCACATTTCTATAATTGCTTTGAATTATTTGGCCCATGTTACTAGACTACAGCGAGACCTCGTCAAGGAGTTCACTGAGTCTCCCCCAAAGTCCCTGTCTCTTGAGGATAAATGCACATTCTCCATGAGAATGGCCACTCTGAAAGCAGTTAGGAATATGTCTATGCACCTCCTGTCACATGCCACTGAAGGAGCAGCAAGAGCTGCCAGGTCTGGCATTGTCATGAGGCTGCATGCCTGGCTCAGGCTTTGTCAATTAATAGAACCCTTTAAGCCGTATTTCACGAATGCCCCTTACAATAGTTCTTCTTTGTTTGGGAAATCAGTTCATGAAACGTTAGTCCAGAGTGAGAAGGACAGGAAGACACTGTCTGCAATCGGAATCTGCTTCTCTAACCCCCAAAAATCCTTTTTCCAGGAATCAGAGGGGGAAAAAGAAGATATGGTTCCAGAAGTCTCAGTATTCCCGGGACACATGGGGATCACCTTCTCTCAGAGGCAGAGGGTGTCTGGACAGACGCCGGCCCAGAGGCAGGGGGGGTTCGAGAAATTTTGGGTCTCAGGAACCATTCTCTGACAGACCCGTGCAACAACCCTGAGTGGCTGCCCAACTTTTCTGCTCTGGAGGCAGTCGTGGGGGGGGGGGGGGTCGTCTCTAGATGCACCTGATGGGCATGTGAGTCCATGTCATCAGACCGTTGGGTGTTACAGATAATAACCAGAGGTTATACAATCCCCTTTCTAACCCCTCCCGTTCCACAAAAAGACTTCTCGGATGTTCCACCCGCACAAAGGGAGGCAGTAGCTATAGAAATCAGAAAGCTGCCAAGGAAACGTGTCATCCAGCCTGTCCCCCGAGATCAGGCATCTATTCCAGGTTCATTTGAGTGAAAAAAAGACAGGGGATCTAAGGCCCATTCTGGACCTTTCTACACTAAATGTGTCAGTTGCCAAAGAGAAGTTCCGGATGGTCACTCTGCAATCCATCCTGGCCTTACCTGCAGGAGAACAAATGGATGTGCTCCATAGATCTCCAGGACGCGTACTATCACATCAAAATGCACAGATGTTCCAGGAGCTTCCTCCTCTTTCTGCTAGTGGCCAATCACTATCAATTCCCAGCCCTACCCTTTGGTCTCACCACATCCCCTAGGGTGTTCACTAAGGTCATGGCAGTAGTAGCGGCTCAACTGAGGCTTCAGGGGATACAGGTCTGTCTGTACCTGGACGATTGGCTCCTCGTCACTCCCACCAGGTGTCTATTTCATCAGGCCAGGGATTTTTTTTCTGAAGTTGTCAGACTTGCTGGGCATCACAATCAGCATAGCCAAGTCTTCTCTAGACCCTGTTCAGGTTTTGGACTATATAGGGGCGAGAATTGAGATGTCTGTAACCAAGACCTTTTTAACTCCAGAAAGAGTCTGGAACCTATGACTTCTTGTATCTGTGATCCTACAGTCTCACCTTCCACCAGCTGAGGCAGTTTTGAGAGCCCTGGGTTTCATGGCAGCCACCGTTACTCTTCTCCCCTGTGCTAGCCTTTATATGAGAATTCTAAAGTGGACATTAGTGGCCCATGGTCCCTTTTAGATTTGCCTTTGACACATCCTATTCACATAAGCACTGCATGCAGGAGGTATCTCTTGTGGTGGATACGTTCTCTAGAGCTCATAGAGGGACGCCTGTTTCTTGCAGCCCCACCCCAAGCCACGGTGACCACGGATGCCTCCGAACTAGGGTGGAGGGGCATTTTTTGGGCAGGACGCTCCAAGGCACGTGTTCCCCGAATGAGACCAAACTGCATATCAATGTTCTAGAGATGAGGGTGGTCTTGTTAGCGTTGCAGGCCTTTCATGCCTTTCTTCCTCTGGGAACGATTGCTATTCAGACAGACAATATGTCAGTGGTCTGGTACATTGACAAACGGAGGGGGGGACCAGTTCCTGTCCCCTTTGTCACAAGGCCATGAGAGTGTGGGAATGGGCGATCTCCACCAACCATTTTCTGGTGGCAACGCACATCCCTGGTCAGTCTAATATTCTGGTGGACAGACTGAGCGGGACTATTCTAATGCCTTTCGAGTGGTCTCTGAATCCTTCAGTAGCAGACCGGATCTTCATTGAGTGGGGTCTGCCTTGCTGCAATTTCTTTGCATCTCTTTCCAATGCGAGGTGCAGCTCGCTCATCCCCCCACAGGGGGAATCCCCCAGGAATGCTCTGGTCCATGCTTGACCTCCCGGTCTTCTTTATGTTTATCCTCCTTTGCCTCTCATGACAAAATTTCTACAGAAGGCTCCACGGTCGGGGAACAAAATTGCCCCATTCTGGCCTCGCCAAATCTGGTTTCCCTGTCTTTGGTCTCATCTTGTAGTTCCTCCTTGGATTCTGGATCCCATACCGGATCTCATTTTGCATCCCTCCAGGGGCCTTCATCCAGACCGGCGCAGTCTGAAGAACATGGCTTGGCTGCTCCATTTCCCTTGATTGCTAGGATTCCCAGTTTATCTTCACCATTTAAGTCTATTCTGGTTGCAGCTCATACATCATCCACCAGAAAAATTTACCGTAGCAAATGGAAGCGTTTTTCTATCTGGGCTTCTCAGAGGAAACTTGGGCCCATTCACAGCTTCTATTCCACCAATTCCTGAGATTTTGGCATACATTTTCCAGCAGGGTGTCAGCTCATCTAGAGTGAAAATTCAACTGGCAGCCATTTCTAATTTTCATGTAGGTGAGAATATGGCTTCCTTAGTTTCCTCCAGAATTTGCAAAACGTTTATTAAAGCTACTTTTCTTTTAAGACCCCTGGTTAAGGATCCTACCCCTCCATGGGATCTTACTTAGTTTTACAGACCTTGGTTGCTCCACCCTTTGAGCCTGCTGCTTCTGTGGACCTGAGATTTTTATTATGGAAGACAGCCTTTTTAATGGCATTTACCTTGGCTAGGAGAGTATCGGCACTTCAAGCATTATCTGTAAAACATCCATATATGATCTTTCATAAAGATAGGTTTTCCCTTTGTACTAATCCTTCCTTTCTACCCAAAGTGGCTTTGGAAACAAATATTAATCAATCAATCAACTTGCCTGTTTTCTTTCCAAATTTTCAGAACAGGGGTGAATATAAGTTGCATTTGTTAGACGTGCATAGACAATTATGCTTCTGCTTACACAGGACTAAAGCCCATCGCAAGTCTGACCAGGTGTTTGTGTATTTTGCTACTCCCTTATTGGGCAAACCGGTTTCTAAGGTGACTATTGCCAGATGGATCACTCAATGCATCCTTCAGGTTTACAAGCATAAAAACATCTCTTCCAGGTAGGATAAATGCCCATTCTACCAGGTCCATGGCTACGTCAGCTGCCTTTTGGTCTAGAGTGTCTTTGGACTATATTTGTTCGGCGGCTACTTTGTCCTCATGTCATACTTTTATCTCTCATTATAAGTAGAACATGGCTTCCAGTGGGAGAGCATCCTTTGGCTCTGCGGTGCTCCGAAATATCCTTTCATGAGGACCATTCAGGGTTTTTTGCTGGTAGCTGGGGACTCTGTCCTGCAGGTTGATGATTAAATGAAGTTAACTACTTCAGATATGGAAGTTATGTACTCACCATAATGTTCCATCTGAGTAGTTAGACTGCATTTGTCATCAACCGTCCCTCGCTCCTTCCCCCTGACCTTCTCTTGGCGTTTTCTGTCTTGGCAGACAGGAGAGGGTGCCTTGCGGCTCTCCTGTTCTTCCATGTTTGTGAAGGTTTTTAGGGTTGGGTTCATATTTGGGGTGTAGCAAACTCGATCTGAGGGAAGGAAGGAGATGAAGGGGTATGATGGATGGGGGGGGGGGGCTTGGATCAGATGCTGGTAAAATTGCTGTCTCGGATCCTATCTGGATTCGATATCCTGCAGGTTGATGATAAATGAAGTCTAACTACTCAGATGGAATGTTATGTTGAATACATAGCTTCTTTGTTTCTTCTTCTGCACAGGTCACATTTTTGTGTATGACTCTGTTGATACTCCTTCCATGGCTATGGCCACTGGTACTGATTTCAGGAGGTTTGCATGCCTGCATTCTTAGAACCTCCCACATGATGTTAAAAATGAGCTTTTAAATCCCCCTTTGGATAGAGATTTAGTTTTTGGCCTCTTCTGCAAAGATGATCAAAAAGTATAATGATGGGAGTAAGTTGATCCCGGGAATCTCTAAGATTTTTCATCTCTCTTTTTTCCAAGTTTCCCAAGTAATTCACTAGCTCCTCTTCTAGTTTTGACAAAAAAAGCAGAATAAGCTGTCTCAACAAAATACAGGTAAACAGATGTTTAAGAAGAAATGGCAAGTGGGTTCCAAAAAGAACCCCTGAACCTCCCAAAATCAAGGACAATCCAAGTCTGAATGACTGTCAAGAGACCTTGTGATCTACTCCCACCCTGGCTCCCTTTTTCTTCTAGAAGGTATGAATCTCCATTTTTCTCTTTGGCAACAGATAGTTTCAGACAAATGAATTCTGAAGATCATTCATTAAGGTTACAGATGGCAGTAAGAGGAAAATCCTCCTATCTGGGGAGCCTTTTCTCATCCTCCAGATCATACTATGTTTCCACCAGTTCTTTATCACATGGAGTGATAGAACCAGTTCTTCCTTCCCAAGTGGGGATGGGTTTTTATTCAAGGATGTTCTTGCTTGAAGACCAGCTCTGGATTTTTCTTTCCTAAACCTGTTTGTGATAGTGCCCAAATTCAAAATGATGTCACTTCACAACTTGTTAACCTCTTCTTCCTCTTTCAAATTTCCTGCTTATCACAGCCCTATTCATGCAGACTTCAGACATTCTTAAGGCTTTGTGTCTGGATCACATTATCATTTCTCTGCATTACCCTTTGGACTATCCACTGCACCAGTAGTGTTCACAAAGTGTCTAGCTCCAGTTATAGCTCATTGGCTGCTACAGTTTATCCACATTCTTCCATATTTAGAAGACTTGCTTATCTTTGCAGAACCTTTTTCAACGTGCCAGGAATCTCTGTCTTGGATGAGAGGTCTTGTATAGAAACAATTCCAAGAGAACATTCAAAAGTCTTTCTTGGCTCCTTCATACAGGATTGTGTTGCTGAGATGTCACCTAGACCCAAGTTCAAATAACTTTTTTCCCCACAGGTAAAAATAGATATATATCTAGATCTATTTATAAGGTTTTCTGCTCAAACTTTGGTCATTGTGAGGGAATACCTCAGGATTATGGGTCTCACGGTTTCTATGATTCTCATCATCCCCTTGGCAAGACTCCACACAAGAGGTATCTGAAGTCTTTGTTCCCAGCACCAACATGCTTTGTCTTTTGAAATCCCAGTACTGGAGTTTGTCAGAAGATGAATCATTAGGTATAGACAAAAAATATCCTTAAATCTAGGCTGCCCCTTCTCCCTCCCTGCTCCAAAGCAGCCAGACAGTCAGCACAGATGCATTAGACTTTATTTGGGGAGCAGTTTCAGGAGGGATAAAAGGGCAGGTTGTGTGGGACACCAAGGATAGACACAAGCACGTAAATATCAAAGAGATGCTTGCCCTGATCAAGGCACTCAACTCACTGAATCATCTTTGGTCCCTAGGACCTCTTCAGGTTGTTACAGACAATACACTAGTCTTGTAGTACATCGACAAGCAAGGGGGAACTAAGTTGTACCCCCTTTGCAGACTAACCATGTTATCTTGGAATATAGGTTCACAGCACAATATCACTCTACAGGCATCCTACATTCTGTTAGAGCAAAATTGTGTGGTAGACAAGCTGATAGGACCAGGTCAAAAACTCATGAATGGAAATTAGATCGGAGTCCTCCAAGATTTGATCCATCTGTGGGAATGTCCTCAAGTAGACCTCTTTGCCTCCTCTCTAATAATCAACTGGCAAGATTCTGTTCCAGAACTCCATGCAGAAAGCCCTGGAAGACAGATACCTTTTCTTTTCCTGGGACAGGAAGGTTCCTGTGTGCTTTTAAACCCTTTCCACTAATATCTAGGGTACTTACGTGCATTTAGAACTAATCCCCCCATGATCATTGTGGTGTGGCTCTTCTGGTCCAGGCAACTGTGGTTGTTCTTCCTTCTTTTGGAAGAGGCCAGGGGCAATTACCACAAACTTCCTTGCATAGACTGGATCTACTGTCATAAGAACAGGAGTGTTTAATACACCCCAACATCAAACAACTTTAGCTGACTGCCTGGATTATAGGGTCTTAATTCCTTTTACGCACCTGCTTATTAAGGGCATTCAGCGGGTACTAATGGAGGCAAGAAAGCCTACTA
Organism: Protopterus annectens; assembly: GCF_019279795.1. Classification (NCBI taxonomy): domain Eukaryota; kingdom Metazoa; phylum Chordata; order Ceratodontiformes; family Protopteridae; genus Protopterus; species Protopterus annectens. The sequence continues at coordinate 410,152,521 of NC_056727.1, forward strand.
ATAGCAAATTATATATTGGCAAATGGAAAGGGTTTTCTAGTTGGTTTCAACAACATAACTAGCACCCATTTGGGGCTTGTTGTTCTCTGCTTTTACAGTATTTGTGTGAGTTACTATTGTATGGCCTTTCTCACTTCTCTGTCAAGGTTCATTTATTTGCCATTTCTGCATGTCTACCCCATGAATCCTCCTCTTTCAATGCAGACTCATGTCAAAATGTTTTTGAAAGTGTTTTTGCACAAGAAGCCTCTCAATAAACGTTTGACCCTTCCTTGGTATCATAATTTCGTGATAGAGAAGATGTTTGCTCCATTTGAACCAGCTAACCTGAGATTCTTAACATGGAAATCAGTTTTGTTGATTGCTCTGACCTCTGCAAGACAAGTATCTAAGATGTAAACTGTTATGAAGAGTCAACCCTGTCTCATTTCCCACAGGGATAGGGTTTAATTGCGAACTAAGTGTTCTTTTATGCCTAAAGTGGTATCTCAGTTTACTTTAAGCCAAACTATTCATCTCCCAAAACGATCCATTTGCCCGTTTTCTTTCCTAATCCTAAAAATGAGTGAGAAATTATGCTACATTCCTTGGATGTTCACAGACAATTCAGGTAATATCTTGATGGAAATAAATGATATTCATATCTGGTGTTTATTTCTTGTCAAGGTAAGAAAAAATGGACAACCTGTGTCAAAACAGACTATTTCCAAATGGTTGTCAAAGGCTATTACCTTTTGTTATACTCACTATAACAAAACTATGCCAGGAACGGTTAATACCCACTCTACCAGGATCTTGGCTTCAACTTTGGCTTTTTGGAAAGGGTTGAACTCGAGAAGTATTCTAGAAACTGCCATGTGGTCCTCCATATGTACTTTTACAAAGCACTTTAAGCTTGGATCTTCTATAGGTCCATGTCAGACTTTGCTAGGAACATTCTCTGGGACTTCTGGATCTCCTTCCTCCTCCAGGTTAATATGACATATGGTTGTTTACCCTTATAGCTAAGGCTACTGCAGCAGTGATCAAATGATGAACATAGTACAGCTGTGTAAGTAAACTTTACCATAAGAGTAGATGTCTGAATGATCACTATTGCAGTAACTGCTCCCATCCTTCATATGCTTTATTCTTTTATGTTTTTGTTGTCTGGGTGATGACTTTTATTTTCAGTTTCCTAGCAATGACCTTTTCAGGGATCTAACTGCCTCCTTTCAGTTGGCATGAGAGCTCTGAAATGCTTGACACCTGAACCATTCTTTTTCTTCAGCTCTGCTCTAGCTGGTTAATGGTTTTGGTGCATGGAACATCACCTTAAAGTTTGCAAACTGGCCAGCTGTTGTATCCTTAGTTCAATGTAACCCATATAGCCAAGGCTACTGCAGCAGTGATCATTTAGACATCTTCTCTTATGGTAAGTTCACTTATACAGCTGTACTTCCCTCCTCCCACCCCTGTATCTGTTACTGATTCATGACACACTGCCTCTCCCTACCTCTGCATATGATAACTGCACACAGCCCTCCCTGCTGCTTTGTTTGGGTAGCTGATGTCTGATGTAACCCTTGGCCATTCAGTGGACTGCACAGCATAGCCTGGGTGTAGCATTTCATGCATTAGTTTTACTGTCTGATGTATCTAATCTAGACCATAGTTGTGACCCAGATACCATCTTTTTGCATGTGACAAATCTCTCCTTTGCATGGTCTTCCTCAGCAGCTGCTTCCTCCAGAATTATGCTCCTTGTCTGGCACTTTCTCTGCCAGTAACTCTGGTATGTCTGGTCCTCTAATGACATGCACTTGCTCTAGCTGTCTGCATACTACAGTGTTGTGCAGAACGGCAGGGACAGCAAATAACTTCATGCAGGTCCTCAATGCATACTGCAGCACTCCGCCAGACAAATCTCGGCAGCAGAACTGAGCTTTCATCAGTCCAGACACACATTTATCAGTGTTGTAGGTTTGCAGGTTTGCAGCAATGTAATGCTGTATTGCATCTTAGCCATGCTCTTGTGGACTGCGTTTCAGTGTCATGAGCCATATATTCAAAACATATCCAGCATCTTCAGTAAAATGTCCTTGTGGGAAGCCACCCTGCAAATCTCTGGTACAGGTTAGATATGTACCAGATGTAGGAATCATTTCAACTAACGGAAAGATGCATAAACAAGTTGCATACAATACCATGTGTTTTGCACACCACCTGGCTGTTGATGTAATGGACATCCTTCCAGTTGTACAGAGGCACGGCCTTGATAGTGATGTGGATAGAATCAGTAGTCTCTAGAACCTCAGGGAAAGAGGCTGTTTCATAGAATGCCAGCATAGTGCTGTTTCTCTACTCTCTGTCCCTTTGGAACTACATATCCCACCATGCACTGCTGCATGACATCAGTAAACTGGTGCATTATGAGTGAGGCAGATGCCTTTGATATGCCCACCATGTTACATGATGGCTGCTGTAAATTCCCAGCAGCAAGGATCGAGTGCTACACATACCTTTGTATCCACTGGGATCTGTGTTCCATACATGTCATGGAATTTCATGCTCAGACATGTGTGGTGTCTGTGCCCAAACAATAATGTTTGGTCATGCCCCTGTTTTGGAGGTGCTGCTATATTAGGTGCAGTTTGATTCTTTGATACAGAGGGTTACAGTGAGCCCCATTTTTGACAATAGCTGCTGCTAACTATATTGTTTGGCTAATATGGCTGATACTGCTGCCATCTTGACATGGTCCCTGCCTCTGTTCCTGAAAAATCACTATGTACAAACTCACTGCCACCTATGGTTGATTGCACAATGTTTAGACATTTCTGAATCATTCCACTGTATTGTTTACTCCCATTTGAATTCACATTGGCTTATTGACAAATTTTGTTTAAGATTATTGTTAGGGGTAGTAATGGTGAAAGGTGGAGTTTGTTTTGCTCCACCAAGGAGGTGGCACTTCTAATCAGTTTAGAATCATCATTGTAGTGTATTGGTAAAAAAAAAAATGAACTTCCTTGTACATGTTAAATAGCAGTACACCCAGTATTAGGCTCTGGTAAAAAGGAAGTGAGGACACTTTTCCTGTGAACACAGTGATCTCTGAGAGACATACATTTTAAACCATCTGATTATCTCTTTACCTATATTTAAACTATCTAGTCTCTGGAGAAGATGTTTGTGTCGTACAGTGTTAAATACCTTTGACAGCTCCAAGAACAGGTCAGTGAGTATTTGCACATTGACGTTTACCCAATGCCATGCATTTCTTCAGTCAAGACTATTTGTGTTTCGTGGCCCCTGACTCCATGCCACAGAGGGATAAAGCCCTATTTGTGTCATAGACATCCCCTGTTCGACTAGCAGCACAGGCATTGGAGAGACCAGGTGGGAGATAATTTGATTGAAAGCCTAAAGCCATATCCAGCATTCTGGTGGAAGTGAGGCTACATAAGTTTGTTGCAATGGCAGCATTAAGAGCATGGTAAGCTGTGTACTGCAAGTGACTGGTCAGCAGGTTGCCCATGCACAAAAGTGAGTATGCAGCTCCTGAAGGTGGCCACTATGGAGCTGGTATGGTGAGGGTTTAGTACAGAATCCTCAGACGCAGTATGATGCTGCACTAATATCTTTATTTTATTAAACTTCTTTATTAAATATGACATTCACGAAGTGACAGAGATACATATACAGTAATAGAAAAGTACTAGATTTTTGTTGTTGGTTTCATGCGTTATTTATTTTAACAATTTTCATTCACACCAACATTACATAAATTGGTCAATTTCTGTCTTCCCTTAAATTTCACTCTTCCTCTTGAGCTCTGTTCTGAATGTATTGTTCACATAAATTCCATTTATTTCCATGTAATTTGCTCCTTCCCTTTTCTAAAGATCTCATTTCCAATTCTTTCATCTCTTTTACAGTTTTCACTACTTCAGTTACAGCTGGTTTAGATTTTGATTTCTATTTCCCAATAATTGCTTTTTTTTTGGCATCCAGTAGTATCAAACTTTGTAGGGCATTACTAGTTCTAGGCAATTCGAATACTATACCTGATTCCAAAGTACTTGTTGTCAGCGTAAGTGACTTACTCCTGTGTAAAGCTGCTTTATAGATTAGCTTTACACCAGAGTAAGTCTTTTGGAATCTTCTTCTTCTTTCGCCCTTTTCCCGCTGATCCCTAAATCCCAGCTCAAAAGAATAATTTCCACTGCACTAATATCGTTGATCTTCATACTGGACCTGGTTGTGGGTCAGATTGAGTTGGGGATGGGGCTAAGGGAGGGTCCAGTAGATCCGGTGAATGGGGAGTACAGATGATGGTCAGCTGCAGAGAGTTAGGGGAGCAAAAAAACTGTGTTTAGCAAGCAGAAATGAATTTTTATTGCAGCAGCATGGCATTCTACAATAAACAACTCCCCCTATAAAAGCCCAGGGTAAAATTCTTAGTTGTCCCTCTTGACAGTGGACTTGTTTTTGAAACAAAAATTGTATGTATTTTGCTTTTGTTTGCATGACATATTACCAACCACAGAAATTGCTGCAAGTTTTGCATCACTGCCGTGGTTCTGCAAAAATCTCTGCCTCTTCCATCAGGTAACATGTGAAGGGCATACATATTCATTAACTGTGTTTTCAGTGTACTTCAAACATTTTTGCCCTTTTATCAGATGAAGGTTAGAGCAGTATAATATTCATGAAATGGTGTGTACTTACTCTCATTAATATTAATTACTTGATGATATTGGTTCTTATCTTTGTCAGGAGCTCATTTAGAAGGTTTATTCATGTGTGTAATGTCCCACTATTAGGTTCATAGGTAGGTACTAGGCTATCTGCCCGAGGGCATTTATAAACCTAGCCAGAGTGTGTTGGCTTTCGCCACCCCATTGATTAATTAACTGATCCCCTGTCAAACAGAACCAATGAAGTGATCCCAGGGGTGTATTTTCTGTTACCCATCCACTCGTCAAGGTTCCCCTTGAAGAGTGCTAGTGAGGGGCTCTGCCTGATGTAATTTGAAATTTTGTTCCAAAGCATGGGGAGTCTCTGTGACAGGAATCTATCCCTCCAGCATGTTCTATTTATTGTTGTGGCGAGTTTTGGCTCACTAGAGTGCGTGGCTCGTAGTGACTTGGATTTCTTTAGGTGGAGCATGTCCATCAATTCTGAGTTGGACATGGCTTTGTAAGTCAGGCAGAGATCACCTCTAAGTAAGTGATATGCCACTGAGTACAGCCGGAGTTTTTTCAGTCGGGCTGCATAGGACATATGTTTGAGGCCAGTAATCCTCTTGGTGAGGTACTTTTGTGGTCTTTCCAGCTGTTGGAAGTGTCTTGTGAGGATAATTGGCTAGGCTTAAAATGTCTTGCAAGGGCAGTTAGCCTAGTACTAATTTATGAACATTTCTATGAACATCCCAAATGGGAGATTGTACTCTATGATGGGTCTAATGAGTGATGAGTAGAGGGACACTATAACCTCTTTATTTCTAGATGCGAACCCTTTAGTAATTAGATGTGCCACATAGAAGAATTTCCTAACTACTTTGGCAATATGATTGTCAAAGGAGAGATTGCTATCTACCTGGGTCCCCAGATCTCTTATTACCTCTTTTGTATTAAGGGGGCTGCCACCTATGTGGTAATTCGTGGGTGTTTTATTTTTCTCAAATGGGATGACTATGCATTTTTTGGCATTTAGCTTGAGGCCATGACTTTACACCAGGTTTCCGTCTCAGTAAGGCCCTTTTGGAGGATGTCCGTGTCAGCCGGAGAGTCAGTTATGGCTCCCAGTTTGCAGTCATCGGCAAACTTGGTTAGCCATAGTCCTCCTGTGTTTGCTTGTACTTCTGAGAAGTATATGCCAAACAGTAGGGGTCCCAGGACCGAGCCTTGTGGGACACCACTTGTGACTGGCTTAGAGTCGGACCGGGAGCCCACTATTCTTACCGTGTGAGTTCTGTCTGTAAGCCAGTTGGTAACCCATCTCGTGACGTAGGGGTTTATGTTCAGGCTGGTGAGTTTTTCTGTAATATCCGAGTGGGGAATGGTGCCGGAAGCCTTGGCGAGGTCGAGGTAGGCTGTGTGAACCACCTTTCCCTCATCTATAGCCTTGGTGACTGTCTCAAAGAAGTCAACCAGGTTTAGTAGGCATGATCTGCCCTTAACAAAGCTGAACTGGGTCGGGTCAAGTGTTTGGACGTTCCCAATGTCTTTGTTAATGAGTTCCATGATGATGCACTCCATAGCCTTGCAGAACAGGCTAGTCAGGCTTATGGGGCGCTAGTTTCCAGGGTCAGTTTTGGCCCCTCCTTTGTGGAGAGGAATAACCATTTCTGTGCGTCATTCTGTGGGCACGTAGCCTGTGGAGCGGCTGAGGTTGAACAGCGTTTTTAGGTGGGGGGTTAGTTTGTTCTGTAGTTCGTGCAGGACGCAGCCTGGGACACCATCTTGTCCCACTGATGCTGTGTTTTTGTCTTTTGAAAGGACTGTTTTCACCTGTGCGTCTGTGATTTTTGGGACACTACACTTTTCCAGTATTGTTGTGGGCCCTTTTGAAGGTGAGAGGGGGGTAAAGTTTGCACTGAATCTTTCTGCCAGGATTTTGGCAATATCAGTAGGTTCAGTATATTTTGTGCTATTTTGCACTAGTTCATTGCATATCTGCGAGTTGCCACTTCGATTCTTAACATAGCTAAAGAAGGCTTTGTGATTATCATTTGAATCCTTGGCTATTTTTCTTTTGAAGTTAGCCTTGGATGATTTCATGAGGGACCTTAGTTTCTTACTGATACTGATCAGGGATGTCTTTCCTTCTTGGGCTTTCCTTTTTTTTCTGAACTAGTTTCCTCCTCCTATTGTATAGCCTGTTTATTGCAGGGGTCCACCAAACTGGTGTCCTCTTAGAGGAGTGAGTCTTGTTTTGCTAGGGATGGCACGATTCATGCATCCTTGTAGGTGCTCATAGAGTGCATTTATAAAGGTTTCTTCATCTTTGGCAGCATTATCCTTTAATGTGGGGGCTGTGAAACATACCACCTCTGTCTTACGTAAGGTGAAGTTTGCTTTAGAAAAGTTTTTTACTGTGGTTTCCTTAGTTGGGGGTGGTGGTAGGGTGTGGACATCCAGAGTGATTAGTTTATGGTCTGATCTAACCAGTGACAGGTTGACCACCAGTGTGGAACACCTGTCGCCCATGTTGGTGATGACCAGGTCCAATATGTTTTCACCTCTGGTAGGGGAGTTTACCAGCTGATCCAGGGCATTTGAGTTGATGAATTCCAGGAAGCACTGGGCCTGGGAATTTGTACTCAAGTAGTTTTCCCAGTAAATGGTAGGATAATTGAAATTGCCCAATATCAGGGTGTAATTGCCCAATATCAGGGTGTTCGGTAGGACCTTCATGTTTTCCAGTGTCTCCAGAAAGGTGGAGTAGTGGTCCTGGGTCATGGAGGGTGATCTGTAGCAGGCCTTAATTTGCATTGCAGATTTGCCCGATGTTAGTTGCACATGGATGATCTCAGAGGTATCATGCTGCGCCACTAACCTGGAGGTGTATGTATCCTTGATGAATATGGATACACACCCTCCTTTTGTGTTTCGGTCCGTGTTCTGTGGCTGAAACGTGTGGTATGACTTGTAGCCCGGTAGTGCTGGGGTGCTGTCTGGGCCTTGAACCAGGTTTCAGTTACTGTACAGATGTCGACATTCTCCATACTGAAGAGTGCTTCAAGCGCGTGCATTTTGAGATTTAAACTCTTAGCGTTTTTGTTAATTGTGCTGTTTACGGAGGTGGGTTTGACTTTTGAGCCTTGCCTAAAAAAAGGCACTATGAGGGCAGCAAGAGCCTTGGCCAGTATTCAAAAGCCTAGGGGTGACAGGTGCAAGCCGTCTCTTGCGAAGCAACGCGGCTTGTTAAGCATGTCGTCCCAGGCTGACAGACACTTGGTCCCCTTTGAGTGACACCAGAAGCTTAGCCAATTGTTGAAATTGATCATTTTTTCTTTCTACTGAGGTATCATTCTTGGTGAGGGCAGGATGCTACTCAGGGTCAGGGTCGTACCAGCCTGGGCTACATGATCAGAGAGCTCTTCTATGTCTCTCTTCATGTTGTCCAGGGAGGTAGGTCTCAGGTCATTCACACCAACATGAACAATGACAGAGTCATATTTGTACTTGTTCTGGAGTGACCTGAGTGCTTGGGTTATGTGGCAGATTCTGGCTCCCGACAGGCAGCTAACAGTAACCTCCTTGTCCAGCCGAGTGAGTGGGGCGTCAGTGTGTTAGGTATGTTATTTTGCCTTAAGGGCTGTGATTGTACGGCACACTGATTTTGTGTTTTATGTGTTGTCTGGTTTGTGACGGGAGGTTGTTTGGGTGTCTGCTTTGGAGGTCTCTAATACTTTTGCAGGTTTTTATTTAGAGCCTCCGGGTATGATTTTGTGTATTTATGTGTATTTTTTGCCAGTGCTGTTTTAGTAGGTCTATGTACAGCTGGAGTTGTGGTGCAAGTGTTAACCTTTTCCTCTTGACTGTCTGTTCCATTCTTGGGTGGAGACAGCTTAACTTCCAGTTTGGCTGTATAATTGCATCTCTCGCATATGTTAGTGTTTTGTGGTAGGAGGAGAGGGTTGTCTGTGTACATGAGGCAGTTGTAACATTGCCTCAGGATACCCAGATTCACCAGCTGAACTGGAGAGTGCACCTGAAGTTGCCCTTTGGTCATGCCTGAATAGTAGGGTGAGCTGCTTAGTCGCTTGGTTGGTGAGGGGTGAATAAAGAGCCTTGCCCTGCTGGGCAGTCATTGTCAGGGTATATTAGTGCTTGCTATTAGGTCTGAGCAAGTGCTGGGCTGTAAGATGCTTTTTGAGTGCTTAGGTTGAGAGTTAGACTATTTTCAAGGAAAAAACTGAAGAGGAGACTTAGTGGAGCCGGGAATAATTTAACCGTAGCTAACCGGCACTGCCTGATAAGCAAAACCGTGCAAACACAGTTTTTATAGTAGGGAAATGAAAGAGACAGAAATTAGCCCAAAATGGCCAATAAACTACTAACTTCTGGGCTGGAACCACTCCTCCAGGGACAGATAGGTTGCTCAAAGCTCCCCTCTCTCACAGGTGAACAGAGAATCTTCCTTCTATCCAAGTAAGGTATGGGCAACTCAGAAACTAATATCACAGCCCTGAATTCAGCACTAGCCTAAAAATTGGACTATACTAGCTTAGAAAGGTGGGAAACAAGGAATTTTTTTTTTTTTTGAAAAGATAAGACAAAAAAACAGTAAAAAAATACACTTAAAACAGCTTTAAATGACTACAAACGATCAGAAAAGGCTACCGCACTTTAGTGTGTAGCCTACAATAGTTAAATTATTTAAACTAAAAACAACTTTTTAAAAGTGCAGGCAGTCAAATAAGTACATTATGTGAAAAAAACAAGCTTTTAAATCACAAACTCTGGAAAATCTGTGTTTAGGTGGCAAACAAGTTAAGTACAGCAAGAAAGTACAGAAAACTGATAATCACTCCAAAGTCTCTCTTCTAAGCTAGAAGGCTTGTATCAGTTTAAGGCTTTCTAGTGCTTCCCAGTAGGTTAGTTACAGGAAAGATGGGAAACAAGCGCAGATGTGGTCTTTTAAACCAGAAAGTTGAAAGAGATGGACAAACTGTCCAAATGGTCAATAAACTACAATTTCTGGGCCAAAAACCTCTCCTCTCATGGTAGACAGGCTACCTAGTGCTTACCACTCCCACTGATAAGCTAGAAGGCTTTCCTCCAGTACAGAAAGGCTTGCGGTGCTCAGAAACTTACCAACAGTCCTGGATACAGCAAGTCTGTATCTGGACTAGGCTAGTTACAGGAAAGGTGGGAAACAAGTGCAAGTGTGGCTTTCAAACCAGAAAGTTGAAAGAGATGAAAAAAAACTGCTCAAATACCCAATAGCTACAATTTCTGGGCCAGGGACCACTGCTCTTGTGGCAGATAGGCTTCCCGATGCTTACCACTCCCACTGATAAGCTAGAAGGCTTCCCTCCAACACGGAAAGGCTTGGAGGGCTCAGAAGCTTACAAAGAGTCCTGGATGCAGCAAATCTGTACCTGGACTAGACTAGTAACAGGAAAGGCAGGAAACTAGCACAAAAACAGACTTTTAAATCAGGTGGTTGAAAGAGATGGGAAAGCTTCCCAAACGGCCAATACACTATAATTTCTGGGCCAGAAACCACTCCTCCTGTGGTAGATAGGTTACCTAGTGCTTACCACTTCCACTGATTAGAAGGCTTCTCTCCAGCACAGAAGGGCTTGGGGGGGCTCAGAAGCTTATCAACAGTCCTGGATACAGCAAATCTGTACCTGGATACAGTAGTTATAGGAAAGGTGGGGACCAAACGCAAAACAGGCTTTTAACCAGAAAGTAGAAAGAGATGGAAAAACTGCCCAAATGGCCAATGAACTACAATTTCAGGGCCAAAGCCCAGTCTTCCCATGGTAGATAGGCTACCTAGTGCTTACCACTCCCACTAATAAGCTAGAAGGCTTCCCTCCAACACAGAAAGGCTTGGGGGGCTCAGAAGCTTACCAACAGTCCTGGATACAGCAAGTCTGTATCTGGACTTGACTAGTTACAGGAAAGGCAGGAAACAAGCTTAGAATTTTTTAATTTTTTTTGTTATAGAAAAGCAGCTAAAACAGCAGTAAATACAATTCATATTGTAGGGCAGGCCAGCACACCCAAGTGTGTAGCAACACTACGGCAAATACAGTTCAAATAAATACAATTAAATTAACAAATGACTAAAAATCAAGTGCAGAAGGCAGTAAATTAGAAGGTTACTAACAAGCAGTAATAAATGCAGAGTAAGAGCGACTGAACAGATAACAGCACGCAGAATAGCAATTAAGACAGTTACAGTAAGAGCAGCTAAATAAAATATATATATATTTTATTTTATTTTATTTTTTTTTGTTTGTTTGTTTTTGAGGGAGGGAACAGAGCAGGATTAAGAAGCTACAGGGGTTGTCCTTCCCAAATGCTCTCTTTGTACACAGTAGGAGTGCCTGAAATCAGAATATGATCTCACTGCACTCAGTTGAGTGAGCAAATGAGATGGACTCAGAAGAAGTATCCAAATACAACTGCTATCAATGACTACACAGAAATTCTAAAAAGTACTCTGTAGAGAGACAGCCACAACTTCAGCTGAGTTAATATTCATTGAAAAAAACACAAATAAATAAATTAAATACAGTGCTATATGCAAAAGAGCAGATAAAAGTGTACTTAAATTCACTTATACGTCCAGCTGATTTCAGGTAGATGTCAGCCGGCCAAAGCTCTGATATTAAGCAGAGATAACTTAAAATGTACCACTTATATAAGGCAAGACAGAATGTCAGTGATGAGGTGAAACTCTTCCCCCCCCCATTGCTATCAATGGCTACACAGAAATTATAAAAAGTACTCTGTAGAGAGACAGCCACAACTTCAATTGAGTTAATATTCATTTATTTAAAACAAAATCACCAACAAAAACCAAGTGTCCCGACTAGAAAACAAACGTATATGATAAAATACCAGTAGGACAGCCACGGCAATAAAAAGTCTCTTTTAATACTGTCATAAACCATAAAATAGGGCAAGCGCTTTCACGTATCAAGTACGCTTCACCAGATCCTCTAAAATCAAATAAAAACCTTCAGTTTAAATACAATAGTATAACCAATCAACAGCTCATAACAATTAAAGTTAGTTGAATATCGATTGAACATTAAAAACACAGAACACAAATTCAAACTTTTCTCAGCCTGCGTCCCTTCAATACAGGCTTAATAGAAACACTGTTATTTATTCCTGGCTATTTATGTGCTTGTAACCTCAGTATCCAAGTTCTTGTTGTTCAGGGAAGGTATTGGTATCACCCCCTCTGATATTATTGTACATTGGTTGTAAGACCCTAAAGAAAAAACGGTGTTCAGGAAATATCATTACATGCTTGGCCAAAGCATTCGATTCATTCTTTTTGCGTATTTCATATAGATGTTTACTTATACGTTCCTTCAGCCTCTGAGTAGTTTTGCCCATGTAATAACATGGGCATGTTTCACACATAGCCAAGTACACCAGATTACTAGTATCACAATCGGCATAGGACCTAGGTTCAAATTTAAACAAAGTGTTGGGACAGTTAAATATTTGTTGTGTACATAAATCATCACAGAATTTGCACTTCCTACATTTTTGCTCTCTATAGAATGCTTATTCCTCTTATCCTTACATAAAAGCTGTTTCAAGTTAGCATAATTTCAAAATGTGCACTGTGGAGTCTCACCTACAATTCTAGCAGTGCAATCATCAGTAAGCAAAAGTAGCCAATATTTATGAACAATATCTTTTACCACTTTATTGTTGCTAGTATAGTTCGAGGTAAAGGAAAAATATTTCCTATTCCATGTTGATGTTAGCCGGCCAAAGCTCTGATATTAAGCAGAGATAACTCAAAATGTACCACTTATATAAGGCAAGACAGAATGTCAGTGATGAGATGAAACTACCCCCCACTGCTATAAATGGCTGCACAGAAATACTCTGTAGAGAGACAGCCACAACTTCAGTTGAGTTAACATTCAGTGAAAAACACAAATAAATAAATTAAATACAGTTCTATATGCAAAAGGGCAGATAAAGGTGTACTTAAATTCACTTATACGTCCAACTGATTTCAGGTAGATGTTAGCCGGCTAAAGCTCTGATATTAAGCAGAAATAACTCAAAATTACCACTTATATAAGGTAAGACAATGTCAGTGATGAGGTGAAACTACCCCCACTGCTATCAATGGCTACACAGAAATTCTAAAAAGTACTCTGTAGAGAGACAGACACAACTTCAGTTGAGTTGATCTTCTTCTTCTGTCTTTCTCTTTCGGCTTTTCCTGGTTAGGGATCATCACAGCGGAACTCCAGTCCGCTAATGATTGGCAGTAGATTTTTACGCGCTGGCTTGCCAGGCCTAACGCACAACCTTCAGTGAAGGAACGTCCTCCACGCATGTCGACACACAGAAGACGCTCTGAGAATCGAACGTGCAACGTCTACAGTGAAAAACACAAATAAATAAATTAAATACAGTTCTGTATGCAAAAGAGCAGATAAAAGTGTACTTAAATTCACTTATACGTCCAGCTGATTTCAGGTAGATGTTAGCCGGCCAAAGCTCTGATTTCCAGTACTTTTCTCAGTTGTGGGTGCTGATTGCACATGCATGTAAACCAACATAATGCATAAATGTTAAAATAAATAATTGCATTGCAAAAACTGTCAGTGAAGAATCAAGATAGTTACTTATCCATAGTAATTGTATATTTTCATGTATCTGTTGAGAATAGTGGCGTTCAGCAGTTTGTCCCAGAATAGATCAGCTGACTGAAGCTGTGTTGTCTTTGCCACATATTTGAGAGAGATATTTAAGAGTTCGTGTTTTCCTTTTTCTGGAATGTAGAATAATCAGTTGGAGGGAGGTTAGGGACACAGTGGGTGCAGACTTATCTTCCATTTACATTTTTGGTAGCTTGCTCCATAGAAATGTTATTTTCCAAATTTCATGGCAGTATGTTTTTTTTGTCACATGCTACATTCAGAGAAATTTCCTTTTGGAATTGCCCCACAGCCAGTATTCATCTTTTGTTGTATATCTGCCAGTCTCCTTCACCTTTTTAAATGCTGTTGCCTCTGCCATTGGCTAATTACATTAGTATTTTTTTCTTTCACTCCAGGTAGCATCTCGTGCTTAACCTGGACTGTGTCTCATGAGCAGCTACATTACTTTTCCCTTGACTTGAGTGCACCACCATGCCAGTGTAAGCTCTAAGTTAATTTTCTCGGTGTCTGCTTCAAAATATCATTGGCCACTATTCTGACTTTCTTCTTGCAGGTATCCTATTCATGGAAGCCAGAATGGTCAATCCTTCCTCTTGACCTTGATTACTTCTGTCTGATGGTCTTTAGGGAATGTGAACTTTCTTAACAGAAGTCTCTGCTGTTGTATGGTCTGTGTAACTGATTCAGTCACTTGGTCCTCCCTTTTATTTCTTTTCTTCCAGTGCTGTGGTATAAGGGAAGAAGACATCCTTCCCTGGTATGTCTGTCTCTAACAACTCAGACCCGTTTGATATTAAAACAGGGTTTCTAGGTGTCCATTAGTGATCCTGTGCTCTTTAAGACAGGAACCAGTTACTGGTGTAAATAAAAAGAAAGAGCAAAAGAAATAGAAGTGGAAAACAGAAAAGCACTACTGGGTATGAAATAATGCAATGTTCCACATGGTAACAATCGTGCAACAAACTGGGTATTTGTTCAGCTTCCAGTGCCATCTTTGCTAGTGGGCTGTTTTTCTTAACTTTTTTTTAAAGACTTGTAGTTACCTGCTATTCATAATCCACTGATAAAAGTGAGGAGGAGAACATGGTATAGAAGAATCAGATATACATTTGACAGGTGCAGAATATTCTGTGATATTTGTCTGAAAGACTTCCTGACATGGAGTGCCTTGCTGTATATTTTCATATTTATAAATTACCTGATTTCCATGCCCCTCTCAGTAACAAGGCTTACAGGCCAGGTTGGTGCTTGCCAGTCTCATTTTTATGAAGATGAGATAGAAAATCTAAACCCCTTATTCAGTCTTCTTTTTCCTTCCTGAAAAAGAGAGAGAGAGAGAAAGAAAAATTAATCTTTTATCCATTCTCTAAAGCTTTCTTTTTGTGCTTTTGTCCCAGTTCACTGCCTTTTTTTAGAATAGTAGAGATAACTGAGTCAAGAAACAGACCATCTATGTGAATGTCTAGAAATACCATTGTTAACTTGGCGTTGTGACTTACAAGAATTGCGCCTAATTGTTTGACATCTTCACTGTTTCCTAACCACAGCTGTTACAAAATCTTCAAATAAGGAAGGCATATTATGCAACTCTGTGACATAGATGAAGAAAGCCCTAACTATGACCCAAGTTCAGCAGTGCCTTGGGTAGTAGATGAAGTTTATGGGTACTTTAGGAATGTGTGGCTATGGCTGGTTTACCTACACCAGGAGACATGGAGGGAGTGAATGGTGTTCAGGTTGACTGTTTCACCAAATGTAAGTGTACGCTTCCAGATTTTGAAGTTGCAGCCATTCACCAGGGACATGGATTTGGCTTACCAAGCTTTTTTTGACATATGGAATTAGCTAGTGTAGGACGATTCACACACATGGGAAGGGCAGAGTAGACTCCCACAGTGATGCTGGAGCTCAGGTCAGTCACTAGGGGTGGGGTTGTGGCCTAAAAATACAAATATCATCATTGCTTGTGTCATTCGAAGTGTGTGACGGTACAAGCATCCTCCATGACTGCCTGGATGGTAGTCTCCTGTGACTGGAGTTTGCCTGTACATCAGGGATCCCTTGAGTGGTGAGGGGAAATGGGCTCAAAAGCAGTAGGAAGGTGCAAATGGTCAGCTCATGCGGCAAACAGGACACAAAAGTAAAAAAAAAAGGGGGGGGGGCTATAGATATTTTCATCTCCTTATAACCACTGATGTCGTGCAGATTTTCTGTATATGCAGTCTATCTGATTGTGAAGTATAAAAGGATGGTGATGAAGCTACAGTTCCAGCATGTTAAATTGCATTGCTTTCCTCTGAAGGAAAACTGAAGTTTACTAGAAGTTAACAAAATATGTTAAAATCAGTGGGTAACTGTAATATATGTTGTGGCTATATTTTCAATCCATATTTAATGTAGCTATGTTTTGTTGTAAAATATCTAATAATGGTTATACTCTGCTAAAATCTTAGTAGTAAAGAAACATACATTTAAAAAAATGTGTGAATTACCTTATTTCCAGGGCTGAACACATTACTCTTAAGTAACATTTGTCAGCGCTGTTTCCTCAGAGCCCCAGGGTCTGCTTAGTTCTTGCAGTGGGTTAATAGCTGTGTGAATTTTTCTGGTTCTCCTCATATCCATATTGGCTTCCTGCCACTTCTTTACACATCCAGAGACATGCTGGTTGACTGACTACATACAGTGTTTCCTATTTTGGAATAGATTTGATTGTTGCCTTATGATACTGGTGTTTCTTGCAGGATGATATCCTGTCTTGTTCCTGTTTTCAGAATAGAACTACTTGCCATGACCGTAGTTGGGTTAAGCTACTGACAGTGACTGTATCGGCTGTATGCTCTTTAACTTTAATTACTCTGATAGTGGCATTGAGCAGAGAGGTACACAAACATTTGAGAATAATACTGAATTCCCAGAAGGAGTACAAGAAATACTCCCTGCACTACCTGAAATGTGAAAATAAGCCTCTAAAGCAGAGCTATATTGAGAGATGTTGCATTTTACCTGGCATTTAATAATGCATAATCTGCATGGTTAAAAAAGTAGCCTTGAGGTCAGTTTTTTGAGAAGTATGTAACTGCCTTTTGCATTTATTTTTGTGTATTGTGGATTGTCGCACTAATAAGTAGACCGAGACTAGACTGGTACCCAGAGCTGGTTGTCTAGCACGGAGGTGTGTGTGTGTAGTTTTTCGATTTAAATTTTACGTTGCCACGTTAGTTATCAGTATCTAATTTGGTGCAGTATCTTCCTGTCTCCTAATTCCCTTACATATTTTTTCAATTTTTTTTTCAGTAATATAGGATGTGGTTTTCCTTGACATGTACAGGATTTGGTGTACAATGCTGACTTTCTTAAGCTTAAGTAGTGAAATGCAGGAATGAGGTCAAGTGTAGGAAGAGTCGTTTGAAAGTTTTAGAAACCTATAGTTTAAAATGTTCAGAACTCAGTATGTCTACCATTAAGATGAAGGCTTAAACCAGTTGGGTATCCTTATTCTCTGCGGCAAAAAGTGTAAATATATTACTCATATCCTGTGGCAAGGTTCATCATTTTAAGGGGGAGGGGAGCTTCTAAGGGGATTTTGTAATTCATGTATTGAAACCTGTGGTTTCTCAAGTACCACAATATGAAAACAGAAACCAACTCTTCCAAACAAATAATGATGTATTATTTTTTTAACTTTAGTTAACAAGACCGCAAGTGTACTGCTTCCGGAGTAGTGAGTGGCTAGTTAGAAACAATGTGATTTTTATCTGTGATCAATTTAGAGACATGGTGGAAAAAAGAAAGAAATGACAATCAAAGTAGTATTTCAAATAATCAGAAGATTTTTTTAGCTTGTGTGTCTAATCATCTTTTGCTTACTAAGCAGAATAAGCCAAATTGTAATGTCTGGTTTCATGTATTTTGGCTCGTTGAGCATAACATTGCTTTTATAGATTTGGTTTGCAAAGCTTAATAAAGAAATAATGTATAGTTAGGTGGTGCTGTTAGGGTCTTGTTAAATACTCATTCAGAAGTGTTTTATGGACTTATTGGGTTCATTTTATTACTGCTGTAGCTTTACTACAAAGAAGTCTTCCCGGTATTTTTTTAAAATATTTTAGCAAAAAAAAAAAAAATGAAATGAACATGCTCATGAAATTTTGTTTGTACTTCAGGGATGCAGCTGATACTGTTTTCCTGTGCAGATATGGAAATTAGTTTATACCACTGGAAGCAAATAGGTTTATTAGCTGTCTTTAGCTGCGTAGATGGGACAATGCATTTGTGGACAGGGAGGTTAGTATATGCATTGACAGTACTGAGACTGACTTTTCCACCTATACATCTGTTAGCTAATCACTGCAAGGGCAGCAAATGTATCCATTTACAGATAAGGTAGTTATTCTATCTGCAGAAGGCAGTATTAGCTCTGTCTGTTCACTGGTAGTTAACCATCCTCTCACTACTTCACTAAGTGCACTCAACAGCAGTGATGCTGGTTTAAGGGCCCGTTTTTAGTTATGCATATGAGGGCAAACTAATTCATGAAATGTTTTAATAGCATGGTTGAAGTCATGAAAACCGTGTTTGTTCCTTCAGACAGTGGACTACATTTATCCACTCTCAGAGCAAGAGATAGGTAGCAGGTACTCAGTGAGCACAAGGGGGGTGGTACAGTTTCTCAGGTCTAAACTGAGGAAGGCACCACCCATGCTTGAAAACAGGCCGACAGGACTGCTGCTGACACTAACCCATGTGAAAGTGACAACCAGTGTGGAGAAATCATCGCATGCCCCCTTCATTTACAAAAGCCAGTCATGCTCAGATGACAGGACTTCAGGTAGTAATCCAAAGCACCCCTAATCACTGCCTAAATGATGAGCCATCCTAACAAACGTCACCCCAAGTGATGGAGAATGGATGGATCAAATGGGTAATTGAGGGCTAATGATCAGTAGGCAGTAAGTTGGCCCCACCCCCACCCAAAAAAATAGTGTATGAAGTTAAACATTTGCTGTCATGTTTAATACATTTCTTGATAGTGAAAGTGTTGTTTTTTTCACTTTGATAGTTTTACTTAGGCAGTAATCTATGACTTTGCTTGAGTATATCAAGTTTTTACCCTTGATTGGTGTGATTGGATGTGAGGGTGAAGCCCAACTGATTAAACAAAGCCAACCACTGGTAAATCCTGATTATACCCACAAACATGAGTGGATTATTGCTTTTGTACAATTTAAGAAAGAACTTGCCTACCTTTCTTAAATAATGTCTTCATATAACGACACTTCAGTGTTTCGTGTTTTTCCTTGGTTACTGATGTACCTGCACATATGTATGGGACTTGCACAGTGCATCAGTGCAGTGCAGGAGAAACAATGGAGAAAAGAGAATCTTTTTTTTTTTTTATATTTAAAAAGTCAGGATTTTACAAAGGACAGTGGAGAAATACAAAGAAGGTCAGTTATGTTTCTGTTTCTTTGGTTTTGCAGAACATTCTTGTATTTTGCTGTTTCCCACCAATACCACTCAATGGTACTTCGGTAGCTGGACTATTTTTTATTGGTTGGTATATATTCGATTTACAACAGGCATGCTGTTTGAGCTGTCTAATTAGCATGCTCGTTTTTGAATAGTAGTGAGCAGTCATTGTATAATATGTGAACAGATCTTTACTGGTCTGTGAGATTATTTTATCAATTTCTAGACAGGTTAATTTGGGCCACCATGGATGAAGAGATTAGTTAATATATCATTAAATAAAATACCTAATTAATTTGTTTTCAAAATGTGAATTACTTTATGCATCCACCTGAAAATAAGGATTTTATGCATCTGGAGACTCAAAAGTTTGTGTGATGAAAGTCAGGGTAGTTTATGCATCTTTAAGTAAAGTCACATATAAAGAAGCTTAAGGTTACTTTACTGGCAAGTGACAAATGTTAACGTATCCATCCATCAGCAGATGTTGAATGTGCATGGACTTATCCGTCAGCAAATACTGAAGTTCTTTTAGGCAGCTGTAGGTTGTTAACTTTGAATGAAAACCTATAATGTTTTCATTATATTGTTTGTAGAGCAAATTACTGTTCAGAAATATACAAAACCTCTTTTTAAATAAAAAAGCTGTAGCAGAGAGCTTGCATTAATTGATCTGTAGATGGCCATGAGACTTTAAGCCTTTGAGTACTGGCATTGACTAAGGCTGAATAATTTTAATGCAGGTATGTGCTGCTTCCATTTTCATGATTAGTTATACGTGTGTTTGAAAGCAAAACACTTGTTTTTTTTTTTTATATAATCTGCACCTAGTGAATGTTTCATTTTCCATGTTCTCTACTCTGAGGCCCAGAACAACACTCTTTATGCAGGAAGAAGATATTTGAATTACCCCTGAATGTGTCTGGTGCCAATATTTAACAAAACTTGACACTTTGATGGCAGAAGAAACCCATTAATCACGTCAAGCCCACCCAGATTCTGTTTCTCTGCCTCTGTCTCTCTCACTCTGTAGGTTTGGTCATCCTTAAAACCAGCCAAAACTGTGGTTAGATTTGTTTAGAACAAAATAAAGTTGAATCTTATGCATTTTTGCTTTTGGTGCTACCTTTATGCATTGTTTGTTGTGTCTTCCCTACCACACACAAGTGCAAGCACACACACACACATACACAAAGGGAGCTCCAGTAGGCATCTCATATTATTGTTAAGGTCTGTATGAACTGTAAACAATAATATGTGAATTAACTCTGAAGTGCTGTTTTCTTCAGTTTTGCTGTGTGAAGACATCTTTACTGCTTCCAGTAACTGATTGTATATCATTATATGGATACTAGAAGAATTGTTAATGGTGTGTATATGTGTGTGTGTGTATATATATATATATATATATATATATATATGTGTGTGTGTGTGTGTATATATATATATATATATATATATATATATATATATATATATATATATATATATATATATATATATAGATAGATAGATACACACGTGTGTGTGTGTGTTTCTGGAGTGTAGTGTCATGCCACTGAATTGCTGTAAGCCATATTTTTATAAACAGCAAAAATAACTTGGTTTATTTGCTAGAAGTCCTTTAGCCAAACAGTATAATTAACAATACTTTCAGGACTGGTTGATGCAAAATGCTGCATGTACAGCGATTTTACATGTAATGGTTTATGCTGATGTGCAAATCCTTTTTTTCCTCCCAATTTTTGTTGGGGAGAAGATTGCGCTCTATACCCACAAAAGCCATGAATAGATTGAGAGTTCTTGTTAAAAACAGGTTCAGTATCACTACTACCAGCATAATTATATAGACTCGTTTGGTATGCACAGTGTCCATTGTTTTTATTTATTGCTCACTCTGTGTTGCATTGTAGATGTTTTCCAGCCTTGGGGAGTTTACATCATTTGTAAAAGCAAAAGGCTTTCTGGTTCCCACAGAGCCGTTCAAAGACTGACTCATGCTCTTTATGTTAATTGTTCAGCTTTCAAAATGCAGTGCTTATTGGGTGTGGCTCCAAGGGGAAAATTCACTGTACTTACAGGGCATGTCTAGAAGTGTTTCACACATAAATGACTTTGTTTTTCTCTTTAAAATTAACTCTTTCTTTTCTTTACTCGTAGATTCTTTTTAGGTAATAGCCCAGGTATTGTGATGGCCAAGTCTGTAGCATAGTCATGAAAAAAGCAGATATACTCGGTGTCGCACTGTTGCTGACCCCAGTGTTTTCTCTGATGTTGGCCAATGTTAAAATATTGCAGTTTGCTGCATTTCCAGATATGATATAAATTTCAAGCAGTTGAACGATTTCCAAACTATGTAAAAGGCTGCTTTCCATATTTTTTTAAATATAAGATAATATAAAAATGTAACACTGGTAATTTTTATAGGAATTTTAATTACGAGTTACACATGGACGTTGAGTTGAAATACGTCTTTTAGGTCCACTGGACTTTTTCCTTCAGCTAAATAACAAAAGTACATTTTTCTGCTCGTTTTACACAATTAAAACATTTGTGAAGCCTCTTGAGATCGCTGTTATCTAGCCCAGCTGGAAGATGGTCACTGCTGTAAATGTTCAGGCACAGCAGGGGAGTAAGTGCCAGGAAAAAAACACACATATTGGGAGAGATAGGAGCCATAAAAATACAAGCTAAATGTATTTAATCACTTGTTACTTGATACCTTGCAGTATTTTGTTGCTTTCCAAGAGTGGGTCAGAAGCAGTCTAAAGGAAATATACTTTTATTGTGCAGTAACAGTTAAAGTTCCTACCTTAAAGCATTTACTTCTCTGCTTTGATTCACAACTAGGTTACCTTTTTTGTAGAATCAGCATGTCCTCCCAGTGTCCACGTGGGCTTTTGCCTCCCACATACTAGTAGATGAATTGGAAATCATCTAAATTACCTAGAGGTATGCATGCATTATTCTAGTGTGCGTGTGTGTGTGAGAGAGTATCCTGAGATGGAATATCATCCCACCAGAATTTATCTAGGCCTGCTTCATCTCTAAGACCCAACACATCAAGCTTCCACATTTTACCACTTCTAGGCCAAACACATCTAACTTCCACTGGAATTAGAAAAAAATTCATTAAAGCAAGACTCATCCTGCAGCTCCATACATCCTGCTTTTTATATAAATACTAACTCTGAGGTCAGACAACCATAGAGAATGAAGAAAATGTGTTCCCTTATCAGCAGGTCTCAGTGTCAGCAAGGAAAAAAAAATTAAGTATAAACTGTATTACCAACACACACACGCACACACATTCACTCACTCTCACTTTGTATATCCTTTTTGAAAGAAGTGATTGGGTGATTGAATAATTAATTAGTAGATTTTTCATGTATATAAGGGTTACTATTTCATGGAAGCATTAGATCTGAAGAAGCGTACATTGGGTACGCGAAAGCGCTTATCCTCAGTTTTTATTGAAATAAAGGTGATGTTTTAAACTTCGTGGTGGTCGAGACCCTGTTTTGTTCTACTGCATCAGGATTTATTTTACGGAGAAGACCTTTAGGAGCCAGCTGAGGTTGTGTTTTTCTGTATCCTTTTTGAAAGAACTCAAAATCACCAATCCAGCTTGACAGAATGGGATGTGATTATCAAAAAAAATGAACATAGAGTTTTTTTCCCTGAATATATACTCGTTTTACAAATTCAGTTCTGGGATGGGCACCAGTTTGTAAATGAAGCTAAACAGGCTAAAGCAAATATTCAAAATTAATTTGCAATATTTATTTACTAAATTTTCTCTAACTTTTGATAGAAATTTCTGAAATCTTGGAGACCCACATTAAGCAGTAGACTGGTAAAATAATTTACATTTCCTGGTTACATAGCTGAAGTGTTGTTTATGTGCTACAAAGCTGAAGTGTTAGTGGGAATGTCATTGATCACAATTTACAGTTCATTTACAGCAGTATTTCCTTTACAGAATGTATATTTTTATTCCGTTTGATAGTTTGGTAAATGGCTAGACTATATGACAACAATGTACAGCCGTTTGAGTAATAGGGCAAAACTGCTTATAAATTAATGCTCTCTGGAGACAACAACACATTAGACATTATTTGAGGAGTTACGAATCATCATATATAGTTACACGAGGTGTGACTGCACCCAGCAAACTATTTGACTAGTGAGACAGTGTGTGTGTTTTTATCTGTTTGTTAATCAGGTGCGGCCGCAGTGGTGCAGCGGTTAGCATTGCCGCCTCACAGCAAGAGGCTCTCCAGTTCAATCCTCGGCTGGGGTGCCTTCTGTGCGGAGTCTGCATGTCCTCCCTGTGGTCGCGTGCATGCGTGTGCCTTCTGTGGAAGGTTCGGTGCCGGGCTGGCAACTCGACACCGTAAAAACTCCCCTAGCCAATCATGAGCGCCCAGGTGATCCACTGTGGCGACCCCTAACCAGGAAAAGCTGAAAGAAGAAGTTAATCAGGTAAGTCCAATGGACAAAATTTCCCTTTTCAGGGGTATGTCAAAAGCGCTGTCTGGTTAAATGACTTTCTCATAATTGCACACTAGGCAAATGGAGATGGACAGCCTCAAACCTTGCGCCATTGACTGTGGAATGCAGCTCACTGACAACTCAGGGCCTTATCAAGCTTACAAGTGTAAACAGAATTATAACTAGGGCAGGGTGAAGGAGGCCACTGGAGTGATGAGCATCTTCAGAAGATCTGTCATCAGAATACTGGCTGTTTTGACTATTTTTTGCTCTTTGTATTTAAAAGCCTACATCTCCACAATGGTTCAGTATTTAATCACAAAATTGTCAGGGTATATTACTGGCATTTTGTCTATAAAACATCTTTGGACTGGTCTGCTAGACTCAAAAGACAGAAGGGTAACTGCATCTTGAATTTTCATTAAGAAAACAATTTAATGTCATTGTATGCCTCAACTCATGCACAAAATGAAAACAATACTTTTATAGAGAAATACGTAGTGCTTTTAGGTCTGAAGTCACACCATCATTATATGTTTATATATTTGTTACTTTCTTTATTGTACTCTGAAGAGAAATGAAGGTTACATGTTTGTTTTTAGCTGACAGTTTAGTTAAGTTGTATTCTGTTCATTTACAAAGGCCATTTTGACCTGAATTCATCTCTAACTTCAAACGGCAATATCTTTTTAGTGCTTCAAGATATTCTTATGAAATTTTTAGGGAAAGACCCCTTAAAAATCCAATGCTCATTTTCTTTAGCAAAGCTGAACGTATTTTATAGAAGGTAGACAACATAATATCAAATATGTGCATGCCTGTCAGAGCACGTATAATATGCATATTTTGCTATAACATGAAAAATTATAGAGAATGTTACTTTTTCGTAAGTATCATTTTTGCCTGTCATTTCACAAATACCATTAATTTGTAAGAACTTTGTTTTAAGGTATATATAATTATCTTAAAAACTATTTATTATATATGTTTGTCCTATTATTGAATATAGTATGACGTTTTATGCATATACCAAAGGGGATTTATTAATTTTGAAAGGAATACAGAATAAATTTACAAAGAGAATTTGTGGGTTGAAAAATCTTCCATATCAAGCTTAACTGGAAGTTTTAGGCCTTTTTTCCACAAGTTATAGGTTTATGCTAGGAACGTTGTGTCTAACCTATTGGACATTAAGAAATGAATAGCTCTGAGAATTAACTGGAAGATGTAGAACTGCTACAGCAAAGTCTCTATCACATTCTATGGTATATATTTGGAATAAGCTTGCACTATTAATTAGTCGGAATCGTTATATCTATTTAAAATAAAAAAAACATCTTGAGGATTCTGATTCTAAGGTTTATACATTTATGTTAGAGTCTGCACTTTGATTGGCATTTTGTCCCAATACATTTTTTTCCAAACTATTGAAAACTAAAAGAACACACCAGATACATAGTGAGTTTGCCAACTTGTAAAAATGCAAAGCATACATTTTTTGTGAAATAAGTGACACAACCAACACACCAGAATGACTTTATCAGGTAATTAGTGACATCTTGCTATGAAAGAACATTACTTTGTTGCCATATGAAATATTATAGCAAATATTTCAGAGAAATATATCATGACCCTCAGCTACAAAATGTACTGCATGAGTCTAAACTGGTATGGGACAGATGTCCATTGACAAAAAAACTTCTGTATTCAGGAGAAATGCATAGGATTTTGCGTTGATGGTATGATAACTCAGTAAAAAAGTATTTAGGCCATTATTATACTAAACATAAAATTCAGCACAGCATCCAAAATGAAAGTATATAATGTGAAATGTTGAGTAAAACCACTTGCAGTCTGTCTTTGAAAGATTGTACATCTATATCTACCTTTCAGATTTCATTATGAAAAAAATGATTAGTATCAAAAAAGTATTTGACTACAAAAGACAGCTAAGACTGCAGTTCTAACTTCAGAGCTTGCAGTGAAACACACCTCTGATATTAGCCATTTGAAAGCTTTGTAGCCATAGCTATTTTACAGATGAAAAATATGTATTTTTTCAGGTGAAATTTGTGGGGTTTTGATCTAATGAGAACTCAGTACAGAAGTATGATAGGCCACTGCTATGTTCTGCACCCTCAGGATAAATTAAAAACAGAACTTTCAATGTAAGTAGAGTGTAATACAAAATGTCAAACTGCAGTAGTGAACACCTTAAAATGTACTTCTCTAGTACCTGTTTCACTTTCCCTTTGAGATTTCAGTGTGAAACTTTCACAGATTAAAGGCAGGGATGATCAGCTATGAAAATCCTTAATAATCCTCTACTCTTAGGGGTTTCATTGCAGTAGTATGTGGAATTTGGCCTCAACACATTAGTTGCTCAAACATTTATCATCCTAACTGTGACATATTGTACATTTATGTGAGTACTTATATATATTTATTTATTTTTTGGTAGAATATAGAGGATTTTACTTCTTGATGACATAATTACTCTGTATTTTCACACATAGACTGTCTCCCTATGTCCCAACAAAAGATAGCCACTTTCTGGTGTTAGGCTGCAATGGAAGTAAAAGAAAAACAATCACAGTAATGTATTTCAGAGTGTAGCACACAGACACTATACACTGTTCCCACGCCCACCACGCCACAGCAGTGATCACTTTATTATGATCACCCTATTTGTCCTTTGCTTTTATCCATAGACAGCCCCCTAAACAGACAACCACCTATGGCAATGTGCTATTGACAAAAGTGGTAAACTAATAACAAGAGAAAAGTAGTTCCACTTGCTATACGCCATCCCATACCACATCAGTTTCACAAAATTAAATAAATAAATATAAGTATATTGTGCTATGGACAGTATGGACTGTTAACACTTCTCACAAAATGATCTGTTTTCCTGCTCCAAAAAGTGAAAGAGCAAGTGATCTGAGTATTGCATTTCACAACTCAAAGAAGTACTATAGTCCCAGGTTGAAAACCAAGTATGTAAATCATGAGACAGTGCAGTAATGACATGTGAAATAAAGCTACTGGGGCCTCACTGTGACCTGAGTTGAAAGGCTATGTCTCCACCCTCCTTTGACCTTTCATTATGGAACCTTTAGGTAATGATGACCAGGTATTCTACTATATGCACCTTAGAACTGCAATTCTAACCTCAGATCTTCCAGTGTAGCATAACTCTGAATTTGACCCCGCAGCTTTAATAACTTAATCAGCTGCCAGCAACTTCTCTCCTCATTCACCAGTTCTGCTGGACTTGCCTTAGCCCCCTCTGTGCTCAACCTGACCAATATTGCAAGGGAGTATGCCGTAACTCCCATCACCTCATGGCAACCTTGCTAGCTCAAGGATTGCTGCCCCTCATGAGGTGTGTGCTTGTTTTCATGCATGTACAACCTTTTGAGTATACAGCTCACTGCTTATTGCAGTGTTCCTTCCCCTCCCAGGATGGATGAGTTGACATCAGGTGCTCACTCCCATTCTCCCCCCTTACAACCTGTCTGGCACCTATACTGCTAATTGAACAAATCGTCGTATCAATAGCTTTATCATTCTGTACCAGTGGGCTGCATTGAAACTATGAAACTTTATCCATGGCAGGTTACAAGTAAATAAAGATATACGTATATTTTCCTTGAAGAATTATATGGGATTTTACTTCTGACATAATGATGACATAGTATGCTTATATTGTGGATAGTAGTTTTACCTGGCCACTTGTGCAGAGATCAAACAGCCCCCAGGTGGAAACCAAGCATAGTGCCAGAATGTGACAGCAAAATTTCTCTTTAACACTGGATTTTCTAGCTGTATATGAGACCAAATGCCAGTTCCCCAAGGCAGTTTATATTAAAAAATCTGGGGCTTCTAAATAAGGCTATAGATGTAGAATACACACAAACCATCCCAGTGGAATGTGCTCCTTCTGTGAATACATCACATACATATAACAGCCAAACTGTTGTTTGATAGATTCTGCCCCCCCCCACAACAGTTCATGTTAGTAATTATTCAGAAGAGATCCTGTAACTTCTTTTTCCTTTCATGCATCATTTGTCCCCAAAAAATGATTCCCATATTCTGTTTACTTCTGATGTCTTATTGAGAAGAAAATGAAAAACATAATGGCCACAGTAACATAATTCACTTGATGGTGTTAGACGCGTACTGTCCCCATTAAGCCATATCATTTGTATTCAACGGTGATAATGCACTGACTCCATGCTTTCACATTTAGCATGCCTCTTCACCCTTACCCAAAAAAAGACATCTACTTTCTGCAGTATACCGCTGATGTTTAATTGTGAGGAAACTAAAGAAAATGACAACAGTGGTTTACTTTACATGTTGCTTTCAAACACATATTAACACTTCACACAAATTAGCTATATCCATGATTGTTTTGCATTAATTATGTAATTGCTCGTTGCTTTCATATACAGCTTGTCCCCTCAAAACTGGATGGCTTCATGTACAAATTTCTTGTATGTGACTGTGAAGAAAGTAAAAGGCTTAGTAGCCTCAGTAATGCATTTGAACCTTTTGACAATCATGTATATTGCCCTTAACCTAGTCAGATCACATAATTACTCTGTATTTTCACACATACACTGCCTCTATGTCTCCTCAAATGATAGCCACATTCTGTGTAACCTTCTGGTGTGAGGTTGCAATGGAAGTAAAAGACAAACAATTGCAGTAATGTATTTCAGCTTGTAGCTTTAAGACACTATACACAGCTCCCATACTCCTCCAAACCACACCAGTGATCACTTTATTATGATCACACTATTTGTCCTTTGCTTTTATCCACAGGCAACCACCTGTGGCAATGTGTGATTTGTCAAAAGTGGTGAACTAACAGCAAGAGAAAAATATTTCCACTTGCTATAGGCTACCCCACACCACATCAATTGTCATAAAATTAAATAAATTAGCACGGATATAAATAGGACATGCTGGAGGGATAGATTTGTCACCCAAAGACTCCCTATGTTGTGGAATAAAATCCCGGTCCATGTGAGGCAGAGCACCTCGCTGGCTCTGTTCAAGAGAAATCTTGACCGGTGGATGGGAGATCGTAGGTTTACCCCGGGAATCATCTCTGTGTCACTGCTGGACAGAGGCACAACAAACTAATGGGCACAGTATTTTTTAACATAAGGGGTGGCGTAAGCCACAAAAATTCTGGGCTAGGCTTTTAAATGCCTTAGGGCAGATAGCCTAGTATAAACCTATGAACCTAAGTATATTGTGCTGTGGAGAGTATGGACCGTTAACACTTCTCACAAAATTATATGTTTTCTTGCCCCAAAAAGCAAAAGGACAAGTGATCTGAGTATTGTATTTCAACTTGCAGATTTCAGGCATAATGCTCTGTGTGATGCTCGTACACTGGCCCAGCAATCAAGGAGCCTCAATCCTCACCACTAACACCAGTGAGAGGCGTCCATATAGGGAAAGTATAATAAATACACAGTAAAGTACAATTTCCCTTAAGAGCACACAGAGATCACAGTCAGTCTGGGGCTGGTTTCTCCCTTTCTCTCCAGGTCCCCAATAAGACTCCCCACTGGCACAGCTATTGGGTCCAGATCTCAGCTTAGTGGGCAAGCTAAAACCTCCAGCACCCTCTCTGTCCAACCAGTGCTTTGTGTCCCTGCCCACGTAACTGACACCTGCACACACTTTGAGATAAGAGTTTATACAACCACACATACATTCCTGGGGAAGGCTGGCACAGGTTCTCCAGCTGTGCCCCTTTTACCCAGACTATATGGTATAAATCACTGCCACCATCCAGCTAATATTCATCAGCTACTCATATTCCCTTAAAAGGGTGTCCCAATTATTACTGTGCAGTATTATTATCTAAATGGCAAGTGCAACCTAACAGTCAAGACTTATTCGGAGTGACTTGGTACAGTATCACAATATACATGCAATGTACTCTTAGAGCTTAAATTATCTCTGCACAAAACAGCCACAGTTGAAATGTTTAAAAATATTTAATAATAAATAATAAAATCATAAAACAATACTTCTTACTACACAGTGCTAGTTAAGAGTTCAGAGATCACAGAGAAATACTTAAAATAATACCGTAGAAAAGTTCTGACATCAGCACAGCAAAACACTTGGTCTAATCTTTCTAATTCCTAGTTATTTCTAAGAGAAAACACAGTTCTAAAATCCTACTTATATCTAGACACAGGCAGAAATCTGGTGAGTTGGATGTTCTCAAGACAAATGCTCTAATGCCTTCATTTTTTCTGTCCTTAAATTGATAACACAGTGCCACTGATTCATTTCAGATTACATCATTTCTTTCTGGTTCCCAAGTTAACAGATTCTCAGAGGTTAGTAGCCCTTGTTCTTGCAGCTGGTCAGGAAGTCAGAACAATAAAAGAATTTATACATGCAAATTCTAACAATTAACTCTGGTCTCAAGACAATAACCAGAATGCCTTCATCCAGACATATCGGCTCCAAGTTTTGACATCAAAGAATTGACTTATTAGTGTTGTTACAGCAGAGTGCACTGTTGTCATATTTTTGCAGTTCCACATTTAGCACCATTTTTCACATTTAAGAGAACAAGCCTGTGGCTTATATTAATATTTACAAATGGCAGAATTATCTACAAAATTCTATCTGGCTAGGCTGGCATCCTTCAACTATCTTCACACTCTGTCTCCACCCAACCACAATAATATTCACTTTATTGTGATTGACTTATTTGCTATATTCATCCAACTGCCCTCCTAAACAAATAACCAGTCCTGCTGATCACACCTAAAAGTGTTTATAGGACATCCACTGAGGAGTGACTACAGACTCTGGGAACTATCGCCCCATTAGCCTGACAAGTCTGATATGCAAAGCTATGGAATGCATCATCATGGATCTAATAAACAAGGATATAGGGAATCTCCAAACTGTGGATCCCACACAGTTTGGTTTTGTGAAGGGTAGATCATGCCTGCTCAACCTGGTCGACTTCTTTGAGTCAGTCACCAGAGCTGTAGATGAAGGCAAGGTGGTTCATACAGCCTACCTTGATCTGGCTAAGGCCTTTGATACCATTCCCCACTCAGTAATCATAGAAAAACTCACTAAGCTAGGCATTAACCTCTATATCATTAGGTGGGTTGCAAAATGGCTCACAGATAGAACCTACAGTGTGAAAGTAGCTGACTCCAAGTCAGACTGCTGACCAGTCACCAGAGGAGTCCCACATGGTTTGGTCCTGGATCCTCTCCTGTTTGGTATCTACTTCCCTGAAGTCCAGGCCAACATGAATGGACTCTGGCTGACAAAGTTCACAGATGATTGCAAGTTGGGAGCCATAATTAACTCCCCAAGTGATGCTGACATCTACAGAAAGGCCTCACTGAGACCAACAACTGGTGTCAGAACCATGGCATAAGCTCAATGCCAAAAAATGTGTCATCATCCCCTTTGGGAAAAACCTGGTTCCCATGAATTACCACATCGATGGTGGTCCATTGAACACAGAAGGCGTCATAAGAGATCTGGGAACACAGGTTGACAGTAACCTCTCTTTTGACCACCACATTGCCACTGTGGTCAGAAAGTCCTTCTGTGTGGCACATTTCATTACTAAGGGTTTTGCATCCAGGAAGAAAGAGGTCATCATCTCTCTCTCTCTACTCTTCCCTCATTAGGCCAATCATTGAGTACAATGCCCCATTTGGCATGTACCTCACTAAACACCTGCAACAACTGGAGAGGCTGCAAAAGTACCTCACAAAGAGGATCCTAGGCCTTAAATACTTGTCCTATATGGACAAGCTCAAAAAAACTCCAACTATTCACTGTCTCATATCGCCTACTTAGAGGTAATCTCTGCTTGACTTATAAAGCCATGTCTGACCCAGCTCTGTTAGAAATGCTGCATCTAAAGAAATCCCAGTCCCTTCACACTACACATTCCAGAGACCTCAACCTCATTACCACAATCAACAGAACAAGCTGGAGGGGCAGGTTCATAACCCAGAGACTGCCCATGCTATGGAACAGACTTCCCATACATGTCAAGCAGAGCACCTCACTGGCCCTCTTCAAGAGAAATCTTGATGAGTGGATGGGAAACAGAAAATTCACCCCAGGGATCACTCCAGTGGCTCTACTCGACAGAGGCACTGAGGACTAATTTCGGGTGGCACGATGCCAGGGTAATCCTATGGGCTAGGTTTTTAAAGGCTCCAGGGCCATTAGCCTAGTACATACCTATGAACCTGTGTATTTCAAATTGCTGCTATACAGCATCCCACCTCATACCCATCAAGCACAGTAAAATAAAAATAAAAAATAAAATACTGTTCTGATATGTGCAGTGTCTGATGCTGCCATTCCCCATAGATAAACCTGGTTTCCTACCAAAATTAAAAAACAAACACACACACACACCTGCAGGAGAAGATAATCCCAAAGGATCCATGAATCTGTAGCTCCCAGTAGTCTTTTCACATATCAGTAGAGATTGGTAGGAATACACTGCAATTGGTTGCTTAGAGCATCTGATAGGAGGTCTTTAGAGTGCATAGTAATGGGCCAAGGCTTGGGTACCTGTGACCTCTTACTGTATTTGTAGAGGAGAAGTGAGAATTCATGCTAATAAATAGCACAATGCCTCTCTTCTGAGTTAAAATATTCCATTGATTTTAATGGGAAGCTGCAAAGTAATTATTTGGCTACTACAGTTAACCTAAAGTAACAATGGTGTTACTGCCAAATGCAAGATACGTACAACGATACCACACCATAAAAAGTTTAATGGATAAAGCTTTCGGGTCCACACCCTTCATCAGTATAACACTACAATAATATTATTACATTTAAATAGGAGAAATCATCAAATCACATGCTTCAGCCCATCCCACTAATCAAACACACAAGAAAACTTAAAAGGACAGCACTATAAATGCAACCTATGTATTATAAAACATTAAAAACAAGATATGAATGACATACTATCATAGTAATGGTCTAACAGACTCTATACATCTATGTATAATATAATAATTACACACATATACATAATTTACTCATATCTAAAATATGCAATAAAAATTGCAGTATAAATGCAATAAAATGCAATAATGCTGTTAGTCTGAAACCAGTATTAGTTAAAAAAAACAAAGAGAAAGGCTATAAATTCTATGGCTATACTTCTGTCTGTATTCTTTAGTTAATTATGTATGCATATTTAGATAAGTATATTCTATTAGTGATATATTGTTTCTTTATATATTTTTATTATACCATTATACTTTTATTGCATTTTATTGCATTTATACTGCAATTTTTAATTTGGTGTGGTATCGTTGTACTACAGTTAACCTCACAGATGTGCTGCAAATGAAAGCAAGTCTTTTTTTTTCTTATTTTAAAACCGTCTTCATGTCAGTTTTAATGTAAGAAAAAAGATGCACTAAAACTGAGATATCTTGGCATCTACATCAGTGGTACAACACTGTGGTGGTAGCTTATTTTGTAACAGAAAGGTAGGGGATTAAGCAGGAATATTAGTTCTTGGGTGAGTAGTGAAGTAACAACAGTTTCTCTTTTGGACATTAACGGAAAAGTCTAACCAAAAATTAATATGTATGTAATTTGTCATATCCTAATCTTCTTTGCACTACTAATATGTCACTATCACTCTTCATAGGATCATAGGAGATTACTAGGCTAATGGCCCTGGGGCCCTTACAAGCCTAGCCAAGAGTTTATCCCCAAAAAAGAAACCTCAATCAGCATCTGTTGCCCCCTGTCAATGAGCGACACAGGTGGAACCCCTAGAAAAAAGTTGCGGTTTCCCATCCACTCTTAATTATTATTATTTTGTATTTTAGGGGCTGTCAGACTGATTTGATTTTTTCAGTCTTTCTCCAGGATTCACTCGAGTTACCAAAGACATTTGTGTCAAATGATATTTGGTGGAAAAAAATGTTGAAAGCACTTTCAGTGATAATTCAAGCTCCACTTTAATGTTGAGCAACTTCTGAGTTGGTATATATAAGTAGGAGGGGGATAGTCTTTTTTTTTTTTTTTTTTTTGTGAAACTTGTCAAAAGTGCTTTTTGGCAATTTTTTTTCTACCAAACAGCATTCATTATAAATACATTTGGTGGCATGACATGAATCCTTTTTTTCTCTTTCTTGCCTTGTAATGTGTAGTGTGTCCCAATAATCTGACACGGGCAAGATATACTAAATCAAGTAGCTTACATTTTGCCTTCTTGTATGAAAACAGTGCAGAGTTGATGTCTTCTTCAACTGTCTTTGGAAAAAGCTGTTGCTAAGTGCAAACTTAGCAAGTCCTTTTATGATTATTGCGGTCATATTCTAGATGGGTTATTTTAGGTTTGAAGGTTGTGCGTCAGGGCTGGTAACCTGGTACGTAAAAATCCACTACCAATTATTAGCTGACCGCAGTTCCACTGTGGCGACCCCTAGCCGGGAAAAGCCGAAAGACACAAACAAACATTAGGTTGTTCTACCACATTTGTATACCATCCTATGTAGTGAGTTAATTAGTTGTTACAGCTCTGCTCATTTATCTGCAAATAACTGATGACATGTTAAAACAACTTCTAGCAATTTCCAGTATTCCATACTGTCCTTAAAGAACATCTCCATCCATCAGTCTAGTTAAACTTTAATTCTAGAGTTCCCCTACTGTCACCTCGTATTAATATTTCCAGTTTCTTGCCTCAAATCCTGAAGGTCCTTCCAGCTTTTTCCTAGTCAAAACTTGTGTTGTTTTAGATATAAACCTATCTCAGCCTACATGACATAGGTAGAAAACACACATTTGGTTGTGTTCCTGTTCATAGGTTGTTACTGGGCTAATGATACTAGGGCCCTTACAAGCCTAGCTGCGTACCCTAAACTATTTGTGTCCCCAAATATCTAGAGCATATATACCAGAGGCGGTGGTGGCATGTTAGTTGGGAGATAACTGAAGATTTGAAAGGGGGATATTGAGGAATATTGAGATGAAACATTTGTTATTGATTGCTTCTGTCCATAAGGGACATGTAGGCCGGACCACTGGTAAATTTATGATTTCCTATCCAATTGTCAAGCTTTCATTTGAATAGGGTCAGGGATGAACTCTCTCTTACATGGATGGGGGGAGCCTGTTGCATAGTGAGGTGATCATTGGGGACACATATCTGTCCCTCCAGCATGTTCTGTTTTTGTCACAAGAGAAGTTCAGATCTGTAGATCTAGTGTTTCTGGTGCTGTTTGTTTTGTGCATATGCAACAGATCCATCTGGGCTGTGTCTGAGGAAGCCCTGTAAGCCAGGTAAAGTCTCAGTAGCCAGTAGGAGACTGGTTACAGTGACAGAGCCTTTAGGTGATCAGTTTAGGACAAGATATTCATGCTCTGACTTCTCCTGCTGAAATTACTTGCACCTAAAGTGAAACTTTCCAAAGAGATACTTTTTGGTAAAATCTTTATTCAAAGAACAGGGAAGTTATACTGCAGCACATTAACCAAACAATAACTACTTTAATTTTGGGCCGTGAAGTAGTGGTGTTATCCAGGTAACTGTATAAAATCAAGAACAGTATGGAAAGATATAGGCAGCATTTAATCTGTCTTCCCAGTTGTATGAAGTGACAGCTGTCAGTTACAGATGAAACAGAAGAGCTGCTGAACCCATTCAGGAGGGTGGCGTCGATCTGGAATTAATTAGGACTACAGTTTTAATACTTAACAAAACACTGCAATTTACTTATCTGTTACTGAAGAAAATTTAAATGCAGAGCTGATGGTTAGTGAAAATCAGACGGAATGAGTGAGGGTAAAACACCAATACTGTTTCTAGGATAGTCACAGCTCTGTCACTATAGCTAATTGCAGAAGCAAACCACTTCATTTCTTTGTGAACTTCACTGTGGGAACAAGATGTGTAGACTTGAGAACAACAGTATCATGAAAGGATGTCACTTCCTATCATAACCATTTTGGGGTATAACAAAATCTAAGATAAATGCGGAGCAAGTCTAATTAATAACCATTACACATAATATTATGATAAAATGATTTTGTTTTTCAATTTCCATCTGGAGTTTCCTTTTAATTTTCCAGTTACATGGATAATAGTAATGGCCAAAATGAGTGGTTATGACTTTGTTTGCATAGTTTTGCTTTATTACTGATCCTTGTTCATCCTCTACAAATTTACAGCAACTACCTGTTTGGAAAAATGTTTCACTTCAGTGCTTTATTGAACTCTTCTAACTTCAGCAAAGCCCACACTTGTAGTGTAAAATTGTAGGTGTTGACTCACTGTGAAAAGGTCATAGGAGTATAGTCATTCATGTATCATGCAAGCTGAAAGGCATTCATTCCAGAAACAATGCAATATTTGGCAAGGAAAAAGATGATAATTTCATATGTGACAGAAGAAAGGAAATGAAGAAATTGAAATATACATAATGGTTTCTGTGCACTAACTTAAACCTAACTTGTATTATAAGATGAAAAATAACTCTGGGAAGTGGTTAGCTATGTTGGGGAATGCAGCTTTATTTTATGGGTTGTTGAGAGAATTGTGTTCACATTAAAAGTACATCATTGCCATTCAATACAAATGTCCTTGTAGTGGAAATACTGTTTTGTGGGAATGAAGAGTGTGGCTACTGACCATCATAGAGGAAGTCCTTGGCTTTTCATAGGGTCATAGGTTCATAGGATGGTACTAGGCTATTGGCCTGGAGGCCCTTATAAGCCTAGCCAAGACGTTTGCTCGTGTTCCCTCAAAGTCAGATCCTTTATCCCCCTGTCCAGCAGGGACACACACAGGTGGGATCTCAGGAGTGTATTTTCTGTTTCCCAT
Organism: Protopterus annectens; assembly: GCF_019279795.1. Classification (NCBI taxonomy): domain Eukaryota; kingdom Metazoa; phylum Chordata; order Ceratodontiformes; family Protopteridae; genus Protopterus; species Protopterus annectens. The sequence goes on from NC_056727.1 coordinate 410,188,757, forward strand.
CCAGTCTCGTCTTAAAGAGGGCTAGAGAGGTAATCTGCTTGAGATGGAGAGGGAGTCAATTCCACAGATGGGGGAGTCTTTGGGACACAAATCTATCCCACCAACAAGTTCTATTAAAGGCCTTGCTTCTGGGCTGTGCAAGTGGAGTTTGATTTACAGATATGCAGCAACTCCATCAAAGCTGGGTCTCAGATGGCCTTGTATGCCAGACACATGTCACCTCTGAGCAGTCTGTATGAGTCTGGGTACAGGGACAGGGCTTTTAGCCTATCTGTATAGGATAGGTGTTTGAGACCTTGGATTTTCCTGGTCCTAAACCTCTGTGGTCTCTCCAGCTGCTGCATGAGTTTGGCAAAGTACATGCTAAATGGGGCATTGTACTTGATAATTGGTCTGATAAGGGAGGAGTACAGGGATGTTATGACCTTGTTCCTGGATGAAATACCCTTATTTATGAGGTGGGCCATGTAGAAATTCTTCCTTACAATGGAGCAACATGGTGGTCTAAAGTCAGGTTGCTAGCTATCAACCTGGGTGCCCAAGTTCCTCACAACTGATTGTATGCTTAGTGCGTTGTTGTTAATGTGATAATTCGTGGGAATGCCATTTTCCCGAAAGGGGATAATGATGCATTTCTTGGCATTCAGTTTGAGGTCATGCTTCTGGCACCAGTCACTAGTTTTGTGTAAAGCCCTCTTGGAAGATATTTACATCACTAGGGGAATTTAAAACAGCACCCAGCTTGCAGTCATCTGCAAACTTGGTCAGCCACAGACCACTGGTTTTGGCTTTCACCTCATAAAAGTATATCCCAAACAGTAGAGGCCTCAAGACCGATCCTTTAGGTACACAACTCATTACAGGTCTACTACTAGAGGTTGCTTCCCCTATTTTGACTGAGTGAATTCTATCAGTGAGCCAGTTAGCTACCCATCTGGTAACATATGGGTTGATGCCTAGCTGGTAAAGTTTATCTGGTATGCCAGAGTGGGGAATATTGTCGAAGACTTTGGTGAGGTCAAGGTAGCAGTGTGCACCGTCTTCTCCTCGTCCATGGCTTTGGTGACTGTTTCGAAAGAGTCAACCAAGATTAACAGGTGTGATCTCCCTTTGACAAAACCAAACTGTGTGGGGTCAAGTGTTTGGAGGTTGCCAATGTCCTTGTTTACAAGGTCCATGATAATGTGTTCCATGGCCTTGCAGATCAGTCTAGTTAGGCTGATGGGCCTATAATTTCCTGGGTCAGTGGATGCTCCACCTTTGTGTAGAGGGATGACGTTGGCTGTCCTCCATTCAGCTTTTGAAATTCGGACTAAATTCTTAATGGGAAATGATTACTGGGGAATGGAGGCAAAACATAAGGATTTTGCATTTAGCCACAGTGTCTACAAAATAGGAATTCCCTGTATGCATATTTTGTCAACCAGGGCAGTCAGACATTTTTATCATAGGAAGAAGTCAGAAATGCAGTTAGCCATTTAATGCAAATAAGCCATTTAATGCAAATAAGCCAGGTGGTAAGATCTAATACTAGTAACATTTTTATGTGAACTAAGGCAGCTTTCATAATTTTTCTGTTTCAACAGAGTATTTCTTCTTACCACCATCTACATATAGTGCTGTATGTTTTCCTATGCAGGTACATATATTGACATTGTTCCAACACAAGGAAAGCAGACCTAGCCTCGAGAGCACCAGTTCCTTTTTGCCACTCACACAATTTGACACTTAATCATTACTTGTGTCATGGAATGAAAAGTCCCTGTATTCATTGCCTAAAACACAGAAATTTTCTGCCAAGTAATTAGCCAGGATCACACCTGCATTCTTATTTGTTGTGTGGTAAAAAAGAACAGTGTGATGCACTGTTGTAAGTTCCAGTGATTTAACCCGGCCATCACTGACTTCCAGAGAAACTCTTGGCCTGTCCCACTACACTAGGATGGCAATGACTTAAAGTATTTAGTGTTGAGATTACTTAGCCCCAGAACTGTTACAGACCACCATCAGAAGACCAGAGATGTGGAAAATGGGTCTTGGTGAAACCTCCCTGTATTAAAATCCTTTTTGGAAATTGCTCTACTCCTTGTCAGGACTTGCTGCCATCTGCCAGGAAAAGAGATAGCGAGTTGCCCTGAGGACATGTGGCACCAGTTTCCATCATGGGAGGTGCATACCAAGGTACAGGTATTGCCCTTCTACTAGTCAATCAGCAGCAACATTAACTAGTCTAATCCCAGGAATTGACCTCTTGAGTTACCTGGCCATATCAAGGTGATTGTTCATGGGGCTGAGGACTCTCCTTCCCAGGTCTATATACCTTGAAGAGTTTGATGAACCTTGTAGGAAAGGTTCTGCCATGTCATCTGTCACTAGTAATCACAGTTCAGGCCTTTGATGTCAGACACAAATTTCAAGTCAGTAGGGACATGCTCATGTAGGTGTATGATTGTAGATTTAAGGAACATGACTGGAAGCCATCTCCAGGTCAAATGCAGGCCTCTTATGTCCTCATAGTCATTTAGACAGATGTATTCCAGTATGTCAGCCGTCTGTTGTCTGATGCCCAGTGCAAGCTGGATGTAGACTCATCCCCCAAATACATTAGCTTGTCTTTTCTGGAAATGTTGGAGAGCATCATCTTCCTTTCTTCAGCTTGCATTGAGAATTCAAATGATCCAGAATATTGATACATTTTGACCAATCTCTAATCTTCCTTCTTTGGAAAGCTTCTGGAGTAGGTATTGACTGGAAGATCACCTTACCACCCGCTAGCTCTGAGGGAGGTAGGTACAGGCAGTCCTCCCCACCATACAGCTCCACCCCCGGTGATCTCGCCTACTGGAGATCTTAAGGCTCATGAAATCCCCTATGAACTGGCTTCTCATCCCCATTCCTTGCTTCCTTCAAAGTATCTTAAGTATCATGGGTCACCTCCCTGGAGGTAACTAAATACTGCTTCAGATTCCAAGAAAGTGAATGCTGTCTTTGCGACCCATCTGAATGGATTGAGATCCTGTTACTCAATAATCAAATGATAGCTGTTGTTCTTCCTACCACCTGAGGAAAAAAATGAAAAATCAAGCATGTTGTTCATGTGAATGATTTAAGCATTGCTACTCATGTACTAGTTTCTCCTCAGCTGGACTATTTTAAGTTACCTTTGATAATTTCATCTAATCAAAATACTGCAGCCATGCTGCTGATAGGGAACCCAAAATTGTTCCATATTACTTCTCTGCTGCAGTCCGAGTACTGCCTGCCAGGTATCATTTCACGTTTACAGTTAAGATACTGATGTGCTGTGTCCTGCATGACCTGAGCACAGTTATTCTGACAGACCTGCTGAGGCTGTATCACTTGACCAGGATACTTTTCTCCTCCACTTCTGGCCTACTAGAGATTTCCAGGGTTAAGCTAACCTCCATTAACACAGGACGTTTTCTGTGGCTGTGCCAAGAACTAGATTGCCCTGCTGCATTGGTTGTGCATTTCCACACAGTTCACATCTCAGCAATTTAAAATATTTTTGTTTAGACGAGCTTTGAGGGGAACCTAGAGAAGTACAAAGTGTTTATACTTTATAGTTTTTATTTATTTAAATTTGCTATTTTCACCTTTGTAATATACCGTTTACTTTTTTTAAAAATGGTACAACATAAATAAAGCCTTTAAGAGGGAAGACAAAAGACCTTTCTGATATGCCATGTTAGGGTTTTGAGGCTTCAGTATTTTTTCTTCCCTCTCCAGATTCCAGTCTTCCTTAGCAGATAAAGCGCTAGAAGTGCTTTACTGTCTGTATGACTTGCTGAAAATGATTTTCTGAACTGTTGTGTAAACTGGCTTGCTTAGGGGCTGGATATTATCTCGTGGTGTATCACTGCATACAATGGCATTAAGCAGGTGTCTCTTTGTGGAAGAGGTTTCAAGAAAGCTGTCAGTTCAGAGTGGAAGAGAGAATTACCCTAGCTATAGACCCACCAAGTATGTCTCCTGTTAGATAAAATGATACCATTAGAACATATCTGTTATTTCTTAGCAGTATGTGATGAGATGATATATTCTTTGCAAAGTGGAATGACTAGTAAAACATATCTGTTATTTCTTAGAAGTATGTGATGAGATGTTGCATTGTTTGCAAAGTGGAATGTTTATTGCTAACAAAATCAGAATTAACTACTTTTGTTGTGTGTTTTGTATTTAAGATGCATGGCAAGAATGTTGTGTAAATAGTTGAGCTGTACTTCAAAAAATAATGGAACTGGATTATAGTGTCCTCCAGAAAGTGTTTATTTTTTATTTTATTACCCCTTATTTGTTCTGTGTTTTCATCTAGAACTGCCAGTGACTAGAAATGCCTTACCCTTAACAGCGGTCTTTTCCCAACAGAATTTTTGCTATACCATTGGTAGAGTTGATGCATTTGTGTAGGTAGCTCTTTGTGTAAAAAAGTGAAGCACGTGCTGTGTACTGTATACATCATTATGGGGGACTTAAGTCATTTAATTCAGAAAGAGTTATGCATTGTGTGTAGTAGTTAGAATTACATCTGTGATAGCATTGCCAAAATTTCAGACAAGCACTGCTCAATGCTAAATGTGGATCTGAAAAGCATCAATAATGCTTAAAGTTGTATAATTAAAAAAATGAGAGTATAAGACATCGGGCAAGTAAATATCAAGATAGTAATCCTTCAGTACATAGAACGTTGTTATTGGAATGTAGGGAGGCAGCTGGGAAGTAGAAATTACCACTATAATCCTTCAGTGCATTCAGAGTTTTATGATGTAAAGGTATGTGAGTGGTGGGCAGTTTTTTGTTTTCTGTTTTGATCCAATTTTATTTACATTCTTGCCTGTGTGTTATTAATTGTACTGCACAGTAAAACTAGGCACTGAATAATGCATCTTGTCCCATATACAGATATTTTGTTACTGGACTGACATAGTATTACTGTGAACATTGTTGCTTTCTGGATAAATGATATTTTGTAGTTTCTAAAAGTGCAGTGAGTGACACATTGTTTCACTGCAGCTTAATTACAGCTTAATTGCCTTGCTCTGGGAACATTTGTTATAGTTCCTACCACAAGTACAGTACTGAAATGAACTTCTTTTTTTTCAATAATTTTTATTTTTATTTTTACATTAATAAATGTCACAAATAAAAAACTATCTTACAACATGACCGTATATATATATATATATATATATATATATATATATATATATATATATATATATATATATATATATATATATATATATATATATATATATATATATATATGTTATACATTGATGTCAAATACCACAGGATATAGGTCGTACAACATATCTGTTAACACTATATACATAGATGCTTTCACTGTTAATACCACAGTTACATAGACAGTATATACATTCGTAATATCCAAGTTATTATTTAATATCTGAACTTGTATGTGTTCTTTGGTTCCATTATAGTGTATTTCTAAGTTGCTGTGTGATGAATTATGCTAATATGATATTAAAGGTTTGTTCCCAAATTTCTCTGGATTTCATGTTTTTGTTTCTTTTATCTATTACTATTTTATGAGCTAAAAGTTGTTGTATAGCTACTTGTTTAAAACCCTCCCAAGAGATATTTATCATATCTAGCCATTTAAAAGCTATATACAGTTTCATTAGTAGGAAAATTGTTAGAAGTGTATTTGCTTGTTTTCTTGGTATGTTGGGTGGGAGAATGTGTAACAGAGTGAATTCCCAAGTTAATGTTTATGTTTGATTACCCGTTTTTTTGTAATTGTACCTTGAGAGAGTTCCAGAGTTTATAGACACATTTACAGCTCCAAAATACATGGATTAAGTCAGCTATCTGGTCCTTACAGTGTGGGCAGAAAGGTGATTTTGATGTGTTAAATTTGTGTAGGATTGCAGGTGTAAAATAGGCATTATTACTGATCATGAGCTGAGTGTATGCTAACTTTTTGAGGGGGTATAATCTTCAGTGTTAGATTCATTGCCTGGCTTATTTGCTGATCATCTATGGATGGTTTAATTTTTCTCCAGTAGTTAGAGGAGGTCTTTCTGGTATTTGATTTCATTTATCATTTTATATGAATTAGTAATAGTTTTCTTTGTTGTGATAATAGTTTTCCAAAACCTGCTACAAGTTTCTGTGTCACTATTGGTCATAGTAACAATTTGGAGGTAACTGGAACACAGTTCTTTGATTTGTCTTATGATTATTACGTGTGATTTAGGGAGGTTTAAGTTGGTCCTCGTTTCTTTTATTGAACAGTTAAGGTAGGGATAAATATCTTGGATTGTTTTATCTTTCAGTCTGGGAAAAGGGACGAAGTCCAGCATCTTATTGTTTATTTTTAAATTTGTTTTTTTATGAAGGGGTTGCAGTATTGTCATGGCTTGTCTAAGGTTGAAGAATTGAAAGAGTTTTTGTGCTAAGTTGATAGAATGTTTTAAGGGCTCTATAATGTTATAAGTTTGTATTTCTTTCTGCTTCAGGAATGGAAGTGCTTTGAGATTGAAACCTAGAACTTTAATATATCTATAATAGATTGTCACCCAAAGAGGAGGCCAATTTTCCATTGACGGGTTATGTTCAGCTATTCTTAATATTCTGTTAGTGTTAATGATCGAGTAGTACATTTTAAAATCTGGTAGATTTAGTCCTCCTTTGTTTTGGGGAGTGTTAATTTTGGATAGGAGATTCTGTTTTTTTTTGGGTTCCCATATACATTTTGTTAGGAAGGTATGAATTTGTTTGAAGAATTTATTATGTATTGTTGTCTGTGATGTCATGAATATATACATTAGTCTAGGTAAAATGTTCATTTTGATTATTGATACTTTGGCCAAGAATTGTAGTTTTAGGTTGATCCATCTTTTCCTGTCTTGCATTATATTTTGCCATTTAAGGTTTACATTGTGTTGGTAGAAGTCTTTGTTATTCTGGAAAAAGGTGATTCCCAGGTATTTAGTTTCTTCTTTTATTTTTATTGTGTTTAACAATGGTATTAGTGAGATGAGTTTGGGTGTTTTTAGGGGGAAAATATTAGTTTTATTGAGGTTTAGGTTGTAGTTAGACATAGTCGAGAAATGTTCAATTGCAGCTATTATTTTGTTTATTTCTGAATTTAGTGTTGTGCAGTATATGTTCAGATCATCCACAAATGCAGTGAGGTATATTTTGAAGTTGTGTATTGATGGAGGATTGTGGTATGTGTTTTGTTTAATGTATAGAAAGAGTGGTTCTAGGTATAGGTTAAACAAAAAAGGTGATAATGGGCATCCTTGTCTTGTTCCATGTTTTTATTAGGATCCTATTTAATCAAGTTTTATTTATATATAGAGATGTATATGGGTTGCTATAGAGAGTTTGGATGATCTGAATGAAGTTATTGGGTATATTAAAGTAGGGTAGTGTTTGAAGTAAGAATTCTAGAGTAACCCTATCAAATGCATTGTGTAGATGTTGATATTGTATCGGTTAGCATAGGATATTAGTGCATGTAATGTTAATGTATTGTCACTAGTCTGTTTATGTGGTGTAAAACCGGATTGTTCTGGGGAGATGATTTTCTCTATCAGATTGTTCATTCTGTTTGCAAGTATAGAGGTAAATATTTTAGTATCTATATTTAAGAGGGAGATGTGTCTGTAGCTGTCGGGGTTTTTGGGGTCTGTGTGTTCTTTTAATATAAAGATGGTTTTAGATGCATTAAAGTAAATATCATTTATTTTATAGTTTATTATGTAATTCAGTGTATAGTATAGTAGTTTGGCTATCAAGGGGGAAAATGCTTTGTAAAATTCTGATGCGAGTCCATCTAGACCTGGAGCCTTATGCGCTTTTAAGTGTTTGATTGTTGTAATAATTTCACTGATGGATATCGGTTCATTTAGTTTTTTTTGTTGGTCTAAACTGAGTTTAGGGAATTTCAGTTTTTGAAGGAAAAGAGTTCTTCCTTTGAGGTTTGTAGTATTTGTGCTCCATATATTTGAGAGTATATTTGTTCAAATGTTTTAATAACGTCTTCATTGTTTGTGTAGTTTTTGTCTCTGTAGTTTATTTCTGATATATTGGATGCATTTTTGTGTTGGGAGATAATTCTGGCCAGAGCTCTAGATGGTATTTGAGCTTCTTCTGCATAAGTGGCTAACATTCTGGCTTCATAAAAAGATAGGTTCCTGGATTCTAACATATATAGATCCCTTTGCAGTTTTAAAAGTTCTGCTTCTGTTTGGTTCTTAGGGTTATTTATTAGTTCTTTTTCAAGATGCTCTATTTTCCCTTTCAGTATATGCTCCTCTTTCAGTTGTATTTTTTATAGTATGCTGCTTTTTTGATAAACAATCCTCTAATTTGTGCTTTGGTTGCAGCCCATTCTATGTCAGTTCGTACTTGGGAGTTTGTGATATGTGTAAGAGCTATTTTTAGTATTGCTTCTGTTTCTTTTATTACATCCATTTTGGAAAGTAAATTAGGGTTTAATGACCAAATCTGAAGTAGGGAGTTCATTTGTCAGCAACCTGTGGGTCTTGGATCCGATATCGGATCCGAGCCGGCAACTTGTTTCAAGCTAATGGATCCGAGCTCCTAGCTCCTGCCCTCAACCATAATCCCCTGTCAACCCTCCATGACCTCAGATCTAGTTTGCCATGCTTGTGGATAGCTGGATTCCTTTGAGCTCGACTAGTAATTGTCAGTTAAGTGCATTTTTTCTGTCAACTTTCTTCGTTTTTTACAAAAATATAAAGTGTGTAAGTGTTAGGTTCTCTGTAGTGTAAAAATATTTTTCTTTTAATTAGTTTTTTCCCTCCCTTCGCTGGTCGTTAGTGAGTGTGTGTGTGTGTTGTGTTTTGGGGCCTGTGTGTTTGTGTAACACTACCTTTTCTTTTAAGTATGGCTGAGGCCCCAAAAGCCATTTTTTCTAAATGTACCGAGTGTGGCCATAAGCTCTCCTCGGCTGATGGCCACACTTGGTGCGTTCGGTGCCTTGGGGTTGAACACCCCACCTCAGGCTGCACCATTTGTGCAGCGTTCAACCCCAGGGCACTGAAAGAGCAGAGGTTGAAGCTGGTCTTGGCGGGACTTTTACCCCCCGGACTCGGCTCCGGCCTCCGCTGCTCCCATGGCTCTACCACAGGCTGTGGTTGTTGCCATTCCTGCCCCCCTTCCTTCGGCCGGGACTCAAACTCCCGCTAAAGGGAGAAGCACCACAAGTGGCGGACCGAGGCCTCTGCTTCGGCCCCGCCAGCTAAGTGGGCTTCTCCCTCCACTGCTTCTAGGTCTCCTCCTCCTCGGCTCCGATCCCCTTGTTTCTCCCCAGGGCCCGAGGAGGAGGAGGCCCGATCTCCATTGAGGTCATCGAGGCGGCATTCCAGACCTGCCTCAGTGACCTCTTCGAGATCGACTTTCAGTATGTCCGATGCAGACTTGGACCGGATGATGCGAAGGTTCATCCAGGCCCAGCTGCAGATGGGAGTGCTCTTGCCTCTCTCCCCTTCGGGGGGGAGCTCGACACCTTTTTTCCACCCTATTGCTCCTTCTCCAACCCACTATCCGGGCTCGGAGCCGAGCAGCGTTGGAGCCGGGGGTGGGTCGGCGCCGACAGTACTTGGTACTTCGGATCCGACCCTGCCCTCGAGCCTGTTGGATCCAACCTCTTGGAGCCGTGGCCCGAGCTTTGGATCCGAGGGATTCAGTGTGCCTTTGGCTCCGTCCAGGCCGGAGTGCACTGGTCCTTCGGATCCAATGGTCTCGGCGCCGGTTCCAATCCCTTCATCGGATCCGAGTGGGAGCCAACTCTCGCAGCCCAGAGAGAGTGGTTCCCCTTCGGCTTTCGATGTAGTGGAGAGGGCTCTGTTGAGAGCATCCGGACCCCCGGCCCTTGTCTCAGTTCCACCCTGCACTCCCTCTCTGCTGGGCCAGGCTTCCATCACCCAGCTAAAGGGACAGCCTGCTTCAATGTCCCAGATGGTTCCATTGGAACAGGATGTTGCTGGCGAGGCCTCCTCGGACAGCCCCCCCGATGAAGTGCCCCGCAAGCATAAGTGCAAGAGGAGGCACGTGGACTCCCCTGAGTCCTAAACTGAGGACACGGACTTGGATGAAGGGGAAGGCTCCCCAAGATCACCCTGTGAGGATGTCTCCTTTAGAGACATCATGGAGATGCTGAGGATCAGAGGTGGGTGGTCTGCCCCCAAGTCTTCCTCCGACGAGTCCGTGTTTCTGGAGACATTCGAAGCAGGCCCGTCTACCTCTTGGGTGTCCCCTCCGGCCAACCACTTGGTGGACCTTATTACCACCAGGGCGTGGAAGGATCCGGACACCATGGAGCCAATACCAAAACGCTCGGACAGAATACTAAGTCCCCCCTCAGACCAGTCGCACTGTAGCAAGGGTCCCCCCATAGATGCCATGTTGACGGCGGCAGCCACGAAGAGGGAACTAGTTCAGGAGAGCCCCTCAGTCCATCCACTGAGCAAGGAGTCCCGCTCGATGGACCGCTTAGGGAAGCGAGTTTTTAGTTCAGCGACCTTCTCGGTAAGGTCTCTGAACTATATGGCACATGTCATCAGGATGCAGCGGGATCTTATCAAAGAATACGCTGCCTCCCCCCCGAGTCCATGTCTGCGGAGGACAGACAATTGTACTGCACCTGAATGGCCACTCTGAGATCAATTTCAAATACCTCTCTGCGGCTATTGTCCCACGCCACCAAGGGAGCCACTAGGGCTAGTGGAGCAGGCCTAGTCATGAGACGTCAGGCCTGGCTCCGTCATTGTGACTTTGCGGAGCCCTTTAAAGTGTCTTTTACGAATGCCCCTTTCGATAGTTCTGCCCTGTTTGGCAAAACGGTTCGCGAGACACTTGTCCAGAGCGAGAAGGACGGGAAGACATTGTCTGCCATCGGAGTCCGCTTTTCTGCTCCCCAGCGGTCCTATTCGAAGAACCAAAAGGGTCAGAAGAACATGTAGTTCCGGAAATCGCAACATTCCCAAACCACTCCGGACAACCAGTCCTTCCGTGGCAGAGGAGGACAGGGAGGACGCCGCCCCAGGGGCAGAGGGGCTCCGAGAAAGTTTGGGTCCAGAGAACCTTTCTCTGAACGGCCCACACAGCAGCCCTGAAGGGTTGCCTGACTGCTCCACTCTGAAGGCAGTCGGGGGGCACTTCTCGGAGCACCTAGCGGCATGGGAGTCCATCACGGCAGACCGCTGGGTGCTTCGAATTATATCCAGAGGGTACAAAATATCATTACTTCATGTCCCCAAATTCAAGAACCTCCCCGATGTACCACCTGATCAGAGGGAGGTCGCAGCCGCAGAAATTCAGCAGCTGCTAAGAAAAAGAGCCATCCAGCCTGTCCCCCAAGACCAGCTCAGATTAGGGTTCTACTCCAGGTTCTTTTTGGTGCCAAAAAAGACGGGGGACTTGAGACCGATTCTAGACCTTTCCCGCTTGAACCTGTCTGTAACCAAGGAAAAATTCTGAATGGTCACTCTTCAATCTATTCTCCCCCTTCTAAGGGAGAATGATTGGATGTGCTCTATAGACCTCAAGGATGCGTACTACCACATTCTAATGGACAGACGATCCAGGAGGTTCCTCCGCTTCCGGCTGGGAGCCAGTCACTACCAGTTCAGGGTCCTTCCCTTTGGCCTCACCACAGCCCCCAGGGTGTTCACCAAGGTATTAGCAGTGATTGCGGCCCACCTGAGACTCCAGGGAATACAGGTCTTTCCGTACCTGGACGACTGGCTCCTGACCGCCCCAACAAGGCATCTAATTTGCTCAGCCAGAGATTTCTTTCTCCGTCTAGCCCCACAGTTAGGCATCACCATCAATGCCGACAAATCCCTTCTGGCCCCAACACAAGCCATAGAATTCATAGGAGCCAGAATAGACACCAGAGAGCTACGAGCCTTTCTAACGTCTGAGAGACTTCGGAATTTACAACTCCATGTACGGGCTATCCTCCAATCAGAGACCCCACCAGCGGAATTGGTTCTGAGGGCACTGGGCTCCATGGCGGCAGCGATAACGCTCCTTCCATGTGCCCGTCTGAACATGCCGGTACTGCAATGGACCCTTATAGTGCAATGGTCCTTTCTGTCCTTTCCTCTTCACCACCCCATTGCTATCAGCAAGGCTTGCAAGAGGGCTCTATTATGGTGGCTCCATGCTTCGGACCTCCATACGGGCCGACCCTTCTGCACCTCTCGCCACGGTGACCACGGACGCCTCCCGCCTCGGGTGGGGGGCATTATTCAGGCAGGACAGTCCAAGGCACGTGGAACGATACAGAGACCTCCCTGCATATCAACGTTCTGGAGATGAGAGCGGTGCTGTACACGTTGCAAGCACTTCAGAATCTCCTCCCCATAGGAACGATTGCAATTCAGTCGGACAACATGTCGGTTGTCTGGTACATCAACAAACGGGGGAACCAGATCTTACCCTCTATGCCGCAAAGCCATGAGAGTGTGGGAATGGGTGATCTCCACCAACCGCTTTCTGATTGCAACGCACATTCCGGGGCAGACCAACATCCTAGCGGATAAACTCAGTCGCACCCTTCTTACCCCGTACGAGTGGTCTCTCAACCCACTAGTAACGAAGCAGATATTCGCAATATGGGGGCAACCCTGCTGCGATCTTTTTGTCTCTCACTCAAACACCAAATGTGGCAATTTCTTCGCTCTGATTCCCCCTCCAGGGGAAACTCCAAGAGACGCTCTGGTGCATGCTTGGCCACCCGGTCTACTTTATGCCTATCCTCCTCTACCCCTGATGCTGCAACTCTTACAGAAAGCCTCGCGGTTGGGGAGCAGGATGATCTTCATTGCCCCATTCTGGCCTTGGCAAATTTGGTTCCATTACCTGTGGTCTCACCTACTGAATCCTCCTTGGATTCTGGATCCCAGTCCGGATCTAATCTCCCATCCGTCGGACTTACCGACCCCAAATCTGGACAACCTGAAGCTGACAGCTTGGTTGCTCCAGTTCCACTCCTAGTTAGGACCCCCGGTATCTCTTCACCAGTCAAAGCCATCCTTGTGGCAGCGCATAAGCCCTCCACCAGGAAAGTGTACCGCAGTAAATGGAAACGTTTCTCCATCTGGGTGGAGCATCATAATCTAGATCCCTTTACGGCTCCTCTTCCGTCCATATTAGACTTCCTAACCGAACTTTTTCAGGAAGGCGCTAGTTGCTCAACTGTCAAAGTGCAGTTGGCGGCCATATCACATTACCATGTGGGACATGATTCAGGGCCTTTGATGTCGGCCAAGTTGTGTAAAGCCTTTTTCAAGGGCACCTTTTTGCTTAGACCCCCTATAAAAGAAGCCGTACCACCGTGGGATCTTTCATTAGTTCTTCAAGCCTAGACTGCTCCACCTTTTGAACCCGCTACTTCAGTAGATCTCAAATTCTTGTCCTGGAAAACAGCATTCCTTGTAGCCATCACTTCTGCAAAAAGAGTTTCGGAGCTTCAAGCTCTTTCTGTGAAGCCTCCTTATTTGATCTTTCACCCGGACAGAGTGTACCTCAGGATCAATCCCTCTTTTCTTCCCAAAATAGCATCAGAAACCAATATAAATCAATCCATAAATTTACTGGTTTTCTTCCCTAAATATCAGAATAAAGGAGAGTACAAGCTGCACTCATTAGGTGTTCATAGGCAGCTACGCTTTTATACTCATAGAACAGCTGGTCATAGACAATCCGACCAGCTGTTCGTTTCCTTTGCCAAATTTAATTTGGGGAAAGCAATATCAAAAGTATCTCTATCATGCTGGATTTCTCAATGTATCCTATTAGCTTACCAAGCCTCTGGGAGACCCGCACCTGAAGGAGTTCGCGCACATTCCACTCATTCCATCTCTACTTCTGCGGCCTTCAAGTCTAGAGTCCCATTGGATGATATTTGTTCGGCAGCCACTTGGGCCTCATCTCATACCTTTATTAACCACTACAAACTGGACGTGATTTCTAGAGGGAGAGCATCCTTTGGCTCTGCGGTGCTTCCCAATATCCTTCCATGATGGCCACCCAAGGTTCAGGTTGCTGACAAATGAACTCCCTACTTCAGGTTAAGAAGTTATGTACTCACCATAATGTTCCATCTGAGTAGGTAGCTTCATTTGTCTGCAACCATCCCCCCCTCCTTCCCCCTGACCTTCTTCGGATCTATCTTAGTTGGATACCCGTTTTGGGTATATATTGAGGGGCAAACTCGATCTGAGGTCATGGAGGGTTGGCAGGGGATTATGGGTGAGGGGAGGAGCTAGAAGCTCGGATCCATTAGCTTGAAACAAGTTGCCGGCTCGGATCCGATATCGGATCCAAGACCCACAGGTTGCAGACAAATGAAGCTACCTACTCAGATGGAACGTTATGGTGAGTACATAACTTCTTATTATGACCCCTATTCTCTAAATATATCTTTTTGTCCCAGTTAATGTTCAGTGTGATTTTGGAGTGATCTGAAAAGAACCTGGTATGTATAGTTATTGTTGGGTCCATGTTAATGAATATGTCAGGGATTAAGAAGAAGTCTATCCTTGACCACATTCTGTAGCATTGCGAATAGAATGTGAATTTCCCTGTTTTATCTGCACTGTTCTCATATTTAAAAGGGTCATATAGTTTGAAATCTTGTTTGAGTTCATTAAGGGCTAATGTGGCTTGTTTATTATGTTATTTGGTCAGATTGGATTTATCCTTTTCTGGGTTTTGATATGTGTTCCAGTCACCTCTAGTCACTAGATAGTGATCTTTAAATTGGTTTAAGGTTGGGTATAATGACATAAAAAAGTGTTGTTGGTTATTACAGGGTGCGTAAACATTAAGTACCGTTATAGGCTTTGGTATTGTGATTGTTGTGTCTTTCGGCTTTTCCCGGTTAGGGGTCACCACAGCGGAACTCTGGTCCACTAATGATTGGCAGTTGATTTTTACATGCTGAGTTGCCGGCCCTAATGCACAATCTTCAGCGAAGGTACGCCCATTCACGCATGTCTCCACAGAAGACGCTCTAGCTGAGACTCAAATGGGACAACGTCTGGCTGTGAGGCAACAACGCTAGGACTACTAAATGTTATGGAACACCATCTTCCCTCCTTGTCAGCTTTGGTTTCAAGAATTTTTTTCCTTAAATTGGTTTTTAATTATTATGGCAGCCCCAGCACTGTTTGTTTTCCCCTCTGAAGCTATAATTTGACTTATCCATTTCTTTCTGCTAATTTCTGCCCATTGTTCTGCAGTCAAGTGTGTTTCTTGTATTAGTATGAGGTTGGCTGTGGTTTTTAATGTAAGGTGTAAGAATAGTTTTCTTTTCTTCTTGTTTTGGAGCCCTTTAACATTCCATGATTCTATTTTCCACATTTATTTATTAGGTGTATTCCTTAGATATGTCATGTATATTAGTTTTGTTATCTTTGTATGTGTTACTGTGTGATGGTTTAGGAAAGCACCTATTTATCCCCGTCCCTACTCTGTGCCTAACCACTATATCCCTGGACCACGAATAATCGGGGGGGAGGATGAAGGTTCGTTATATGGTTTACATTTACATCTAATCTTGGAATGTGTTTTCTTTTTAGATATAGATTTAACCCATAGTATCCTCCCTGTGTTACTATAAACAATGTGGACAAAGCTGAACAAACTAGTTCCCTCAACAAACACTGCTACTTAATATCCCTAGCCTCTTCCAACATATTATTTATACAATTATGGTATTGCATTTAAGGTACAGCATGTATTGTTTTTGTCTTGTGACTAATTCTTTCTAATAGTATTTTTAAAACGGCATATTAATATACATTCCTCAGTAAATTACAGCAATATATGTACCATAGCAATATTGTTAAACAATCAATCTTGTAATTTTTACATTTTTTTTTTAATTTGACTTCTTTTTCCTCCCCTTTATTTATTCAGATTTCGGCCTTCTTTGGTGCCTGTATTGTTTTTCCACATCAGTCTGTGTGGGTTATAACATATATACTTGGCACCTATTTATCAGCTGTAGGAAGTATAGAGAAAAAAAAAAAAAAACAGCTTAGCCAAACAGTCCTTCTGCTATAGTTAACATATTAAGGCTATATGTACATCACCCAAGATTGTTAGGTTATTTTACTATTTTCCTGAGATTACTTCTCTCCAGGATCTTTTAACACATTTCTAGTATTTACATAAAACATTTAAATTTTTTTTCCCCAATATTAATCTATGAGCTAGCCTGTTTCTCACAGTTTATTTCTTGCCTATTATTTAAGGCTGGATTTTCATTCATCTACACAGTACTGGGTGTACTGTTTTAGTGAATAGTTCAGTTCAACAGCACCTTATTTCTTCAAGGTTTTGCTTGCAGGTTGGTTGACATCTATGGTGCAGCTTTCCTTTTTTAGCTGGTGCAGATCATTTTCATTTTTCAGGCAGTAAAATCTTTTGGAGCTTGCTGAAATCCATTTTGTCTGACTGTTCTTAATGGAGCCCTCAAAATCGTAGGGGGACTGATTTTGCAGACCAATGTCCCAGGAGGTGGCTCCTTCCTATATTTGCGCATCGGAAACGGCAGTTGATTTTTGGTTCCTACCCAGGCTGTACTTCCTTTTCCTGTGTTCCTCGTGGCTCACATTGTGGATTTAAGGGCCTAGACAGCAAGTGGAAGCTTTCAGAGTTGGATCCCAGCTAGAGTGCTTGTGAATGGGGTCGTTTTTTCACCCAAGGGTCCTTTATCGTTTTTGTTGTGGATTTATTTCACTTCTGAAGGTGGAATTTGCTTAAAAACAGCCAGAAATGTCTCTTTTGCCTCTTTGGGGTTAGTGACCATGTATTTAACCTCTTTGATGTAGAAGATTAACTGATTTGGATATTTCATCTGGAATTTGATTTTTTTTTCTATTAGGAACCTGCAGTATGATGATATTAGTTGTCTTGCTTGTCTTATTTGTATTGGGAGGTCTTGAGCAAAGGAGATTTTATTATTATTCCAGGTGAGTGTGCCTTTTTTCTTTGCTGCCAGTATGATTTTATTTACATATTGGTAGTTTAATATTTTAATATAGACAGGTCTTGGTTTCAGTGGTGTTTGCATTTCCCTCAGGGCTCTGTGGGCTCTCTCTATTGTTATTTGCTGCATTTCTTCAGGTTCCTCTAGCAGGGAATTTATTATTTGCTTGATTGTTGGTATTAGATTGATGAAGTACAGTTTCAGGTATTCCTCTGATGATGATATTGTTCCTTCGAGATCTTGCTTCCAGCTCTGGTATTTTTGCTTGTAAGTTTTGTATTTCTTTGTCATGGGCATCAATCAGTTCTTTGAGAAATAATGTCTATTTTTATTTCATTTTCTATTATTTTGGACTCAGATTTTTCCATTCTGGATATTATTTGGCTGAATGAGTCACCAAAGGTTTGCAATTGTAATGATAAGTCCTTTATTGCTTGCTGGATAGGTAGTAAGGCAGATTTTATGTCTTCCAGATTAGCTGGCTGGTCTGTCTTGGATTTATTTGTAGTTTTAGAGTTGTCAGTTTGCTTAGTTGTCTTTTGTCTTTTTGAAGTTGTGTCTTTCTCAGGTGAGGCTAGTACTGAGAATTTGGTCTTAGTTGTTGTTGTTTCCATATTATTTTCCTCTTTGACATCTTGCTGTATAGTGTTTTACCAATTTTGCAGTCAGATGCAGGGCCTTAGTAGCACATGGCTTAAGCTGTTATTCAGAAATTTTAGTTAATTCTGCTGTTTCTGAGCTGAATCTGTCACTTTTTCTTCCTCTTTTGTTTGCTGGATGATATTAGCAGTAAATATCTAGTTATTTCTGTATTATTAATTCTGTGTTGCCTTCTGGGTTTGTTTTAATCCAGGGTATATCAGAGACCTAGGTGATAGCAGTGCTCACAGAACAGTGGCCATTTTGAACTCTGAAATGAACTTCTATGTACTACCTGTGTGTTAATAGACTGCATTTGGATGGAGGAGTTCATTTGTATGAGAAAATGTATTTCTCTGCAAAACAACTATCTGCTATCTAAGGGTACATTTACACTGTAGTGAATTAATTAAATATATTTTCAGGAAAGTACAGTAAAATGTGTCCGTAACAGGCAGATATAGGAATGGAATTTTGATTCTTTCCATTGTTACATGATTACAGATTTAATTTAGAAAGTGATTTTATCTGGGTTTAGGACCTGAGTAGCAAAGCTTTAATTAACAGAGTCCATAGGATGCTGTGCTTTATGTAACAGATACTGACTTTCTACCTGTATGAAGTTCGAAAAATGTAACTTTAGTAGAAACCATACAGTAAAGCCATTAAACAGAATGCCCTTTCAGGAGATGTCTGCATGAAATGTATTTGTATTAAGGATTTTTTTAAGTGAATGCCTCTTTCTAACTCCACCTACTTACTTAATATCAAACTGTAAAAAAAATGTTATGCTTTGGTTAAGGGCAAGTCCTAATAGTGCAGCTCGCATTCATGCTAATGTAATACAGTCTAAATATAATACATAAACTGTGCTATTTTAAGTCAAGAAAACCCCAATATTAAAAATTCTCTGTGTAAAGCAAGCCATAAAGTACTACATATAATTACACTTTTATACTAAAACCTGAAGTTCCGTGAATATGCTGTAGGGCCTGTACGTCAGTCAGACAGTTCAGAAACACCTTATTTATATCACTCAGCCAGTTTGTGTCCTGTTTTATTTGACTTCACAAGCAGTAGTGTAGCTGAGATGTGGAGAAGGGGGCAACTGCCCCAGGCACAAAATGTTAGGGGGTACAATAGAACATCTGAGCCATCATCTCCATTCCCGATAGCTCTTAAATGCAATACCAACTTTTAAAAGCTGGTATTGTATTTGTGGTCAAGAATGAGCATTGTAGCACTCCCTGTGTGGTCTAAACTGTAGCAGTTCTTTCTTTTATTAAAACTAAAACCTGAGCATTTTAGCACTCAGTGCACACTATAAAGTGCAGCAGGCAGTTTGCTACAGTGTAAAAGTTAAAAAAAAATTAACTGAAACCTGAATCATGTAGAGCTCCATGCGGAATATAAACTGTAGCATTTTTTTTAAACTCAAATGTGAGGAAGTGGTGTTGGGGGCAGGATGTAGAAATGGGACCTCATTGGCTGGGGCAGGAGGGAGGGTTGGTGTGTCATATATCTGGCCACCTGGTTGGTGTACCAGTAGAAGAACAGGTTTTTGTTCTTCACTTGAAGAGCTGGTGGGGGGTTGTGCTGGTTGGGTACTGCCCACAGGAAGCCAGGCAATTGACGTCCTGCAGTTTTTTTTAGAAATATTTGTTTTGCTCATCACTTGAAGAGCTGAAAGGTGGGACCCTAGTTCGTGGGACTGGCATAGGGCTCTGGTTGAGCCAGCTTTGCTTCTGTTCAAAAGTATATAAATGAAAAATGCATATTGTCACTTATATAGTTAATTTTAACAAAATCTGAGATATAGAAAGGCTGCAGTGTCCTTCCATTCACTGGTTGCAATATTCTTAACCTATGGGGTTCCCTGCTGTGGGTAGGCCGACATCCAACCAGTATATCAAAGCCTTCTGTTACTTTAAGGTATGCCAAACGTCACATGTATGCTTCCCACGTAGCTTAGGGCATAAAGGTGACATCTAGACATACCATACTTAGAACTTCTTTGCCACCTGTCGACCTGAACGCCTACGTCCTTTACCGCCAGTTCAAACACATTTTTGTTCTCCAGTTGAATGTCTTTATCTTGTTTGCTGAAGTCCGAACCATTGCAGATAAGTATCCCATTTCGGTTTTGTTTTTTCTTGTCGCTTCTGGGGTTAATGTCATTCAGGAAAGTGTATATGCCAGTGTGAGAGACAGATTTCCCATAAAGGCCGGCATGATAAGTGTTTATTTTGTCTAGGAGCTTCTCACAACCATAAGACCTGTTCTATTTGTCAGCCTTTCATACCGAAGACCCTGCGTAGTAGACTTTCTTCCCTTGCTTTGTATCTTTGAGAACCATTGCCTTAAGCTTCTTCCCGCCCCGAGAGTCAGCCATTAGGGAAGAAGAAGGTTAAAAAACTAAGACTGGAATCTACCGCTGTGAAACCTCCATAGGGTGTTTCTCCTGAGGTAAGTGAGAACAAGGAGGCTTGCCCGGCTTTGTTGTCTGATTCCTGTGATCTGATCAGGATGGAGGCCGGTGAGGTTCTGGCTTTCAGCACATCCGATGAGGCTATGCAGGTGACTGTTTCGGACATTTAGGGGGAACCATAGTTGATTATTTCTGAGGGGCCAAGGGGTGTTCCACAGATTTTAGTTGGGGAGAAAGCTCCTACTATGGTTATTGAATGCCGTTCTGGATCATAGCCGTCTAGGTTTTATAGGGCAGAAGAAACAAAAAACTAAACACGTTTCTCCAACTCCTAGGGGTCCACAGAGTAAGTGACAGGCCTTTAATCAAGGTTTGTTTACTACTTTAATAGCATTAAATCCTCCTCAGGGAGTTTCTGTTCCAGCCCCACCTTGGTCCTCTACTCCCCTTAAAAGGTGCAAAGAGCAGGATTCCTCTGAGAAAGAGTCAGATTCTGATGAGGAATCCCTTGCTTACTCTTCCCAAATTCCTTCTTCTTTGGATTATGAGTTAGAGGAAGAGGAATCTAATAGTTCTGATATACTCCCTTTTAAGAAATTTCCTTTGGGGACACAATCTCCAGTATGATGGAATTTTTTTAAATGGGATTGTGCTCAGGTCTCTGAGGTACTATGAGTTGCTGCAGATGGAATCTCTGAAACCTTCTGCTATTCCTCCTGTTTTGGCTACTTTTTTAGATGCTTTTTCCAATACCGCTAAAGCTCCTGATTCTCTGCCCCTTGCTCTAGTGGCTGTAGCCTCTGACAGGCCCTCTTAATTGCCTCCTTTACCTAAGTTATTGCCTTCTGATAAAGACAGTAGAACCATGGAAAGGCTAGGTAAGAAGGTTTGCTTACACCTCAGCTACCCTGGCCTTTAGGGCTATTAATTATCAGACTCGTATCTCTAGGTATGTGTTGGCTATCATTTCTCCGGCTTGTCAGCTTATTTCTGATCTCCCTGACTCTGAAGGTAAAACTTCTGCTCTTTCCTTGCTAGAGACTTCCTCTCAAGTGGTTTGTCATTCTAAGTGTAGTTATGATGCAGCATACATCTCTTAAAGGGCTGCTGCTTTTAGCTCATTGATGAGGAGGAATTCTTGACTTAGCTTCAGCCTTTACCTGATGATATCAAGGCTAAGTTGATGGATGTTCCTTTTGAGGATAAACATTTGTTTGGGGAAGCAGCTGCTGGTTTAAGTCCCTTCAGGATAAGGGAAGGCCTTACAGGAACTCAAATGTGTTTGTCTCTCCTGTGCCTAAATTTTAGAGAAACTACCCCAGTAAACCATCTTTTGTTTGCAGGCAATCTTATCCTCCTACTAAAGGCAAAAACAGTGGCCAGAGGGCTCCTCCAGCTAAGGCTACTCGGACATCAGGGACTCAGAAGTCTTCCTTTCCTGATAAACCAGGTGCTGTATGAGTCTATTCAAAGCTATATTCCATTTTTCTCTTCACCTTTCTCTTTCTCTTCGGCTTCAGATTACTCAGAATTCTTGGGTTCTACCCACTATTTGCCAGGTGTATTTTATGGTATGGAAATCCTGTCCCCCTTTAATGGGCATTCAACCTCCTCAGGAACAACTTCCTTTTTTCCCCAGAGCGTCTTCAAGACAGTTGACTGAGGGTACTATTCAAGAGGTACCTGTATCCCAAAGAGGGAGGAGAATTTACTTCAGAATGTTTTTAGTGCACAGAAAAGAGGGTACTTGGGGACCAATTCTAGATCTGTCTCATCTCAACACTTTTCTGAAGGTGCCTAACGTTCGGATGTTGTCCCTTCAGACTCTATTTCCTCTTCTACTTCCTCAGGCCTGTATGGTGTCTCTGGATCTCAAGGATGCTTATCTCCATTCAATATAATGCTCCCAAAATCTTGTTGGTAATTCCTTTTTGGCTGCAACAGCATTGGTTTTCTCTTCTGCATTTAGCCAAATACATCCTGTTTTCAGGAAGTTTTTGTGTTTCTCTGTTGCTTCCTGGCATTTTCATGTCTCTGCTTTGCTGTTTGGCCTTTCTACTGTCCCAAGGATTTTCACCAAATGCCATGCTCCTGTGATTGCTTTTTGCAGGCTTCAGGGAATCCAAATATTTCCTTACTTGGACAACCTGCTGATTCAGACATCCTCTCCAGAGATCCTTTTGCAAAATCTTTATTTTGCCATTTCCCTTCTTCAGAGCCTGGGGTTTGCAATAAATTTTAAAAAGTCTTCTCTGACTTCTTCTCAGGATCATGTCTTTCTGGGTTGCAGGATTCAGATGGTGCCTATGCTGGCATCCCTGCCTCCTCCAAAGGCCTTGCCTCTCATCTCCTTCTTTCAAACTCTTCTTCCTCTGGCCTCCATTATAGCCAGGGAGTTTCTGAGAGCTCTAGGTTTCATGGCATCCACTATTCCTATGCTCCCTCTGGCTGAACTCCTCATGACAGTTTCAGTGGTTTCTGAAGTCAGTTTGGCTTCAACTTGCACATCCTCTAGACTTTGCAGTTCCTTTTCTTCCTTGTTTTAAGAAAGAATTTCACTGAGGGTTCCAGCATTTGTCTCTAAATCCAGGGATTCATTTTCATACCCCTCTTCCCTCTCAGGAACTGTTTACATACGCCTTAGATGTGGGATGGGGAGCATCTTTTGGCTCCCTGAAGGTACAGGGGGGGGTGGTCACCTCTGCAGCAGAAGCATATCAATGTCAGAGATGAGAGTTCTTCTGCTAGTCTTTCAGGCTTTTCATCCTCTTCTCTCCCCAGGGCCTCTCAAGGTATTCACAGACAATACCACAGTGATGTGGTATATAAACAAACAGGGAGGAACAAAATCTTACCTTCTTTGCCGTTTGGCAGTCCTGGTATGGGATCTTGCTGTCCAGTATCAAATGACTCCTCAGGCACTGTACATCCCTTCAGGTCAAAACATTGTGGCAGACACTCTGAGCAGGTCCTTAACTGAATCCCATGAATGGATGCTTCACAGGGATGTGTTTCTGGACATTGTCCACCAGTGGAGTACTCCTCAAAAGATCTATTTTCCTCCCCTCTGAACAGGCAACTTCCTCTGTTTTGTGCCAGAGTCCCAGGTCCTCTCGTGTAGAATGTGGATGCCCTATCTTTTTCTTGGAAGGGGATGGTTCTTTATGCATTCCCTCCTTTTTCTTTCATTTTGAAAGTCCTGTTCAGAATTCAATATAATGCTCCCAAAATTTTGTTGGTGACTCCCTTTTGGCTGCAACAGCATTGGTTTCCTCTTCTGCATTTAGCCAAGGGCAATAATCACAAATTACCTCACAGGGTGGATCTACTCACACAAGACAAGGGATCTCTCATCCATCCACTCTTCAACTGACACTGTGGCTGATAGGATTTTGATTGCAAATAGACACCTTTTTTTTCTGAGGACGTAATGAGGGTCCTGCAGGACGCCAGGAAGCCCACTACTAGGAAATCCTACTCATCCAAATTGAAGAGTTTTTCTGTTTGGTGGCTCTCTTGTAACCTGGACCTGCTTACTGTCGATGTTCCTCCGGTTCTCTTATTTGTGTGAGTTGCTCAATGCTGCTTTGACTTATTCTTCTATTAAATCCCACTTATCAGCTATCTCTACTTGTCTGCCATTATCTCCTCCTTTGGCTTCTAGATTGGAGCCTAAACCATTCCTTAAATGTGTCCTTCATGTGAGGCCTCCCAGGAAAGCCTGTTCCTCCTCCCTGGGATCTTAATTTTGTTTTTGAGAAGTTGACTCAGGGTCCTTTTGAGCCTGTTGCTTCAGCTTCTTTGTAACATTTTTCTTAGAAGACAGTTATTTTGTTGGCCCTTACTTCTGCCAGATGGGTGTCTGAGCTTCAAGCCCTTATGGCTTATCCTCCTTTTTTGATATTTCATAAGGACAGGGTGTCCTTGCTTACTAATCCTTCTTTTATGCCTAAGGTGGTTAGACTTGTCACTCAGTCTGTTCATTTGCCTTCTTTTTTTCCCCTGTCCACAATCTGCCATTGAAAGGGTGCTATATACGCTGGACATGCATAGACAACTCTGATTTTATTTGGCTACGACTAAGGCTATTAGAGAATCTGATCAGTTGTTTGTTTATTTTCATCCTAGGTCTTTAGAATTAGCTATGTCCAAGCAAACTCTATCTTCTTCGATTTCTAATGCTATTTCTTTTTGTTATACATTTCATGTTGAGAGCCTTCCTTCTTCTGTAAAGAGTCATTCTACTAGAGCTGTGGCTTTGTCTAGTGCTTTTTTCATGGGGTTGGATACTAATGCTATTCTTGAAGCAGCTACCTGGACTTCTGTGCATACTTTTACCAAGCACTACAAGTTGGATGGCATCTCCAGAGCTAGAGCTGGTTTTGCTAGAGCCATTCTTCATGGCTTCTTAGAGGGTGCTACCACTCCTTCCTCCTCCCAAGTTTCTTCTTGAGCCTTGGCACTACTCCATAGGTAAAGAATACTGCAACCAGTGAATGGAAGGATATAGTACAGTTGTGTAAAATCTTACCATAACAGTAGATGTCCTTTCCTTCACTGTTGCAGTATTCACTCCCTTACTCCCTCCTTTCTCCAGTCCTTTTCCTTCCTGGATGTGCTGGTTACCTCTTGGGTCTCCTTAAACTGATGTTACTACTGGGGCAATCAGTTCTGAGTATGGTAGATCCAGATGTCACCCTTATGCCATATGCTACACGAGGAGCATACAGGTTTTGTTTTGTTTGGCGTACCTTAAAGCAACAGTAAGCTTTGCTATACTGGCTGGATATCAGGTTACCCACAGCAGGGAATCCAACAGGTAAAGAATCCTGCAACAGTGAAGGAAGTGACATCTACTGCTATGGTAAGATTTTACACAACTTTACTTTATGTGGCCAAGTCAGCACTTCTTGCACCGTGTGAGAGATGAACAGCAAGGGTAGGTGTGCATTCATTTGTCAAGGTCATTGTGCACATGAGCAACTCCTTATTGTACCTGCAGCACAGCCCCATGTCTATATCATAATCGATCACCTCATGAGCAGCATAGGTAAATACTGAAGGTGTATGTACATCCCTGGTAATTGTGGCAAGTTTGCATGCACAGGTTGACAATGTTGATGTAATGTACAGCAGGGTTTATATATATATATATATATATATATATATATATATACATATACACACACACACACGCACACACACTGTTGCTGTAATTAAAAAAGGAACGTGGTAACGTCAGGGGAAGCCACTGCAGCAATCATTGTAAATGTGGTCATAAAACACACACATAAGGGAAATGTAGCACACGAGCAGAATGATGTAATGAAAAGAAAAACAGGCCTGAAGGGACTAGAACCCATAACTTTCCTAATGAAATTTACCATATCAGTGCATTAAAAATGGGAGCTATTGAAGCTGTCAGAGTAAAAGCAGTTATAACAGACACATCAGGGAAATGTCGTACACACGGAGACTGCAAACCGAACATTGTAAAATACGTACAACTCCTAGTGGATTTGAAACCCCAAACCAGTGCATTGGCACAATAATATAATTGTTTGAGAACACTGATTCATCCAAGGAGTTAGAATAAAGGCATTAGCTGTACTTTGTTATAGACTGGCGTGTGCAGCCATGCTTAGCTCATCTGTGCAGCAAATTAGCACATGCAAAGGATTTTTCTTCATTTTTGCCATAGAATGTGGAGTTCCATCTATCTGTGGTTTATATGACCATTGACATTGCTATCTGTCAACTGTTGCATAGCATATGACCACAAAAGAAGATATTTTTATAAGCCCTTTGTAGGTACTTATGTCTGTTGTCTATTTTTTGACCATGTTATTAGGTTGAAAATCGGTGTATAAGACAAAGATGAAAAGGGGAAGCAAGCAGAAGGCAGAGCACAAAGTGTGCAAATAAAAAATGACCAAGAATAGAGGTGGGGTAGGAGCATCTCGCTCAATAGAGTTAGATGAATCAAAAAATTAATCAGGTTCAAAAGTGCCGAATTCCTTGACATAATTTATTCGTATTCCTTGAACCAGAGCATTAGCCAGTCATACCACAGAATCATTCATATGGAATTTGTCAGTGTAATGCATTTCAAGGAAATAAAACACATGATAGCAAAGAAAGAGAAATGCACTTGAATGCATTTAAACCCCCATAACTTTCTCACTGATGGTCTCTAGACCAGAGCAGTAGTATGGCATACCGAGGAAGCACTCATAGGAAAGGCTGCTGAAAAGCATATTTCAAGGGAGTTTTAGAATGTGTTGTTGAGTGAAAACTGAGCATTGTAAAACCAACATACAACTATCAGGGGATTCAGATCCTCCACCCAGTATATTGCCAACGTGCACATCAACTGCAACTGTGCACTGTGCTATGGAAGCAGTCACATCACATGCATTTGGTTTATCCTATTTTATATATACATGGTGAGGTATGTCGATGGTCAGCTCATATGTGAGACAGATGGCAAGTTATTAGTGCATGATACAGATTATGTTGCAGAATGATACAAGGTAAACTTCACTGGATTTGAACAACTACCTTTCTAACTGATATTCTCTAGACCAGTGCCTTAGCAAGTGAAGCCACAGAAAAATTTAGAGTGACATTGTCAGAAAACACATTTTAAGGGAATGTTAAAAAGGTGTTGAAGATTGAAAACTAAACATCCTAAAATGACAAAATAATGGAGGGATTAAAGCCCTTCCCCATTGTTCATAGCTTCATAGTTGTATACTAAGCTAATGACCACCAGGGCTTTTATAAGCCTAGCTGTGCAATCCAATCTGGTTGTGTTCATGTGTGTCATGGACATTTTTTAGGAGGAGTTATGTTGTTTATGTTTCTAGAGATTACATGGGGGAAGTATGTTAGGTTGGGCATTGCTGTCTGCCCTTATCTGTCAGAGACATGGGGGGGGGGGCAGACCCCGGCAGGGTGAATTTCCATTTTCCCATCCACTGGTCAGGGTTACGCTTAAATAAGGTTAGGGATGGACTCTGCTTCATATGGATGGGAAAACTTTCCAGAGCATGGGGGTCCTCAAAGACACATATCTGTCTTGCCATTATGACCTATTTATGTTGCAAGCAAAATTTAAATCTTTGGATGTAGTAGTTCTGATGCTGTTCATTTTGTGGTTATGCAAAAGGTCCAGCAGAGCTGGATCCAATGATTCCTTGTATGTCATGCATTTATTGGACCTCTGTAACCTGTATGAGACAGAGTATAAAGATAGGGCTTTAAGGTGATCTATATAGGATGTATTTATAACCTAGATTCTCCTGGTAAGGAACCATTGTGGTCATTCAGCCTGTCTCATATGTTTAGTCAGTTACATGCTGAAGGGGGTATTACTCTCAATGATGAGTCTGACTGATAAGTGCCAAATAAAGTGGAACTATGACTTTGCATTGACAATGTATACATCACTGAGTGCACTGAGTCAGGGACGCTGTTACACACAGGTTCCTAGGAGTGTACTAGGCTAATGGCCCTAGAGCCTTTACAAGCCTAGCCCATAGGATTACCCTGGCATCGTGCCACCCACCCTTAGTTCCCAGTGCCTCTATTTCCCATCCACTCATCAAGATTCCTCTTGAAGAGGGCCAGTGAGGTGCTCTGCTTGACATGTATGGGAAGTCTATTCCATAACATGGGCAGTCTCTGAGTTATGAATCTGTCCCTCCAGCATGTTCTGTTGATTGTGGTAATGAGGTTGAGGTCTCTGGAGTGTGTGGTGCGGAGGAATTGGGATTTCTTTAGATGTAGCATTTCTAATAGAGCTAGGTCAGACATGGCTTTGTAAGTCAAGCAGAGATCGCCTCAAAGTAGATGATATGAGACAGAGAATAGTTGGAGTTTTTTTAGTCTGTCCATATTGTGTTTACTTTATTTCCTGACTTCCAGATAAGTGATTAGGACATGATATGGATCGTCATTTTTGCAATTAGATAAGAAATGTTATATCTTCATATTGATTACTGCTGCAGTAGCCTTAGCTATATGGGGTATATCCTGTTAAGGATATAATAGCCAGACAAGTTCCAAAGCTTAAGAGCACCTTGCATTTGCCCAAACCATTAATCAGTTCAAGCAGAGCTGAAGAAAAACAATGGCTTGGATGCCAACCCTTCCCAGAGCATTCCTGCCTCCAAAAAATGTTCCTCATTTTCAAATGTGAGGAACATTAAGTCATGTTATCCCTCATTTGAGGAAAAAATCTTTGTATAATGTTATTGCTTTTGTGTCTCAAGAAGCAACCCACTGTTTAAAATGTGCTTATGATTCAAATTATGCCATTACCAGGGCTGCTGGCACTGGAACTTTTATGAGGAGGTTTACTTGGTTGCTTACTCAAAACGTTCCTAAGGATGTTAAATCTGAAATTTTGAATTCTCCCTTAGGCAGAGAGGTAGTTTTTGGATCATCTACTGCACAGATCCATAAAAAGTATTATGTCAGAGGCAAGATGATTCAGAGAAATTCACACATTTTTTCATCTTTCATTCTCATAGTTTGTCAATGGGTTTAATGATACCTGCATACCTTTATATGAAAAGCAAAATAAGTATTCACAGTAGGCTGCTGGTAAATACATGTTAAAAAAGCAACAGCGGTGATATTCCAAGAAGAAGGGAGGAACTCTGTGAATAAAGGATAGTCTAACTAGTAAGAATGACTATCTTCAAAATCGTTCTCTCCCCTCCCACTGTAGAAGTCCTTTAATTCTTCCCAAAAATCTAAACTTCCATTTTTCTGTTTGGCGATAGAGAGTTTCACATTGGTTCTGAAAGTAATACAGATGGCATTGATAATCTCTCCTCCCTTTCAAGGGATTCCTCCTAATCCACTTCTCTGTTCCCTCCTGTCATATAGCATCTGTTGAGTTAGTCTGTTAAGGAAGTGCCCCCCCCCTCCAAAGATAGGAGAAAGGGGTTTGTTTAAGAATGTCTCTGGTGCGAAAGAAAAATTCATGTAAACCAATATTGGATCTTTCTTTTTAAACCAGTGTGTATTATTGCCCAATTTCAAAATGTTATCTCTTCAGAAGTTACCTCTCATTCCCCATTTAAGTTTTTTGGTGACCTTAGATCTCAAATATGCTTACCACCACATTCCTGTAGCTCCAGATTTCAGATGTTTCTTACGATTTTCTGTATCTGCATCACACTTTGTTATCTGCATTACCCTTTGGTTTATCCACTGCTCCAGTGGTATTTACAAACTGTCTACTCCCATGATAGCCTACTGCAGATTACAAGGTATCCACATTTTTCTTATTTAGACAACTTGCTTATCTTTGTAGAGCCTTTTTTAAAGTGTCAGGAATCTCTCACTTGGGTAAAGAATCTCCTACATAGACTGGTGCTCCAAGAGAACTTCAAAAACTCTTATTTAACTCTTTCTCACTGGTTTGTTTTATTTGGGCTTCTCCTAGATATGACAATTCAAAGAGATTTTTCCCATAGGAAAAGGTAGGTTTCTGCCTAGATCTATGCCTCAGCTTTTTTCCCAGTCAAACAACTGTCTCGGCAAGGGAATTTCTCCTGATACTAGATCTCATGGCATCTATGATTCTGATGATTCATCTAGCAAGACATCATATGAAAAAATATCAGTGGCACCTAAAATTGTTATGGTCCCAACATCAACATCTTCTGGCATTCCAGATTCCAATTTTGAGCTACGTAAGATGGGAGATTCTTTGGTGAAGAGACCAATTTTATCTAAGTTCAGACCTCTCATTTTTTCTTCCAGAAGATGCCTCAGACTTTGCTTGGGGAGAGCAGTGCTTGTGGGGATAGAAGTGAAGGGACTTTGGAACAGAAAAGACAAACCCAAACATATAAATGTAGAAGAGATGTTGGCAGTCATAAATGTTCTCAACGCAATCATCTCTGGCCCTCAGGGCTGTTATAGGTATTTACAGGCAATATCACAGTGATGTGTACATAAGAACAGAACCTGCCTTCTATGCAAACTAGTCGTGGTAGCCTAGGATACAACTTTTTGGTGCACACACATTTTACAGGCATTTTATATACCATCAGAGTAAACTTTTCTGGCAGACAAGCTGAGCAGGAACCAGGATAGACCCCTGTGAATGGAAACTAAATCAGGGTCTTCCATTTTATCCATTTATGGAGAACACCTCAAGGTTGCCACCCTCGGTTTTTTTTCTGGACATCAAACTGATTCTCCGGTATTCCAGAAAACACTGTACAAACTCCAGTATTCTGTTTCAAAAAGAAACAGACTATCGGAGTTTGTAAATCAGCCGAAAGCAGGTAGCAGGAATGGAAAAAGAGGGTGTTCCGTGCCTGGTGATGTCATCGTGATGTCACAAAATGGGCGGAATGTGGGCAGGAGAGGGGTGGGATGGGCGGGGTTACTGCTGATGTGGGATGTGTGGCTTTACTCCGATTTTAGCCACGACGAAAGGTGTGGCAACCCTACCTCAGGTAGATCTTTTTCCTCTGATCACAACAATCAGTTGGCAAAATTCTGCTCCAGGACTCTACACAGGAAGGGCTGGAAAACAAATGCTTTTATTTCTTCCTTGGACAAGAGTGTTCCTGTATGCCTTTCTTCCAATTCCCAGAGTCATTCTGAAGATTCTAAATCCCTAAATACCATAGTGGTAACTCCCTTCTGGCCCAGGCATCAGTGGTTCTCACTTCTATTAGAAATGGCTGAGGTCATTTACCCCAAACTTCCTAAAACTTGACCTATTTACACAAAATAGGGGGGGGGTGTCTCTTAAACATCCCAACTCCAAACAGCTGCATCTAACTGCCTGGATGATAGAATCTTGATACCTTTTAAGCACCTTTTTTCTGAGCATGTGCATCAGGTATTAAGAGGCAAGAAAACCTGCTGCCATAAAATCTTATCATAGCAAATGCAAACAATTTTCTAATTGGTGCCAAAACAATAACCAGGACTCTTTTAAGCCTAGTATTTCTACATCATTTGTTTGAGTTTCTATTCTCTGGCCTGTCTTACTCTTCCATCAAGGTACATTTGTTCAGCCATTTCAGCGTGTCTGCCCGTGGGTCCCCCTCTTTCTATGTGAAAATGTTTTTGAAAAGGGTGTTGTGTAAGAAGCCTCCTAGAAAACAAGTAGCTCTTCCTTGGGATCTTAGTTTTGAGTTAGAAAAAAATCTACTCTTGCTCCATTTGAACCAGTTCATCAGGCTGAATTGAGGTTTTAACATGAAAATTAGTCTCACTCATTGCTCTGACGTTTGCAAGCTCTCATGGTGGGTTAAACTTAACTTATTTTCCACGAAGATAAGGTTTCCTTAAGAATTAATCCTTCACGTATGTCTTACTTGATGTCCAGGTTTAATGAGCCAAGCATTCCATCTTCCTGTCTTCTTTCTAGAACCTAAAAACTAGGGAGAAATGATGCTCCATACTTTGGATGTCTACAAACAACTTGGATATTATATTGACAGACCAACAACTTGTAGATACTCTGATCAGTTGTTCATTTCTTCTGAAGTAAGAAGGACTGCCTGTGTCAAAGCAAGTTATTTCCAAATGGTTGTCGTATGGTATTATCTTTTGTTGTCAATCAGGTTGAAAGCTCATTCTGCCAGCATCTTGGCTTCATCTGTGGCTTTTTGGAGCAGGTTGGATTCTAGAAGTATTCTAGAAGGAGCAACTTGGTCCTCTGTACATGCCTTTACAGGTTACTACTAACTAGATTCCTTTTCCAGATCTAGGATAGGCTTTGCTAGGACCATTCTCCAGGGGCTCCTAGACTCTCATCCTTCATCCAACAAGTCAACATAAACTACATTAGTCTATCCATAGAGCTAAGGCTACTGGAGCAATGATCAGTATGATGAACATAGTATAACCATAGTAGTAGATATACAAATAAACACTGCTGCAGTAGGCACTCCCTCCCTCAGTCTCCCTTATTTGCATGTGGTTTGTTGCCAGGTGGAGGACCTTTGCATTTATTTTTCTAGTACTGATCTTTTCAGGGCTCTATCATCCCCCTCTCAGTTGGCATGTAATCTCTGAAGAGCTTGGTGCCCAAACCAATCTTTTTCTTTGGCTCTGCTCAATCTGATTAACAGTTTGGGAACATGGAAGTTGCCCTTAAGCTTTGGAAGCTGGCCAGCTGTTATATCCTTTGCAGGAATTAACCCTTATAGCTCAGGCTGCTGCAGCATTGATCATTTGAGTATTTATTGTTATGGTAAGTTTACTTTTCACAGCTGTACTTTCTCTTTGTTTACCTGTGGACATCATCATTGCGTTTTGGGACCTGTTGTGCAAAACACAACCACAGAAACATGGTTTTGTTTTTATATGCCTTTTTTGGGATGTGTGTGGTGTGATAATTGTTTTTGTTAAGTTTAAAGGTTTGAAAGGGTATAGGACAGAGGTAAAAAAAGGCAAGAATAAAGCAGAAGGTGGGGGAATAATGAGTGAGCAGGATGGAGTTGGATAAAGAAGAAAGACATCAATGGACTTGAACCCATGCCTTTCATATTGACATTATACATAGCTGTGAATTAGCAAGGGTAGCAACTGAAGCAGTCAGACTAAATGGGGCCATAGAAATACACAGCAAGGAAATGTAGCACATTGGCAGAGTGGTAGAAAGAAAAAAAAAACACCTTAAGAGATTGGAATCCGAGGCTTTTGTAGTTATATTCTCCATAGCAGTGCATTAACAATGGCAGCCAATGAAGTTGTCAGGCTGTAAAGGGTCATTAAAAATACACATATCAGGTATTTAGCACATTTGCAAAGTGAATACTGATCAGTTTAAAACACCATAAATCCCACATGGGAGCTGAATACCCCACCCATTTCATTGACACAGTACAAATAATTTCACGCATACACCGAACCTTTGAAACATTTAGAGTGAATGCATTTGCTTAACTGTATTGTACATTTGCCTGCTGCCGTTCATTCGTGCTTAGCTTATTTCCATGATCAATGTCAATAAATTAGTGTGTTTCAAGGATTTTCTTTCCTTTTTACCTTAGGATGGAAAGTATCATTTCTGTGTGCTACTGTTTTGTCCCAAGTATTATCCTGTATAACTGGACTTGTCTACTCATCCTTGACAAAAATATGGTAATCTCAATGGCTCAGATTCTTAATTTCCAGATAAACCAGGTGCTGTCTGACTATCCTATTCTTCCCAGCCACTTTCATCTTTCTCTTCACCTCTCTCTCTCTCTTTTGCTGTTTGATTATGGATTACTCAGGATTCCTGTGTTCTGTCCATTATTTGCCCAGGGTGTTTCATAGTGTGGAAATCCCTTCCCTCTTTTATGGGTATTTCTCTCCTTTGTCCCAAGGGTGCTTCAGGACCTTTTGACTCCAGGTAGTATTCAGGAGGTGCCAGTGTCCCAAAGTGGGGGAGGGGGTTTACTCCAGTATATTTCTAGTACCCAGACAGGAGGGTACTTGGAGACCAGTTCTAACCCTCTCTCATCTAAACACTTTTCTGAAGTTGCCAACTTTTCAAATGTTAACCCTTCAAACTTTGTTCCCTCTTTTGCTTTCTCAGGCTTGTATGGTGTCTCTGGATCTCAAGGATGCTTATCTCCATATTCAGATTAATCCTCTATTCAGAAAGTTTTTACGTTTCTCTGTTGCTTCCTGACATTTTCAGTTCTCTGCTTTGCCCTTTGACCTTTACACTGCCCCAAGGGTATTCACCAAATGCCTTGCTCCTGTGATTGCGTTTTTCTGGAATCAGGGGATCCAAGTGTTTCCCCTACTTGGACAACCTTCTGTTTCAGGCATCTTCGCCAGAGATCCTGTTGCAAAATCTACATTTTGCCAGTTCTCTTCTTCAGAGCCTGGGGTTTACAATAAACTTCAAAAAGTCTTCTCTGACTCCTTCACAGGATCATGTTTTTCTGGGTTCAGGATTCTGACATTGCCTTTGCTGGCATTCCTCCCAAGGCCTTGACCCTCATCTCCTATCAAATTCTTCTTCCTCTGGCTTCCATTACAGCCAAAGAGTTTCTGACAGCTCTAGGTTTCATGGCATCTACTATCCCAATACTTCATCTGGCCAAACTTCACATGAGGAAGTTTGTGATTCCTGAAGTCAGTTTGGCTTCAACATGCTCTTCCCCTAGAATATGTAGTAGTAGTAGTTCTACCTTGTCTCAAGAAGGAGCTATGCTGATGGATCCAGTAGTTGTCCCTAAATCCAGGACTCCCTTTTTTATCCCACTTTTCCCTCTCAGGAGCTGTTAACAGATGCTTCAGATGTGGAATGGGGAGCAGCCTTTGGTTCCCCAAAGGTGCAGGTGGTGTGGTCTACTCTTCAGCAGAAAGAGCACATCAGTATCAGAAATGTTAGCCCTTCTGCTGTCTCTTCAGGCTTTTCATCCCCTTTTTCCCTGAGACCTCTCAATTTTTTAACAGACAATGCCACCACAGTGATATGGTATGTAAACAAATGGGGGGTGGGGGCAAGATCTTGTCTTCATTTCCAATTGGCATTCCTGGTATGGGATCTTGCTGTCCAGTATGAAGTGACTCTTCAGGCAGTTTACATTCTCTCAGGTCAAAACATTGTGGCAGACACTCTGAGCAGTTCCTTAACTCAATCCCACAAATGGATGCTTCACAGGGATGTGTTTCTGGACATTCTCCACCAGTGGAGTACTCCTAAAATAGACCTATTTGACTCCCCTCTGAACAGAGAACTTTCTCTATTTTGTGCCAGAGTCCCAGGTCCTTTGGTGTGGAAGATGGATGCCCTCTTCCTTTTCTTGGAAGGGGGTGTTTCTTTATGCTTTCCGCCCCTTCTCCTCATTACTAGAGTCCCGTTCAGAATTCAACAGGATGCCCCAAAAATCCTGTTGGTGACTCTCTTTTTGCTGACACAGCATTAGTTCCCCTCTTCTGCATTTAGCCAAGGGAAGTCATCACAAGTTATCTCACAGGGTGGACCTAATCACACAAGACAAAGGATCTCTCATTTCATCCCTACCCATCCACTCTTCACCAGCTCTGTGACTGTTAGAATTTTGATTCCACATAGGATCATCACAAGTTGCTAGGCAACTGGCCCAGATGCCCTTATAAGCCTAGCCAGTGAATTAGCCCATGTTCCCACAAGTCAGGACCTGATGCCCCTGTCCAGCAGGGACACAGGTGGAATCCTAGGTATGTATTTTCTATTTCCCATCCAGTCATCCAGGTTCCTTTTAAAGAGGGTGTGAAGACTGGTAGAGAAGGGTGCAGGCTGCCAGCCTAGCCAGATAGAATTTTATACATAATTCTATCATTTGTAAATATGAATGTGAATCACAGGCTTGTTGAACTTAAAACAATGTGGCAGCATTACCCTCTGCTGTAAAGAAAGCTAAGTCAAGCATTTCTTGTTGGTCCTTTGAAATTAAAATTACTTTGTCTTTTCCTTTGAAGTTAGAATTTGGAGTCGATGAGTCTGGAGATGCCTATTATTTTAAGGCTACAGTTAATGACCAGAATTTACATGTGGAATGTCCTTTATTGCTCTAAGTGTAAAAGAATGTGAATGCAGTTTCTGTCAGCCTGGGAACACCAGGAAAGTGTAAAAGATGATGTAATGTTTGACAAGACTCCAGTTTCAATTTAAACAGTAAGAACCTGAGATTATTAAGCATTTTTGTCTTGATATCCAACTCATCAGCACTCTGCCTCTGTTGTCTTATGTAAGTTATCTTAGACTTGTGTTTTCTTTTAGAGATAGCTAGAAGTAGAAAGTTTAGACAAGTGTTTTTCTGTGATGTCAGAACTGTACTACTGAATTATTTTAAGTATTTCTGTGTGATCTCTGAACTTTTGACTAGCACTGTATAGTAGAAAGTATTGTCTTGTGCTTTTAATTATGTATTATTAAATATTTTAAAACCTTTTAACTGTGGCTGTTTTTTGTAGAGATAAGTTAAGCTCTAAGAGTACATTGCATGTATATAAGGATCCTGTACCAGGTCACTCTAATAAGCCTTGAGACTGTTTAGTCATACTACCAATTGGATAATAATGTTGCACAGTAATAACTGGACATACTTTTAAGGGCCTTTGAGTAGCTGATAAATATTAACTGGGTGGTGGCAGTAATTACTACTGTATAGTCTGATTAAAAGGGGCACAGCTTTAGAACCTGTGCCAGCATTCCCCACAAGCATCTGTGTGGTTATGTAAACACTTATCTCAAAGTGTGTGTGTGTGTGTGTGTCAGCTACTTGGGCAGGGACATGAAGCACTGGTTGGACAGAGAGGGTGCTGGAGATTTTAGCTTGCCCAGCTAGGCTGAGATCTGGATCCTATAGCTGTGCCATTGGGGAGTCTTATTGGGGACCTGGGGAGCAAGGGAGCGACCAGCCCCAAACTGACTGTGATCTCTGTGTGCTCTTAAAGGAAATTGCACTTTACTGTGTGTATTTGTTATGCTTTCCTCATATATGAAACACCCTCTTTGGTGTTAGTGGTGAGGACTGAGGCTCCTTGATTGTTGGGCCAGGGCACGGGTGTCACAGAGGGATAATGAAGTACTCTAATAAAGTAATCCAATGCAACTCCCAGGTAATAGCCAGCCAGAAACTCCAGCACAAATCCAATAGGCAAAACTTTTTTTAATCAAGTAGTAAAAAAATAGTACAAACAAAAGTACGTAAACACGAATTGATACCACTTAGCGCTTTCACCTAGAAACAAACCAGGCATCATCAGAGTGGTAAAAAGTACTCTGCTTGACATGACGAGGGAGTCTATTCCACAGATGGGGGAGTGTCTGGGAGACAAATGTGTTCTGCCAGCAAATCCTATTGATGTTGCAGACCAAGTTGAGGTTTTTCGTGTGGGCCAGGCAAGTGCAGTTTGGCTTGCAGATATGCAGCAATTTCATCAAGGTGGGGTCAGAGATTGCTCTGTATGGCAGAAATACATCACTTGTGAGGAGTCTGTATGAGATGGAGTAGAGGGACAGGGTTTTAGCCTATCTGTGTAGGATATATATTTTTGAAGCCCTGGATTTTCCTGGTCAGTAACCTCTGTGGTCTCTCCAGCTGCTGCACGTGCTTCACGAGATACATGCTGAAAGAGGCATTATACCAGATGATGGGCGTGATAAGGAAGAAATACAGGGAGGTTATGACTTCCTTGTTCCTGGAAGAAATACCCTTACTAATGAGGTGAGCAATGTAGATAGCACTCCGTACAATGTAGGCAACATGGTGGTCAAAAGTTAGATTGCTGTCAACTTGGGTGTCCAGGTCCCCCACAACTGCTTGCATGCTTACGACATTATTAATGTGATCATTTGTGGAGATGTCATTTTCCCCAAAGGGGATGATGATGCATTTTTTTGGCATTTAGTTTGAGGCTGTGTTTTTGGCACCAAACATTTCTCTGGGTGAGACCGTCTTGTAGTATGTCTACATCACTAGGGGAGTTGATGACAGCACCTAGCTTACAGTCATCTGCAAACTTGTTTAGCCATAGACCTTTGGTTTTGGCTTGCACCTCAGAGCAGTATATTGCAAACAGAAGTGGCCCCAAGACCAATTCCAGGGGTATGACGCTCATTACTTGAGGTAGCTTCCCCTATTTTGACTGAGGGAGTCCTATAAGTGAGCCAGTTAGCTACTCATATGGTCACATACATATTTACGCCAGTCTGGGATAGTTTATTATGCCTGAGTGGGGAATAGTGTCGAAGACCTTGGCCAGGTCAAGATAGGCAGCGTGCACCGTCTTCCTCTCATCCATGGCTTTGGTGATTGACTCAAAGAAATCTACCAGGCATGATCTCCCCCTTGACAAAACCAAACTGTGTGGGATCAACTATTTGGAGGTTGCTGATGTTCTTGTTAATGTGGTCCATGATAATGCATTCCATGGCCTTGCAAATCAGGCTAGTTAGACTGATGGGTCTATAATTTCCTGGATCAGTGGACTCTCCACCTTTGTACAGAGGGATGACATTGGCCATCCTCCACTTGGCTGGGACAAAACTCAGGCTTAGGCTGAATAGGGTGCCTAATGGTGCTGTGAGTTCCTGCCTGGGTTGATGCAGGATGCAGCCTGGGATGTTATCGGGTCCCATGGAAGCTGTGTTTTTAGCCTTAGGGAGAGCAGTAATGACTTGTTCCCTAGAGATATGGGTGGAGGGCAATTGCTGGTGATATCCTGGATTATTGATGGAGGCAACAGAGGGATGTATTTTTCACTGAACCTGTCTGCCAGCAGGTTGACTATATCCACAGCATTTGTGTACGTGGTGTCC
This sequence comes from Protopterus annectens, assembly GCF_019279795.1. Taxonomy (NCBI): domain Eukaryota; kingdom Metazoa; phylum Chordata; order Ceratodontiformes; family Protopteridae; genus Protopterus; species Protopterus annectens. The sequence goes on from NC_056727.1 coordinate 410,227,148, forward strand.
TTGACCATCATTTCTGAGCAGATTTGGGTGTTGTCCCTTAGACTGTGAACATATGTAAAGAAGGTCTTATGATTGTCTTTAGTAGATGTGGCCAGTATGGACTCAAAGTTAGCTTTGGAGGACTTCACTAATACCCTTATCTGCCGGTTTAGGCCAAGGAGAGATTGCTTCCAATTTGGCACTTTTTTCTGAGGATGTGCTTAGGGTCCTGCAGGAGACTTATCCTACTTATCCAAATGGAAGAGATTTTCTGTTTGGTGTCCATCTTGTAACCTGGATCCAATTTCTGTGGATGTTCCTTTGGTTCACTCTTATCTGTGTGACTTGCTCAATGCTGGGTTGGCTTATTCTTCTGTTAAGGCCCACTTATCTGCTGTCTCTGCAGAACATTCTTGTATTTAATAGAGGATTGACTTTTATTCCGGCCCATAGAGCTGATCATACAGATACTGTTGTTGACTTACGGCTTTTTGTCAGACAACTTATGTTGAAATTGATATACAAAAGTGAAGGTAGTAACTTTAATACTTTGACTTTTAAACATCCTATCACTTTTATACCAACAAACCACTCAGTTTTAGATCTGTTTTTGAAGTTATGTGAATAAGATTTTTCAGAATTATTTCTTGACAATAATAGAAGGTACGGTTTTAATAATTTAATCTTTGCAGAACGTCACGCACTGAACCAATTGGTGAGTGATGATTCAATAGCTATTAGGCCAGCAGATAAAGGTGGTTTAATTGTTATGAATTATGATTATTATTTTAAAACAACAGACATGTTGAGTGATGCTAGTACGTATATTAACATTTTTCAAACTGATGTTCAACGTATGACATCCAATTTTAGGGCTTCATTGTACAATACTTGGGTTGGGGGGCCAATAACTGAAGATTTGTATAAGTATTTTGTTGTAAAAACACCATTGGTTCCGTATTTCCAAAGATTGCCTAAGATTCGTAAGAATCCATTGATTCCCTCTTTTAGACCCATTTTTGATGGGGCAGGGTGGCTCACTGAGCCACTCTCTGTTTGTGTTCAAAAGTTGCTAAATTCCATATTGGATGGATATGATTATGTACTGACGACATGGACCATTTTTTTGAATGACCTATACATGTTTAGCAAGAGTGGTTTATATGTTGAGGGCTGTATGTTAGTGACCTTGGATGTCAGATCACTTTTCACAGTAATTCCAAATGAACAAGGAATCATGATGGCAAAGAACTTTTTATCACACTATAGTAATTACAACCATGCTTGTATTGAGTTTATTATTTATTTACTTGAGATGATTCTGGAACAATTTTTTCATCAGTGTTCTGGCATAGCTATGGGCACTCTGTGTGCCAATAGCTACACCAATGCTGTTCTAGCATGGTGAGAGACACAATTTGTTATGAAATCGGAATGTGGGGTATATGTATTTCCTACTTTAGGTTTGTGGACTACCTCTTTTTGATATGGTATGGTACTGAGCAAGGTTTGCATGAATTCCTGGAATATTTACATAATATGACCTCATTTTTGGAGTTACTATGAAGTCATGTCTGTGTGAGATTGACTTCCTTGTTATAAAGGTGTTTGACTCAGGACAATAAGCTTTCAACTAGCCTGTTTAGAAAGGAATGTCATCATTCTGCTTATGTACATAGGAATAGTATGCACCCCCCACATATATTTCGAAATGTTATTAAGGGGCAAGCCATGAGGGCAGCATGACTCTACACTGATGAAATAGTTTTTGAGAATAGTATGCGTGTTCTACATAGTGACTTCATGAAGAGGGGGATACAAAGCTGAAGAAATAGAGAAGAGCATCAAGGAAGCTACTGTGTTAAGGAATGATAGGGCTAAGCCTTTCTTTGCTACACCCATAAAAGATAATACTAGGAGTACTAGGGTCAGCAGCACAGTGAGAGTTCCCCTCACGTCCAGCACTGATACAAATGCACTTAGGAATATCATTTCTAAAAAACTGGAATATTTTACATAAGAATTCCTCTATATCTGAGATAGTTGGAGGATGTCGTACTTTGTATTACAAGAATAAGAAGAATTTGAAGTACCCGAAAAATTATCAAAACAGGCATTTTGGTTTAGGTATGCATAGATGCGGAAAGTGTAATTTTTGTGATTTTTTTTTTTTATATTTAACTATTGATGGAACATTTTTCATAATGATATGGAGCGGGAGTTTCATTTTTCTGCTTCAGCTGATTCCAATAGCATCAATGTGACGTACCTCACTTTTTGTGAGGTATGCTGTTCATTCTATGTTGGCAAAACAAACCACAAATTTAAAGAAAGGGTTACAGACCATCTTTATTGTATACGTAAGGGGAACGTGGTTAATGCCCTAGCAAAGCGTGTTAAAATACTTTTGTAGCTAACCACACTTTTAAGTTTATAGGTATAGATTTGGTGGGAACTGACATTAGAATGAGGGATATAGAAAATAAGACTAAGGGAGATTAGATGGATAATCTTACTGCAGTCCCATAAGGACCATAGATTAAATGAACATATCCCTCTACGCCCTGGTTTAAAATCTAGGGGTTTGAGGAAGAAGTAATCTCTGCACACTATATAATGTTTTTATTTTTTAGATTTTTTTTCTTTTATACATGTCTTAGAAGTATGTTTTTTGTTTTATGTTTTATAGAAATCAGGTACCTGTATCTTTAAATATGTGATCTCTAGTTGTATAACAGGTAGTGATGTAATTGAATCTAAACCTGGATGTTGTATGTTCTCACTTTTGGTCTTAAGAAGCTATTTTATATAGCAAAGTTTTACATGGTGGTGGTTTTATTCAATCATGTTTGTGTGTGTGTGTGTGTGTGTGTGTGTGTGTGCACGTGCACTTTTGCATCGCTTATTTTCAATAAATAGTTATGTAATTAAAGCATAGGTATTAAAGTGTAATGTATAACCATTGGATGCTATGGCAAAACAACTATACACATTCACAAGCAGTACATTAAATTGTTACCTCACAGTGCTTTGTAACAGAAGATGCAAGGTGGTTTCCAAATGTAAATAATTACAGTTACATCAGAGTTCAAAATCACAGGAAATATTTAAAATAACATTACAGGACAGTCTCAAATAAATAAAGAAAACATCTAAGCTATACTTCACTATAATCCTGACTGTATCTAAGAGAAATTACTGTACCCTAGTTAACTTACTTACAGAGCAACAAGCAGGAATATGTGGTGAGTGGATGTTTTTGGCAGGTCAAGGACAAAATGTCCAGTTTCTCTCTCTAAGACTTCTTAAATTAATATTTCACATATTACTGCTGGGGTAGCTTGCAGCATGACATCACTTCTTGTCATCTGACTACTCCAGGTAAAACCCCCCACTTCAGCTGATAGCATTTAGCATCCACCTGTGAAAACACAGACCCCAGATCTTTTGGCAAACAGTGGAAGTCTTAAAATAATTTACATTCCCCCACATTTAAAGACACTGCAAAAACACTTCTAGTTCTAGACATGGTCTCCTATTGCACTGAAACTAAAAGATAACATCTCTTTTGTTTATGGCCCAGCCATAAAGTAACTCATCCTCAAACATTCTTCTGAAGTTTTGCAAGTTAATCCCCCATGTTTCAGTCTCCCTTGTTAAAATACATACATCTAAACGGTCACAATAGTGTATATACATTTCTGCTCAGTACTTTACAAAATATCTATTCAGCACACATCTGTACAATATGACAAACAGTTCTAATACATCTGTAACACAAGCATCTTACATGAGCATGTTGACATTCACAGGTGACACACAACCACTTACAAAATTCCGGATAGCTGGGCTGGCAGTATCTCCTTCTGTCACACTTCTTTTTAAATCATATTAATAATTACAAATGACATATAAAATCGTGTTGGATGCCTTAGCAAGGTTAAGATAAGTGGCATGGACAGAATTAACCCTACCAATTGCATCAGTCATACCCATAGACAACTGGAGCAAATTAAACAAGCAAGAGATGTCCTTTAAAGAAACCAAACTGTCTAGGATTATGTGTTTGGCAGCAGATCTGTTCCATGATTTTACAGATAAAACTAATGAGGTTAATGGGAGGATAATTTCCAGGTTCATTTAAAATACCACTCTTATGTAGAGACACCACAATCATTGATGTTCAGAGCTTGAGTGCATACACTAGTCATAGGAGAGACTGTCATGAGATAACACAGATGTGCCCCTCACCAGGCTAGACAAGGAGAAATTCACAGTAAGTTGCTTGCCAGGTGCTATAATCCGCCACCTCACACATGCACTCAGGTCTGTTAAAAACAGGTACTGTTATGACTCTGTCATAGTCCATATTGGTGTGAATGATTTGAGATGTACCTTTCTGGACTATATGAAGAGAGTGTCCCAGGCAGAGGTATGTTCCTAGCCTTAAGCAGTATCCTACCATCACCCAGAATGATGCCTCAGTACAGACAGGAAATGATTGAATTTAACAATTGGCATAGTTTCTAGTGTTATTCCAAGGGGATCCAGTACCTGACAGCCTGGGAGTACATGATTGACAGAGCAAGATGCTTTGACAGAGATGGCCTTCTTCTGTTTCCCCTGGGCTTCATACTTCTGGCAAAGGCTCTAACCTCCCCCATAGTGCCTTTTTTAGGCAAAGTTATGAGCACAAGATTACTAACATGAAAGATTCTTCTAAACAAAATTTAAAGGTCATGCTGCTAAACACTAGGAGTCTTAGCATGAATGCACTCATTGCAAGCATTCCTCAACCTGGAGGATGCTGACATTTGTGCAGTCACTGAACCCTGGTTCAAAGCTGCAGAGAGCACCCCAGCCTTACCAGGTTACTCATCCTACCATACTTTCAGACCCCAAATGGAGGGCTACAAAGCCAAAGGAGGTGAGGTTTCACTACTTATCAAAAATATACACACCTTCAGGCTGGTCAAACAGTATGACACAGAGGAGACACTCCAAGTGGACTTAACTGTTGAGAAAACACCTATTCAAATCATAGCTACCTTCAGACTCCCAACCATGACTCAGGATGTCCACTACACCTATCTGGACTTGATTGAATCTATCAAGATTCAACCCTCTGCCTTGATCCTGGGTGACTTTAACTACCCAACCATAGAGTGGAAGACATATTCTAGCCTAAATATGAATGCCCAGAGATTCCTTGACTTTGTCAGTGCCAATGCATTGGATCAAGTGGTCAACACCCCCATGAGAGGTGAAAATATCATGGACCTTTTACTAACCAACATGAGTACCCACTGTAGCAACCCTACAGTGTCATCCTCCTTGGTAAGATCTGACCATAAAGCGATTACTTTCAAAGTCACCATCTCCCCTGACCCCCCCCCCCCTTGTCAGGGTCAAACAAAAAAACTTTCCCTAAGCTGACTACAATCTTCTGAGAACAGGTATAAGCAGCTTCACAGCCACCATCCCTTCAGTTGGAACTAGCACTAATGTCCAAACCTACACCAAAAAACTATATGAGCACCTACATAGCTGTATGGACACAGCAGTACCTGACAGGACCAACTTATCTTCCTCAAGGAAGAGTAAACCTGTCTGATGGACAGCAGCAATAAACAAACTCGATAAGAAAAGGAAAAAAATTGCTGTCCAGGACCAAGAAGGAGCAGGTGCCAAGTTGGAAGCAAGCTCTCCTTTGTCTGAACAAGTAAATAAAGGACACCGATGAAATCCTCTAAAGCTAACTTTGAGTCCGAATTGGCCACATCCGCTATTTGAAATCACAAGGCCTTCTTCATATACATCTGCAGTCTCAAAGATAACATCCAAATCTGCTCTGAACTGGTTGTCAAGAACACCATATACACAAAAGGCATAGATATAGCCAACCTGCTGGCAGACAGGTTCATTGAAAACTTCACCCTGCTGTCCCCCATCAGTAAACCAGGACATCCCCAGCACCTGCCTCCCTCAACTCATCACCAGGGAGCAGGTCCTTAATGCCCTATCAAAGGCAAAAAATAGTCTCCATGGGACCTGACAACATCTCTGGCTATGTCCTACATGAACTCAGGCATGAGCTCTCAGCCCTTTTAGGCACTCATTCAACCAAAGCCTGAGCACTGGCTTCATCCCAGCCGAATGGAGGACAGCCACTGTCATCCATCTACACAAAGGTGGAGTGTCTATTGACCTAGGCAGTTATAGGCCCATCAGCCTAACTAGCCTCATCAGCAAGGCCATGGAACGCATTATCATGGACCTTATAAACAAGGACATTGGCAAGCTCCAAACACTTGACCCCACAGAGTTTGGTTTGTCAGAGGAAGATCGTGCCTGTTAAACTTGGTCAACTACTTCGAAACAGTCACCAAAGCCATGGAAGAAGGAAAGACGGTGCACATCACCCATCTTGACTTAGCCAAAGCCTTCTACACTATTCCCCACTCGGGCATAATAGATAAACTCTCCCAGCTAGGCACCAGCCCGTATGTTACCAGATGGCTAGCTATAACTGGCTCACTGATAGAACCCACTCAGTCAAAATAGTGGAAGCCACCTCTTGTAATAGATCCATAATGAGTGGTGTACCCCAAGGATTGGTTTTCTGGCCTCTACTGTTTGGGATATACTTTTCTGAGCTGCAAGTCAAAACCTGTGATCTGTGACTGACCAGTTTTGCAGATGACTGCAAGCTGGGTGCTGTCTTAAATTCCCCAAATGATGTGAACATCCTCAAAGAGGGCCTTATCCAAACTAATGATTGGTGTCAGAAGCATGGCCTCAAACTGAATGCCAAGAAATGCATCACTATCCTCTTTGGGAAAAATGGTGTCTCCACTAATTATCACATTAATAACAATGTACTAAGCACACAATCAGTCTTGAGGGACTTGGACACCCTGGTTGATAGTAACCTGACATTTCAGACCCATACAATGCCCCCTCTGGAATGTGCCTTGCCAAGCACATGCAGCAGCTGAAGAGACCACAGAGGTTCCTGACCAGGAAAATCCAGGGTTTCAAACACCTATCCTATACAGACAGGCTAAAAGTCCTGTCCCTCTACTCATTCTCATACAGACTGCTCAGAGGTAACCTGTGTCTGGCATACAAGACCATCTCAGACCCAGCCTTGATGGAGTTGCAGCATATCTGTAAGTCAGACTCCACTCGCGCAACCTGCATGCAAGACCTTAACCTGGTCTGTTACATTAACAGAACTTGGTGGCAGGATAGATTTGTGTCCCAAATATCCCCCATCTGTGGAACAGACTCCCTGTCCATGTCAAGCAGAGTACCTCACTAGCCCTCTTTAAGTGCAACCTGGACAACTGGATGATAAACAGTAAATACACCCCTGGGAATTCCATCTGTGCCCTTGCTGGCCAGGGGAAACAGGTGCTAACTTTGTGGCAACATGGGTGAAATTCTAGGCTAGGCTTATAAGGGCCTCCGGGCAAATAGCCTAGTATAATCCTATGAACCTATGAGAGGCTGAGGAGTTCAACAATAATTTGCTTTGTGCTAACAACAGAGCAGCCTGGTATATTTCCCATGCACACAGAGCTGTTACTTTTAATTTTCTTAATAGTTTCAAGGATGTAGTTCATAGTGATAATAGGAGTGGCAGTGTTAAAATATTGAAGGCAGTACACATCGGAGTGTCAGGAAAAGATAGAAATAAGTTACATTTGTCAGCCATGATATTTGCTATGGCTTCAGTTTCAAAATAAGTACTTCTGCTCATGTTGACTTCAGTGCGCCACTGGACGTTACATCTAATACTCCTAATATATTTGCAAAAAAGGCATTGTGAGCTTTCAAAGGTTCATATCCAATGTTACTCCTAATAATACATTTCAGACATCTACACCTGATTATACTTCTCATTCTGATAAATGGTAGAATTTTTTTGTACAGACCACAGACTTTTCTCCTCCTGTTATAAGGTTTGTTTATCTAGGAATCCCATCATATAAGGGTTTACTGCTGAAGTTTCCACAGTTCTTTTTTTTTAAACACCTTTGTTAAATTATCACTTAAGACATGGGCAAACGTACATTAATAGAAAAGAAAACAAACCATTTTCATACAGCATACATCACATGTTTTCTTTATAACTACCATCAGTCCAACCGTAAATAAATTGCTGAATTCCTGGCTTCCCTTAAACTTCACTCATCCTCCTGAACATTATTCTGTATGAATTGTTCCCACAATTTCCATTTATTTCTATGACATTTGCTCCTTTCCTATGTTTCTTCCAGTTGCCTCTGTTTTGTAAAATTAAATACTTCAAATATAGTTGGTTTAGACTTTGATTTCCATGTTCTAGCAACCTCTGAAAGATCTCACTCCTTTGTTTGCCTTGCATTGCTTGCCACCATATGCTACCCATTGTTTATTTTACTTAACTAAGTAATTAATGAATGAATTAATTTAACATTTGTTAAGCAGGTAAGTGAACTGAATGATGCAAGATCCTTGACCTGAGCCCCAAGGTGCCAAAATGTAGAAATAGAAAGTCAGTAACAGATAAAATGTTACAGAAATATAACAATGAGCAATTGAAAAAAATAGAGCAATAAACCAAACAGTAACATAGAGCAAAACAAAGTTTAGTTGAAACATTACAAAGTGTGAAGCTCAAATAGTATATTATGTGTCTCATAACAGTGTAGTTTCACATAGTTTTGATTCCTGTTTTATCCTGTCCACCAAACAATCCACAGCAACCACTTCTGCGGACGTCCTCTAAAAGATAATCAAGCCTGAAATTGTGGACTGGACCTCAACAGCTAGCCTGTCTATGTGTTGGGCTGTTCATATTTTGATGCAGCAGAAGAGGGTGTGATTCTCACACTTGGTAAGAACTGACTGGCTGTGTCAAGTGTAGTCACTGACTCTTTAGAAGACACCCTGAGGTGAAACTGTTGGTTAGGTTGCATCCTTCGTGCTTGCTTCAGTATTAAGGGTTTCTGTGTGTTATTTTGCAGACGGATCTTCCTGTTCTAACCTTTTAAGTACAGTATATAATCACAAACAGAATATCATACAATGTCATCATATAAGCAACCAATGCAGACTTATGCATTAATTGAAAATATAACTTAGACATGAAATAGTGTGATGGTTAATAAACTAATAGACGGATGCAGTGATACAGTGGCTGCGTTGTAGCCTCACAGCAAGAGATTCTCCTGTTCGATTCTCTGCTGGGGTACCTTCTGTGCATAGTCTTTATGTTCGTCCTGTGTTCGTGTGGGTTCCCTCCAGGTGCTCCGGTTTCTCCCACATTATAAGGACATATGTCTGGAGCATTTCTCCCCAGGTCTCCACTGAAAATTGGCTTTGTTCCAAGTCGGATTTTCCCAGTAAACAAATGATAAATAAATAACTTAAAAATAATTACATGCAGAATCACTTTACTAATAAACAGATATAAGAACTGGGTCCTTTATTACATCTCATGGTGCGAGATGCACTAGAATAAGTTAATTTTAGCTGGAAATAGGCACCGTCATTCAGGTGATAACATTGCTTTAGAACAAGTGTAGTGTGCGGAGATCTGCAGTCATTCCAATATTCTTTTGCTGTGTGTGGGGGGGGGGGGGATCAGAGCACATTATGGTCTAATATTCACTATAGGGAAGGAGGCAAATTTCAGCGAAAATTCCCAACTTTCCTCTTTAACTTAGTTTTGAAATTTTCCTATTAGACTTCATAATTTGGCCTGATGATGAAATCTCCTCTTGGATGGAGCTTCCTCTGTATCATGCTAAGTTATGGACTGTGGACATTTTCACTGACGTGCTTATTAAAAGATATTTATTTGTTTGTTTGGATCTGAGCTGGGCAAGGGGTGTTGTAGAGCTAGTCTGATAATATTCATTTATGGGGTATCACCTATGGAGGTCTGCTATCCATATGTCTGTATTGTCCTGGATGTAAGGTACCTGATGTTAAAGCATCCATCCAGTTCTTTAATAAGACTGCTTTGGAGGCCTTAGGCCACTTAGCATCAGTTGGTAGCAACAACATTTTTATGCATCTCCTAGCTCATTGGTTTTATGTTGGTATCTGAGTTGAAGGTAGTTGTGTAGAGAATGGAGCAGAGATAGAAAACACAACTGGAAGTGGGAGACTTAAACCAGTCAAGCATTATACATTCAGCTGATCTGTGGTTACATATAAGAAGGTAAACTTTCTTTCCAGAGAAATCTTCACAGAATCAAATCAGCATGCTCAGCTCTTCTGAAATGTAACAAGTCTTTTTTTTTATTGATAATTTTTGGCCGTAGTTTGTGAGAAGGAGCTGTTTTGTCATTAGATCCCTGTCAGAAATCTCATCTTTCTGGACATAACTGGATATCCCTTGGATACATTCCTTCTGAGTTGGTGTGGTATTCTTTCATGCTACTGTTTCACTGAGATTGTTGGAAAGCACTTGTACCTCCCACAGTAGCTTAGCCCCTAATCAGCTACCCTGTGTTTAGGCTCATGGCTTTTAGGATGCACTGCACACTCCTAATCAACATAGTTATTTTGTCAGTGCATCAGCTGATATTTTAGAAACACACTGGGCAGTGCATAAATAAACAAGGACTAGAGAGGCTCTAGTGATACTGGCTTCCTGATGCTTCTCCTAACTGAACTTCATAACTAGTGCTAGAGCCGACACATTTTCAGATGCCCAGAGTGGGACATTTTTTAAGGAAATGTGTAATTTTGTATGACTTACCACCTGTAACCACTGTAAAAGACTTAATTTCAACGTATTGCCAAAAATAAAAGCTCACATTTATAGAATTTGAGTTGTCGGTTATTTAGTGCCACATAATGTTTTGTATATAAAATAAGTGTTTTGTAAATGCCAGAGGAAACAGAAAATATTTTTGTCCTAAAATCACAGAACATTTGTCACCTTTCACGTTTTTCTGCAGAACACAACTACCAAATGTCGGATTCCATCCCTTTAGGACAACGTACACCAGCTACGCTTACTGGTTTGAATGTTTCCAGCACATTGAATTCTTTGCAAGCTAACAACGTAACGCAACCCTTACTTGCTAATACAAGCAGTTCTGCTTTGGGCGAACAGAACAACCAGCTTCATGTCGCTAACAACAACACTCTTGAACTCACCGTTGAGCCTGCTTCACATGGGCATCCTAGTTCTAATGGCGTTGGGGGGCTTATTGGAGCTCCCGTTTTTAAGGACTGGATTCAGAACACCTACAACCTTAACTTTAACAATCAAAACAACACGGAGCAACCGGCTCCCAACGCGAACGTTCAGGAGGTGAGTGAAAAAGAATTTACAAACAACCTGAAACTCCTAGATGTTAAACTGTTGAAAATTAAAAAACTTCAGCTTGAAGTTAACTACTTCTTAGAGTGTTGTAGACTGCGCATCGTGCCTAAAGGTTTAAGGCACCATGTCTACCCAACTGGACTGCTACTTAACTCTTTATTTCATACTGAGTTAATGAATCTATTCAACGAACAGGGTCTTGCACTTATGGAGTGTATGATAAAACACTATAGACTCCAAATAATAGAACTTAGTAAAGAAGTTGAGATGCTGAACAGCTTTATTACGAGTCATTTAGAATTCAACAGATATAAATTCGACTATGACAGAATTTTTTCATCTATTGATCAACTTCTTAACAAATTAAAATTCACTAAAAACAAAAAGCTCACTAGAGACAGACTTGCGTACGACCAAGGTAAAGCATACCCTAAACCACCAGGGTGTATTAATGCTTCCACTGACATTACAATTAATGATTCTAGTACTTTAGAGACTTTTATTGATGAACAAGACACTTGTCTTGAACCTGATCCAAGGACTTTGACGGACAGACCGAACAACAGAAATAACAACACCTGGGCTGGCCGTTTAAGAAACGGAAGACAATTTACACCTAACAGGGACTATCAGGGTGGCCAACCGACAACTTCATCAAACCAGGGTAACAACTATGACAGACAGAACTCGGGCGCTATCCCTAAGAGACATTACGTTAACAACTATAACCATAATAACCAGCAGAACTTTTATCAACAACAACAATCAAAAAACCAATTCGGTCCAACATACAAACCGAAGAGATAGACCGGGAAGTGAATACCCCTGAAATTGTGTACAACAAAGCAGGGGATTTTGTGATTTACAATTTTTCATGTATAAACATTGAACCTTCTTTGGCTGAAATCTTTTCTAGGGGACAATCCTTTGTACCTACTAAAAGTATGGATTTGGTACAGTGTATTAAGGACACTAAATTATTTGTTAGGAAACTCAATCTTAGTATTCTTTTGGAACATGTTCCATCAGCTAAACAACCACTTAAATTAGTGAGTGAATATAACCCTATGTTACATCCTACACTGTCTACATTTGAACAAATCATGGAATTAGATTTGCGTAGTATTAGTAATAATGCTCACTCCGGAATATATAGAAACAGGAGGCAGGGAAGTAACATTAGTAAGGAAGAACAAGCAGCACTACCTTTAAAACACTTAATATTAGGGCTATAAAGCCTGACAAAGGTGGGGGAATTACCCTATTTAACAATTTTGACTATATTGACAGAGTAGAAAACATTTTAGCTAATGAAACATATAAGGAAGTATCCTTAAATGAAGTAAACACCGCATACAGAATGATTAAAAGTTACTACAGTGACTTATTTATGGATGGCTACATCGATATAGACAGTTATCACTATATTAGTACGAACTGGCCTAGGATCCCAATAATGTTTGCAACACCTAAAATACACAAAAACATTTCTAACCCCCCATTTAGACCACTCATAGATGGCCGAGATTCTATAACATATGCATCAGCTAAACTGGTGGACAGTATTTTAAAAAAATACTTAGTCACTGAAGTTCAAATTTGCAAAGATTCGTGGTCATTCTTGAGAAATCTTGATGGTATATTATACAATGAAGAACACAATTTCGTCACTATTGACGTTATTGATTTATACTCATCAATTCCTCATTTAGAGGCTATAGAGTGGGTAAACTTATTTTTAATTAAAAAAGGTGCTTCAGCAAACGAAATATTTACAGTGACAACTTTGATTGATATTATCTTGACCAACAACTTTTTTACATTCAACGACAAATTGTATTTGCAAAAATGTGGCGTGGCAATGGGGTCACCAGTTGGGGCCAGTTTGGCAAACACAGTTATGGCACATTGGGAACATCAGTTTATTTTTAATAATGATGTTTGGTCTCCTTCCATTAAGTTTTACACTCGCTTCCTGGACGACATTTTTATTCTCTTTGAGGGCAATCAAAGAAAAGCAGATAAGTTATTAAACTTTCTTAATAATACTACACACTTCTTTAGATTCACTTCTAACTTTCAATTAGGTTCCATTGACTATTTGGACGTGAACCTATCAAAAGATACTGTTAATAATCAATATTTTTCTAAAATACATAGAAAGGAAACTTACTGCAATTCTTACTTACACTTTTCTAGCCTTCACCCAATCACACAGAAAAAGTCTATAGTTAAGGGTCAACTGATACGAGCAGCCCGAATGACTACGTACAGCAATGACTTTTATACTGAATGTGAATTACTTACTAACTTCTTTAGTGAGAGGGGTTACCCGTTGGACTTTCTTGAAGAAATTGTCGAGGAAGTGAAGTTTAAAAGACTTAATGGTACTATTGCTCCTATTTTAAATCAGTCTCTTGACCAGAGTATACATCTTACAGCAGCAGACAGCCAATTATGCCCTTTGGAAGAGGTAGATGGCCTAGATGTTAAAACTCAGCTTAATAATGAGTTTAGAACTAGTTTCATTACGACTTTCAACACGGACAGTGACCTTATTAAAAAATTGCTACTTAAAAATTGGTCACTAATCCAACAGGATAAGAGTATTTCTAACAAATTATTTAACTACCCCAGAGTTGTTTACAGAAGGGGTTACAATTTGAAAAGCATTTTGGAATGTAATCCTAGTAAGAATTTTAGCAGAAAGAAGGGAATGAAAATATGTGAGAATTGTAGTATGTGTAAACACATGTATAGTGGAGAATGGGTAACTATTAACAACAAGAAGTATGAAATTAGACACAAATTTAACTGCTGTTCTAAACTAATAGTATATGTGGCTTCATGCTCACTTTGTTCAGCTTTCTACATAGGGAAGACTGAACGACAGTTTAAAGAAAGAGTTTACGAGCATACATATGCCATACAGAACAACAAAACAGAAAATGCCCTAGTTAAACACATATCCACTTATCCAGGGCACAGTTTTAAATTTATAGCACTAGATCAGATCCAGACTAATATCAGAGGCGGGCCATACAATTTACTGTTAGAAGAGCGAGAACTTACTTGGCAATGGCGTACTAATGCCTTTTGTTATCCAGGTTTAAACGACCATTGCAATATAGGCTGCTTACTTAAACTTAGAAGTCTGAATCGTAGTTAAATGATTCAAGTACCTATACTACCTAGAGCCCTGTATATAATATCATTTATTCCATCTTTCTAGTTCTAGTTACTAGTTGTGTTACATATTCTACATATTCCTTATATTTCTTATACACTTAGTTAGACTTTTACAAACTTCTTTATATTTAAGTATTTATAGTTATTTGCACTTTAGGATTCTTTTTTATTGTTTGTTCTGAATGTTCTGAACGGTTATTTTTGTTATAGTTTATGTACTTAACTAATTTTTAATTTTGGCACTAGTATAAGTTAGTAATTTATTCTAGTGTTGAATTAATTTGACTTTAGACCAACATTTTGACCTTTTTAAATTGCATTTATACTATGATATTAGTGGTATTTATATTTATACTACACTTTACTTTTAGTCCTAGTTTATTTTAACTTACTTCACAGGATGTTGCAAGTACTGGTAAACTACCACATCACTTTATTAGCAAACTCGAGTTTCGACTTGGCTTTAAGAAAATGTGATGTGTTTTTAAATATTTGTGTGCTTGTTGTTTATTAACTTATTTTGAGGGACACAAGTACACAATATGTTAATTTTATGTACTAACTACGAGTGTATTGATTTTGCTTGCTGCTATCAGTTGGGGAAGTACTAGCATGACTAGTTTTTTTAAAATGACGGGTTCTTTAACTTGATGATTCTTGTTAATTGATACTCTCAATTAAGATGTTAGTGACGTGAGAGTATAAATTTGTTAATGTAACTTGTTTTGTTAGTCTGAGGAAGTTGCTCAAAATTTGGGCGACGAAAAGCGCTTCACGTGTATTTTATTAAACCTGTGGTTTGTCTTCAGTGGCGTGTTGGATCCATTTTTTTTGGGTTTTTTTTTTTTGTTTTTTTTTGGTTTATTCAGTTTGTTTCTATCACCGAGTTTGTATCCCTTGGATACATTCCTTCTGAGTTGGTGTGGTATTCTTTCATGCTACTGTTTCACTGAGATTGTTGGAAAGCACTGGTACCTCCCACAGTAGCTTAGGCCCTAATCAGCTACCCTGTGTTTAGGCTCATGGCTTTTAGGATGCACTGCACACTCCTAATCAACATAGTTATTTTGTCAGTGCATCAGCTGATATTTTAGAAACACACTGGGCAGTGCATAAATAAACAAGGACTAGAGAGGCTCTAGTAATACTGGCTTCCTGATGCTTCTCCTAACTGAACTTCATAACTAGTGCTAGAGCTGACACATTTTCAGATGCCCAGAGTGGGACATTTTTTAAGGAAATGTGTAATTTTGTATAACTTACCACCTGCAACCACTGTAAAAGACTTAATTTCAACGTATTGCCAAAAATAAAAGCTCACATTTATAGAATTTGAGTTGTCGGTTATTTAGTGCCACATAATGTTTTGTATATAAAATAAGTGTTTTGTAAATGCCAGAGGAAACAGAAAATATTTTTGTCCTAAAATCACATAACATTTGTCACCTTTCACGTTTTTCTGCAGAACACAACTACCAAAAAGGGATTTCCTTCGTAAAGAGAAAAAGATAGTAACCTTAAAACTGGTAGTTTGTCTTTATTAGAAATAGGCGAAATTAATAATTAAATATCTACAAGGGCAAAAATAAAAAGCAAACAAAAATTAATATTTGTGCTAGAAAAAGTTAAAACATTTTACTAGAAACATTATTTAAAATTCTGTTAAATAGAATATTGCAAGTTAATCTTACATCATAAGCACCACTTTTGATTGCTGCATATATTTGGGTGTCATTTAAAAAAGATGCAAAGAAAAAAGGAATTTCCTTGCATTTTTCATTAGCATGTCTAGGGCATAATGTGTCACAAATTACTCTTAGTATGATCATTAAGAGGTCTGTTGTTTTTCTTTTGTAAAACTTGTTAAAGGTACATGATGGGATGAAATATACAAAAAGGATTTTAAAAGGGATTTCAAGAATATTTTAATTCCTTAATTATGATATTCATGCTAGAGTTCCAGACATTCTTTTTAAATAAAGTATTTAAAACTAACAAAGTAGAACCAAAGATCATTCCTCATTTTGAAGCTTGTCCTGATGTGGGGTTAACTAAATCATGATGTTACACATTCCTTATAATTTACTGAAGTCTGTAAATTTTCTCATGGGAACTTTTTAGGAAGTTTTATTTTGGGGGTGAGATGATAGATTTTCTGCAGTATTAGATTTGTTTATATGTTGGTATTCTGGTATATTTAATACTTTGGGAGCGTTTTCTTTCTTATGATTACTTTATGCTATAAAATTACTTATTCAAATATTTTACATATACTGTGTCTCAGAAATAACATTCTCCTCTGATTTCTTGTGCTTGTCATTTTAAATGTTTATTATAGTTGACTATTTTGAATAGAGGAAAATTAATGACAAATTCTCTCAGACTGGTTCTAGTGAAGTCTTAGGCATACGATTCTCGCTTCATGAACACTTTATTGGAAGTTGTTTGTCATTTTTTTAATTTGTGTTCTCTTAGGACTAGTTGAAGTCTTGGCTTGGTTAAATACTGCATCTTTTTAGACTGGTGATTGAGTCTCTGTGGTCATAAAGGTATATTCGACTGTGGACATTCACTTTTTTCTGTTTTAATAGGATGTGATAGATTCCATTTTTCAAGAACAAACTTTCAGTTCATACAGTATTACAGACTACAGACCTGTGTTTGATTTGACATTTTTGGCTTGGCTTATTAAAATGTCTGTGGCATTGCAGTTGGAGGACCACCTTTCAATATATGGTCTTACTGAGCCCTCTTAATGTTTTTGGGAAATGACATGTGTGGAGAAATATTTGATTATGGTCCTTCAGCTTTTTCTTATATGCATTTAACATTCTTGAATACAAGGTTTTATCATATCATCTGCACTTTTTTGGACTGTCTGGTATAGTCTTCATTTAGTCAAATCATTTCTCATTGTTAAGGTCCTTTCATAATGACGGAGAACACTGTTTGCAACAGCTGGATGATCGTGCATAACCTGGATATTGTGATAGCAGACGTAATGCCTTAAGAAAAGAAATGATTAACTGTTTTATAATTCAGAAAAGGAAAAGAAGGCCTACCACTCATTAAACAGAATGTTTCTAAATGGAACGTGTACTGTACTGCCTTTATTATGACAAATGCAATACATTTCTATACGGCACAGGAAGAGCTGAATCCACTAAGGTAGCAGAATATTTCATTAGTGTTTCTACATAAGATATTTCTGGAATCCACTGCATGGTCTGATGTTGATACCTTCACAAAACGCTGTAAGCTGTACATATAATCCAGAGGTGCAACTGATTTAGCATTACTGCAATTCAGGGGTCTTTCGTTGTCTTTCTATCTTGAGTATGATGATACCGCTTGAGAATCTGCTTGCATGTTATAAATTAGTGCTACAGTGGCTCTCTCTAAAAATGATAGTACAAATGTTTGTAGGTTTATTGCCATAACAGTAGACATTTGAAGAAAGTTTGTTGTGATACTAAAGAAGCCCTTCTCCCAAAGGCAGAGCCAGAGCAAGTTGAAGGTGGGCAACTGCCCTGAGTGCAAGTTATTAGGAGGTGCAGTCAGCACTTTAGAAGAGGTGTCAATTCATTGCTGAAAGCAGTTCATTCTCTGTAAGCATTTAAAGATCATGGGGACACTGACTATTCTGAATGCAGAACCTGCATTCATTTTCAGCTGTCTTGAGAGGTTAGTTGGTGGCTAGTGTATCTTCTGATTCTGTTTTCACATATAATAATGATGATATATGAAAATGGAACTTGCAACATGCTTTGCTGTCAACAGCTTACTCTCAAACTCTTCTTATTGTTTGGCTGAAATGGCCGTTTGCTTGGGACGTCCAATCGGGGCAGAAGTTTTCCTGTCTCCTCCTCTTCCTGTTACAGCATAACTGTAAAAATTATTTTTAGATTCATATGGACATACCAATTTCCCTACTGTAGTTTGTAAGAGAAATGGTTCTAGCAGGAAACTGATGTCCATTTTTTTCCCTGAGCTTGTACTTGTTAGAGGCTTGTTATGGTTAGAGGCATCAGAAAAGGCACTGTGGCACAACATCCAGCCTCACATTAAGAGTGATGATGTCAGCACACACAGACGTTTAGATACCTTTGATTTCAAGGAAAATTTAAACTATTAAAACTAAATGTACTCTTTCTGGATCTTCTGTTTCTTGCCATGTAATCACTAATCAGGAGGGCAGCAACTCCACAAGATGTTGCAACGTTAAGTACTACCTACTGCTGCACATGAATGTTTAAGAAGAGATGATGGCTGCTTACTTGGCAGCCAGTAAATGTTAGGAGTTGTATAAAGGAGCTGCTATGTATCTACACAATAATATAGATATACAAGAGCTTTTTGCTTAGTTTTAAGACTTTTTTATTTAGTACTTCAACTGAAGACTTTTTTCTTTTTCTCCTTAACTCTGACAAGACTTTGTTTTTGGTCCTCAATTTAGGGATGGGTGTCAAATGGGAGCATTGCCTAAGGCACCAGATGACTTTGCTACACCTCTAATTTCTGCTCAGGATGTCAGTTAAGCAGCTGTCAACAGGGTTTAGTTTGCACATTTAAAAAAAAAAAAAAACGTCCTCAGGTTTTCAGTTCAATGCCAGAGTTTTCTTTCTTCTTTTCTATTTAGTATGGAATGTTTCCTTTATTTTGCCATAACTGCCTTTTAAAGATAATTTACACATAATGCTTAGTACTCTAACAAGCAGCTATTGTGGCATCCAACAATGGGCATCCTCCATTCTGGTAAGGATATTTGTGTGAGGTTCTCAACAAAGCAGTATATCTTACTTTTAGGGGCCCTTTGCAGTAACAACTAGAAGCTCCATTCTGAACTCCCATTCTTGGTATGTTTCTTTCACCCTCCACCTTCCATGTTGTGAGTACATGTTTCCCTGATAATGTTTGCTTTGTCGCCACAGTGCTTGACTAGGAGTGCACACCCATCACACCAGGTCTTTCTTGCCATCCATCTCTGCATTTATGCTTCATAAAAAAGTTCCCCTGGTCTGCTTGCAGGTAGGTCAGTGCAGATACTGACTGCAGCAACCACTGCATAATTCCATGCAGGAGTCATAGGATAAAGACAGTAAGATAACCAGGCCTTTGCTAAAGCTGCTCTACCATAGTATTACATTATGGCATTTGTGATGTTCCCACCCCTTTTGCTACTCATGAATTCTTCCTAAGCTAATGGGTGACTAACGTCATGCTTGTTGATTGCCTGTTGGAAAAGGAGGCCCCTCTAGCCACAATGCTTGGGAGTGAGTCCTATTGTCCTAGCACCACATCCCTGATGCTGAACCATACTGCTGGCTGGCTCACTGATGTTGAAAAGGCCCTCTCTTTTCATAGTATATGCTTAGAAATTGCTGTCAGGTTCTTAGTCTACACCTCCTGTCTCTTCATTTGCCAAATACCAGTGATTATTGAAAAACTCCTAATTGTCCTCCCATCCTTTTTGTGCCTTTGGTCTTTCCTGCTTTGATTGATCTGCAGTTGGTGTTTTCAGTTGGAGAGATGTAGCCATCCAAATAAGGGAGTGCCTGATCAAGGAGCACACATACATAGATCATTATTACAATAGCCTATGCTAAATGGATTTTACCTCCTTCACCAGCCAGCTTCCCAGAGCTTTGGGAGCCTACAATTTGCTCCAGCTGACAGCAACGCACATGGCGCTGCATATAAAAGGAGAGTGGAGTGAAAAGGGGTCATAGCTGTTTTGCAAAACAAAATAATGACCATCAAGGAGCAAGCTAGGAGCAGTTATCAAATTCCCAAAAGACTAAGCCATCCTGCAGGAAGGTTTGTCCCAAACAAATAAATAGTGTCTAAATCATGGACTAAAGCTAAATGTCAAAAATGCATTATTGTCTCCTTTGTAAAGCTGAGTACGACATTGACAACACACCCCTAACATCTGACCCAGTAGTTTGGGATTTGTTAACTTATATGGAGAGGAACAGATCAAGATGAGGCAAACTTAGGGAGAATCTGCAAAATCAGGTAATGTTTCAACTTGATTTTATAAATACAGAACCCAAAGAAAGAGAGAGAGAGTAAAGTTGCAGCATATTTCATGCAAATGCACACTAGTCATATAAAGGCAGACCATAAGCCAAGCAAGCAAATTTGGGAGTAACTTGCAGGCCAAACATATTAGGCAAATACAAGAACATTCTGTAACACCAGGGACAGTTTCAAGTGTTTTTTTGCAATATTAGAGTTTATTTTACACAACTTGCATACTAGCTATCAATGCCTGGCTTTAAACTGAGCACCAGTTATTTTTTCAACAACACAGCCAGCCATTCCCCCTCCCAAGAAGAAGAAAAGCATAAATATTCCAATGTATTTTTACACAAATGCACACTAGCCAGAGCTTAATACCAGAATGTAAACTGAGGAAATGAAGAGGGTAAGTTCCCGTAGCACAGGTAGCCACCCCCACTCTGAAACAAAATAAGTTTATTTCACACAAATGCTCACTCGCCAGCCTTTTAAACAATATGGAAAGAAGAAAGTTATTGCCACCCCACCCCCCCAAAAAAAAGCGCAACTATTCAGATTTAGTCACAAAAATGCTTCTTAAGGGTGGAATTTAAACCAAGCAAGTGAAAAGGATAAGTTATATTCATCCACAGCACAGATTGCTACCCCCCCCCCCCAAAAAAAGGATGAAAATTATTCCAGTTTAGTAACACAGATATTCACTTGCCAGCCTTAAGGGCAGAATTTAAGCTAAGCAAGTGAAAGAGCAAGTAGTTATAATCCACGCCCCAGCTAGCTTCCTTTCCACCTCACCAAAACAGAGAGACCAGAAGAGTATAATGTAAAAAAAAAACATAAATATCCAGTTTCAAAATATTTAAACAAGTGCGTGCGCACGCACACACACACCCTAGACAAACTTTAAAAAACAACACACACAAACACGGACACACACTAACGTAGCCTCCACACACCCCCCCCCCAGTTGTATTCAAATGAAAAAAAAAATGCTTACCATTAGTCTGGTGGTCCACAATGTCCTGGGTGATTCACTTGCTATGATTAATCCAGTTGGTCTGGTTCAGTTAAAAGCAATTTTCCACTGCAAAACTCACTACTGCATTGTACTACTGTACAACTAGAAGACTGCTGTTAGCTTTAAAAATAACTGCTGTTCTCTCCAGTCTTGCCTGTAGGTCCTTCCAAGTTGCCTCCAGTTTTCTTCCACATTTCCACACATGGACACACACACGCACACAAGAGGAAGAAACAAAAGGTTTACTTCAGAGCCAGATAATGGTGAAATGGGGCCTTAGGCAGGGTAGTGGATCGGACCTACCCCACATGCACACACACACACACACACACACACACACACACACACACACACACACACACACACAGCAGCAGCACCCCCACCCCCCGGATTTCAATGTTCCATTACTTGGCTATTTCTCCCTAGTTGCCATAAATACTGTTCAAACCTCTCAGTGTGTATACTGTTTTCTCCTTTACGTCTACAGTGATTACAGTAATTTGGGTTTAATTTAAAACTTTTATTTCAAATTTCAAACACTGATAGACATTTGCTAAATAAAACAATACAATCTCACAGTGAAAACAGACTTAGGATAAATGTTTCTGGCATTGAAACTCTCATGCATCAAAACAGCATTGAAACCCACATTCAAATAAACTGCATCTGGCCAGACACTGATAAAGTTTACTTTTGGGCTGTTTTCAAACCATAGGCCCCTTGTGTAGATTTTAAGGACCATGCATACATGTATGTGTTCTTTGATATAATCAGTAAGGTGAATCAAGAAACACATGCATACATTATATTGAATTATATTCCTTGCATAAAACAGCAACACTTGGAGTGTGTTTTACATTTGTAGTTTTGAACATTTTTCAGTAAGCAATGAAACAAAATGTGTGACCCAATAATGACAAAACTGCCCATTTCAGAACATTTCAACCATAGAATGTCGCTCAAACTTGTCATTACAGTCCACCAGTATCAGTCAATATGCACAATCTCTGCAGAAGTGAAAGTCATCTGAATGATTCCACATTAAAGAGATCTGTACCTAATGAAGAGGTTGCTACCAGCAAAGAACACAATGTTTTAGTGTTTCATCTACAAATTCAGTGCCTGCTGCCCTTAAAGAATAAGTTGCCTATGTTAAATTAAAAAAATGGTAAGCTGGTAATGTTGCAAAAGGGAATGGATGGCAAACCAATAACAGGTTCATAGTTACTAGGCATCTCATCCAAAGGAGCACCCCCCACCACCTCCCCCTTAAAGTACAACACAGCATCAGAAATCCATCTGTGTGCCATGGGAGTAGAACCCGCATCCTTCTGCATCAAAAGCTAGTATGATACCTGTTGTGCTATGACCATCTGCAAAAGACAGTTGCACATTGAAAGCAGACTTAGCAAGAGCAGCAGTAAACTTAGTTTCCCTCGAAATTCACAATTCCTTGAAAATACACTGAAGCTCACAGTTCCTTGAAAATGTACTGAAACTCACTTTTTAGTAGTTTGGTAGTTGGTTTAGAGGACTGAGGCTTTTATTCCCTGTAACCAAGGTGCAGAGTTTGAGCCTGAGGAAATTAACTAATCTGCCAATCCTAAACAGGGTATTTTACACATACATTCACACTCTTTCTCAGTGGAATCAGCAAGGGCATTTCCAGGCAGAAAAGGAGTAGTAAGCAGCAAGGTGTGAGGGTGGCAAAAAGAAGGCTGCACCCTGGGCAGAACGCACTCTCCACCCCACATTAGTATTCCTCTGACATAAATTCCAAGTGGTGAAAGCCTTCCTGTTTACTTTCTGTTATGTGGGAAAACTGGGATTTTTTTCACTGTTTTATTGAATTATCACTTAAGACAAGCAAACATGCATTATATATATATATATATATATATATATATATATATATATATATATATATATATATATATGAATGAAAACAAGTCATATTTCTAGTTATAAAAATTATATATCACATGTTTTGTATAACTGTTAACACTCCATCATTTACATAAATTGATCAATTACTGCCTTCCCTTAAATCCCACTCTTCCTCCAAATCATTCTGCATGTATTGTTACCACAGTTTCCCCTTTTTTATCTAATTTGCTCCTACAATTTTATAAAGATTCCACTTTCAGTTCTTTTATCTCTGTTACAGTATTCAATACTTCAACTACATTTGGTTTAGACATGGATTTCCATTTTCTAGTAATTGCTTTTTGGCAGCCACCAGAATTAAACTTAGCAAGGCCTTACTATGTCTAGGCAATTCAGATCTTGTATCCCAGATTAAAAAATAATTTCCCTAGTTACACCCAATTGCTCACAGAATATTTCTGACAGAGTACTCTGTAGGGAATTTTTGAAGTCTGCCAACTCATTACACCCCCACCAAAATATATGTTACCAGTTACCTCTTTCTCCCCCATCACATCCAAATTTTGCCATCTACCCAAGGACAAATTCTTTAGAGTCTGCTTGGAGTATAAATATATCTATGCAAACACTTCCAAGCAAAAATCCTAAACCGCCTAGACATTGTTGCATACTTGGGAGCCATACATACGTTTCCCCAACAATCATTTCCTTGTGAATTTCTTGTCCAATCTCTCTTCCTAATCTTTTCTAACCTCTTCTGATTATTTCCTTTAGTTATTGCGCAGTATTTTACATGCCCTACAAATGATCCCTTTTTTAACAGCAAATACTGTTCGAAATTCAGCTAAAAACTCTGCAGAGCAGGCCTTTCATTTAGGATTTCCTATCATTTTATCTTTGCTAAAGTCTGATGTCAATCCCTGATAGCGAAGACCGTCTGTAGCTTGCAGTCCAAATGTCTTCTTGGCTTCTTCCCATTCTTTGACCATTCCCCCTCTAGCTATTTGCTCCAAGTGCCTTGGTTCCTTTTCCAGTTTTCTCCAATAAATTCTGCCCCCTCTTGCCTATTTTCTGTACCCCTAATTGCAATCATCTCTGTCAATGAAATCTCCTTTCTCTGTTCTCATGTTGGCTTAGGTCTTAGAATACTTTGTTACTTTATAAATATAATATATTCTGTATGGCTGCTGTTATTCTCTGTAAGGATCTGCAGCCAAAATCCCAGAGTCTCTCTATTTTTTAATATCCCCCATTTCATCATCATCCCTGTCCACTTTGAAGTATGGCTTTCTGCTTGTGCTATGTGTAAGAGCCTTAACTGTGTAGCTGTGAAATATGTCTTCAAATCAGGTAATCCTAAACTACCTTGTTCTGTTGGAAGGATCAGGTTATCCTTCTTGATCCTGGACCTCTTCCCCTCCCAAATAAATTCCTTCAGCTCTTTATTAGTTATTATCTGGTTGATAAAAATGCACCTGACCTCTATATAAAATTAAAGGAACTAAAATTTGCACTGCTTGTATTTTACTATCCCTATCCATAAACATGAGCTTCCAGTTTTTCAGTTAAGCTTCATAATAGCAGTTTGTAAGTGGAATATAACTGCATGCCAGCATAATCCTGCACCCTTGCCAGTAGCCCCTTACTACAACAAGCCTACCATTATTACCTGTATCCTCTTTTCCTTTGTCCCTGTTACTCTGCAGAATATCTCTACTGAAATCCTTTGCTTATCAAATTCACATACTAACTTCTTTCCAAATGTGCCCCTGTAGCATTGCTATTTGCATTCTGTATTTCTTAATATAATTAAGTGTTCTTTCCTTTTTATTTATACCTGTGAGGCCATTCACATTACAAAGTAATACAGACAGTATAGCCATTATGCTAAGGAGTTATTACTCTCACCTATTATAAAACCAACCACCCTCCCAGAACACTCAACCTATTAACTTAAAATAGACACACAAAACTATGTTCATCTTCAAATAATGAAATGTAACCCTCCTGATAGGAGCATTTATCACAAATTGACAGCTAATTAAGGTTATCCATGTAAGGTGTGTGTTACAGTATTCCTACTTACACTAATTGCTGTCTGTTCTTGTCTTATCTTTATTCCCCTCTCAGATGTGAAAAATATTATTTATGGTTTCAATAAACATTATATTTTGCCGTAAAATGTACAGCTGCAGACTTCAACACACACTGAATGTTTATTTGCTAAAGGAAAACTTTTTGTTACATTCAGTTTTCTCTTATTTACTTCCTGGCACAAAAAAGCAAGGGCCATAATTCAGACATTCACCTTAGCAAAAGTAGCAGAAAATATATCAACTCCAATATATCTATGCGCTTTTACACTCCATCCCACACCTCATCAACCTAAGATTACAACATGTTAACTTAAAGATGCCAACCTTTCTTCATTTCTTGCATTGTAATGCCCACATTTCTTGAAACTAAAAAATACATTTTTCTTTATCACAACAGTAATTGATTTACTTGCAGTTACTTTTTTCCCTTCCTTCTAGTGTCCTTCCAAACATTGACATGAACTGGAGTATATATTTCAGTCCCTCACAAGTTTAACAAAGTCAACAACAGTCCAGTCTTTCCACTTTCTTGTAAAGCCATATTTCCAAATGTGATTGATGTTTTATAAGTTCAGAATTATTTCAATGTTGCTGATCTTTTTTCTGTTCATCTTTATCTCCAAATCCTATATTCCGGTTCTTGTAGAAGGTACCCCCAATTCTTCTAGTCAACTCCTTTTTTTTCTCTCTCTCAGGCATTTTCCACCGGTTTCACTGGCAAAGTTTCTCTATGAGCTTTATTGTCAGAAGAATAAGTAGCACAAGTCCTCTTCTGTTTGATGACTTACTTTTTGTTTGACAAACATTTGTCTTTCCTTAGCCTGTTCTGCATATAAAAATGACTTTGATCCACTAGGAAAGATATTCTGAAGACTGCTGGGGATGAAAGATTGATTTTGGTCACTGTATCATAATTGTTAGTATTCCTGGGTTCTCTCTCATTAGGAGCTCCTCTGAGAGCTGCGTCTTTGGGTTTTATTCCAGCCCCAGAGGGCAGTAACTTCAGCAAGGGAAAACTTGCGTTCAGAGAGTTAGGTTTGCAAAGTTCCTTGTGAAGGAGGACTTGCAGGATAAGAGGATTATATTTCTTTCTGCATTGTTTTAACTTTGCACTAATTTAGAATAATATGTAACCTGTGTTGTCTGGTGAAATAAAGCATCATGTCACATTTAAATAATAAAGTAAGCAAGCCATCATATGTACAACTTATAGACTTAAAGAAACACTGACACCTCACACAATCTCTCTTTGAATGGGAAAATACTTCTCATCTGTAGTATGATGCTACTTCAGGAAGCCTTGATTTCTTCATCAATCACAAGCATGGTTCTGAGTTAGTCCAGAGTGGCTAGTCAGGTTCGATACACCCATTGAATGAGGAGAGGCCTTAGGAGCAGCTGATAGGCCTGGGGAGCACAAAAATATCAAATAAACAAAATAAAATAAAACCATATGGAGAACAGAAACCTCTTAAATAACATGAGCAAATCTTAAAAGGAGTGGAATGAGCTAGTAATTGATAATTACTTCTGGAACCATTTTCCAAATATGATTTACTTTACTTTTCTAGCATTTAGATTCATCTCCAGGAGGAAAAATATGTGCATCTGTAATAATAGGCTCCATAGGTATGATCTCTCATTTTCATGTAGTTTGAAGTCATTATTATTTCTTGTCTTCATGTAATTTGAAGTCACATTTCCCGGATTCAGCAAGCAGCCGTACAGGAATGTTATTCCTGCACGGCAGGGGCCATTTCTGTTCAGCACGGCACTATACCGACTTGAAACTGAGGAAGAGGGAGCTCTTGGAACAGTGGGTCCAAGAAGCAAGAGACAGGGGAGATGTTCCAGCAGTGTGTAAGTATTCATAGCAATAATTGTTTACCAAAGTCCAGCCTGTGTATGTGATGGGGATAGGTATGCATAAATGTTTCCCTATTTTCATTACTGCTGCAGCTGAGTGAGCTGTAAACCAGGAAGCCCATGCCATCAGGTTGCAAAGGCTGCATTGGGAGGCTGGTGAATAGCAATCCTTCTTGTAGAAGTCATACCAAATAAATATAAAGGAGTAAAATGTCACTTGGCACTATAAAAAAAGTGTATGGTTTCTACTGAATAAACCAGACAAAATATGACAGTAATAATCCTATACAAGACATATTTAAATAAAACTGTAACTGCCTGGCAATAAAGTTCTAAATCCTGGACTCATTCTGTTTACTCTGGTATTGTACGGCCTCACATGTTGCATTCACCAAGAATTGATATGTGAATAGTACTGTTGTGTCAACTGTTTCTCACACTGTGCTACATAAAAATATGTCTAGGAATGTCTGTATAAGAATGTTGTAATTACAAGGTCAGATTGTACAACCAAGCGAGACTTAGAAGAGACAGCACTTCTAAATAGCTCACTCTGATGAAACACAAATTGTATATTTAGCACACACAGCCATGGTTCCAATCCCGGGAGTGGTAGTAAGCTGTATGCATAATCATACCTCTCAACTGTACAGATTTCCACAGAATGCCCATATTTTTGCCTCATATTTTTGGCCTGTTCCTCTATTTTCCTGGCAAATCACTGGGATGATCTCAGGAGTGTAGACACTAAATAATGACATACATTTGAGTTTCAGACTTTAGATTCTTCAGAAAATGTATATTAAAACAAATCCTGTTACTCTGGCAAATTTCTAAAAGTTTATAAGAACACTATTTAAAATATGTCCCTATTTGTACCCCCAGTTTGTCAAGCTTTGGACAGATTTTTTGCATTAAGAGGTTGAGAGGTATGTGCAGAATTTTAACTAGGAATCTGGGAATATATGTAGAAACAGTCAGGTAGTCTTAACAAACATTCCCTCCACAGGTCTACCAGGTAAGAGAAGTAGAATGTAGATATAAGACAGTTGAAGTATACAATATGTACAAACATACCACTGCCCAAGCCAAGCCCATAGGGTATTGTAATAATACCTGTAGAGTAATGATTAGAGCAATGATCATTAAAGTTGTGAGTACTGCAAGGTTGATATACAAGTTGTTAATTGACATCTTTCTCTCCCCCCACCATATCTGCAACAATAATCTAAACACACAAATCAATGGGTATTTTTAACAGAACCTACTGTTGGGACATCTGTCCTATTGTTCAACAAATATTCAAATGTGGTTCTATTAATGTTCCATGTTGAAATACTATCATTGGTGGCCTGTTGCTATCAATGTAACCTGCATGCTGTTGTAATGGCCACTGTGGTTCTATATATGCATGTGTTCTGTTTGCTATACAGCTGTTCCAAATCTGTTGTTTTGGGTTAATGGGAATATCTATGCATGCTGTTATAACTAATCCTGGATTGTGTTGACTATTACTAACCCACATATGTTCTAAAACTGTAACACCATAGCACATTTGGGAAGGCCGGTCCTAGCAGACCCACCTCTCCCACCTCAACTGGCTGTGGCACCGGGCACCAGCACATCTGGGACCCACACCGGGACCTCCTTGTCCGCTGGTCTTGCACCACCTTTGGGTTGAACCACCTCGGGGATGGGGCTCCCCCCCCGGGAGTGGGCGCGGGGTTTGGAGAGTAGTGAGCTCCGAAAGGAGTTTGGAGATCTGCTACACCAGCTTGAGGGCCACGTGGCACAATCAGAGGGTCAGGCTGCCCCTCCTGCTCAGCCACGTTCGGGGCTGTGAAGGTGCAGTGGTGACTGCCCACGTATTGGGACCTCAGTCCCACTGTTTCCATTTGGGGGTTCATGGGCTTCTGATTTCCAAACACCCCTCTCCGCTCCCCGTTCAACATGTTTACCCCCCACATTTGTCGTATACCTCCCCTGTATGCTGTCGTATCTGTCTTCCTACCCAATCTACCTCCCCAAATATACCTACTCTCCTTCCTCAACATCCCACTCTCACCTTGAAATAAAAAGGGCAATCTGTTCCCAAAAAAAATTTTGCCCCATACATAGCTGTCCATTTCGCACACATGCTCCATGGACACATGTAATCTGGTTCATTGGCTTCACAACACATTATTGTTGCCCTTACCCCTCTCTCGGGGGTTTGAGTGTCCAAATATACCTCCAAATTCAGTATATTTGCACAGCTGTTGCTGTAGAAGAAATGGACATCTATGGACCTTCCCTACACCCGTCCTACACAATCCAGGATTAGTTATAACAGCATGCATATATATTCCCATTAACCCAAAACAACAGATTTGGAACAGCTGTATAGCAAACAGAAAACATGCATATATAGAACCACAGTGGCCATTACAACAGCATGCAGGTTACATTGATAGCAATCCCTCTGCGTGCCCCCTTTTTCACCACATTCCTATCTCCCTTTTTTTCTTTTCTTTTAAAGAAATTAGCATGGGGGTAAGCAGGAGTAAGCACTTTTAAGCAGTAGTAAGCGGGATTAAGCCTGTTTGTGCACCACTAAGCAATGCCTACTCAGATTAAGCACTTTTCAGGCTAACTGTCTGTAAGCATATTTATCCTGAAGTTAACATTGCTTACCGCCAAGCAAACCTGCTTACAACTGCTTAAAAGTGCCTCAGTCACTCTGTATCCAGCAGTCCTTGTTCTGCTCAGTAACAAAATAATCAGCCCTTGCAAGTCTCGAACCCAGGATCCTGCAGGCCATACCCACAGCAAGTTACCACTAAGCCATCTGAGCTGTAGATATGTGTGATGTTTTCTCAAACATATCATGCAGCGCAGTCATTCAACAATAGGGAAAATGTATGTGTGTGTGTGTGTGTGTGTGTGTGTATGTATATATATATATATATATATATATATATATATATACACACACACACACACACACACACACACACACACATATATATATATGTAGACACACACACACACACACACACACACACACATATATATATATATATATATATATATATATATATATATATATATATATATAGTGTAATCGGACATCGAATCCACATATGGACCTCTCACTGCAAAACATCTGACCAAAGGCACTGTAAATAGCGTGAAGGGGACCACAATAGGGACCTCTTGTAATTATTGCCATTATCCCTTCCTCCACAGCTGAACTGTTCTGCCTTGCAACAAAATAACCAGCCCTTGCAAGTCTTGAACCCAGGACCCTGCACAACATAGCCACAACAAGTTATCACTAAGCCATCTGAGCTGTAAGAGGTTGGGATGATTTCTTTAATATATCATGCAGAACAGTCAGTCTACCATAGAGAATATACAATGTGGAAGTACTAAACATTCTAATGCTACACACACACAGACACACATATATATAAATTCTTATAGATATATAAAGAGAGTATATATATATATATATATATATATATATATATATATATATATAAATATATAGAGGGTGCACAGAATATCAAACAGCCATTATTCCTACAGTTGCCACCTTTTCAAATGGCCAGTGTCTGATTCTTTCCTACAAATGAGAATTATTGCATTAAACATATACCCACACACAATGCAAAGGACATGACACCACGCAGTTTGTATCCATATGAATGTTTGTGTACTATTTGAGTTATTTATGCCATTTCTTATCTTATAGCATTTAGGTGTTTGAAATACATAATAAGTGATTAATGCAACTCTCAAAGAAAACATATGCTAGAGTAATCTGCAAAAAATAACGTACTTTGCTGTCTAGGCTAAAGCCTTCAAGTAGTACAACAATAAAAAAACACTTCCCTTGAAGACAAGAATCAATCAACACTTAATTGCAGATATAGTTCAACAGCCTCCAGTTACAATCTGTAGTCAACCCCCTAGGGGGGAAAGTATCAATTGTCACAATGTCAAGGTATCCATTACATAACAATGCTTAACTTAAAATGTCACTATCACACTGACAAACCAACTGTTTGCAAGACAGTAGGCTCTAGCCCACCACTGTCCCATGGTGAAACATATGAAAATGTGCAGCCATATACCGTTGTTTCTTATTACTGGTATTCCTCACATGTTGTAACAGCCTAGGTTAAAAACATTTAATACCCCTCCCTCATGAAATGCCTTACAAGGGCATATAACAGTGTACTCTATACACTGGACCTCCAGACTGTACAGGGTCACACATGTTTTGTCCAGCTGTAGCCCTCATATATATGGACCCTACCCACAACTTGTATGGGAGTCCACAACATCACTGGAATGATAGCAGGAATGTCAGCACTAAATAATGATAGACCATAACTATCAACCTCTTACTGCATGACATCTGTACAAAGCCTGGTATATAAGTGGAGGACAGAGGCTGAAACACAGGGCCATATTTGAAATATTGCTGTTTTACACTCTGAAAGTTGCTGGTGTTATAAGATTGGTTGCAACATACCCTTACTCAGGAATATGAAGTCAGAAATGCAAATGGATGTTGCTATGTACTGATAGCAATCAACGGCGAGAATGCCACTGGTATGTCAGGGACAAGACCTATATAGGGAACAGACAAAACATAACAGCCAATTCTCTGGCCATTATGTGGATAGGCCCAGAGTTGAGAGCTATACAGACAGACTGCATTCCATGCAAAATTAGCATGTACACACAAACCCTGTAAAACTAGCAGTATTCAATGCATATAACAGCAATACTCACACACTGTCTCTATATCTGGAACCTTATACAAACATGTAGTTGGCCTGTGTCCACAAGTCTTGTTGTAAGAGGTATTCCTACCTGCTGTCTGTAACACTGCTGCCCCCACACATGAAGGATGTCTTCCATACAGGCAAGATAAAGGGAAAATGCACATATGATGTAGTTATTTATAGTAGTGGGTTGCTATGACCTTGGCTATTGGAAGAAATACACAGCTGCCTGCATGCAATTAGCAAGTGGGGAGCAGCAATTGGTGCACCGGCCATCACCTGAATATGAGCATCACCTACAAAGGCCATGCTTCAACCTATTCAAACAAGCTTGATCCCAGTAGTGGAGAGAGAGAGATACCCACCCCAAAATTATAAACCACATAAATTATAAACCACATAAACAAAACCTGAAAAAAATAAGAAACAAGAAGACAACTTGTACACTGAAGGAACCTGAAGATAAACCAGGTATGTGAAATATGTAGGCATGTAATTGAATGTAGTACTTGGTTTGTAATAATGGGATAGATGATTATGAAAGATGTGTATGTGCCATCATACTTGCTGTAATGATGTCCTGCTGAACAAATACTATGGACATAGCATCTGAGTCTGTCTGCAGTGGGCCATACCTGCCACCTGTGCAGATCTTCACAGAATGTGAAGATTTAGCCATCATAATGTTGGTTCTGTTCCTCCAAACATCTATATTAGTCTGGCAAATAGCTGGAGATAGAAGTAATGACAGACGCATGATTTTCAGACCCCACCACCTTCAGAACAGTCATGGTAATGCGAAATGTATCATGCTACAAACTTCAAAGGTTTGTAATAGACATATCTACGATCTGTCCCTATATATCCCCCTAATGTTAGGCTTTGTCCACTTGTGATGCTCTAAGAGGTGGATAGGTTAGGTCACAGCTGAGGAGCCTGACAGGAAAAGGACAGCTAACATATGACAACCACTAGAGTGTCTGCCAAACAGTCGTGTCTGTGCCACTGCTAGCCCAAATAATGGGATGTTGCCCATATCCATATGTTACCTGTGAATATGAGTATTATACATGTTTGTATTGTAAATTTAGGATACCTATATATAGGGCATGAGCATAGTAAAGCACTGTTGCAGATGTGCATGTTAAACTGCATGTGATATATTGAATTAATAACATTCAACTGTACAGTGTTCTTTTGGACAATATTCACAGTTGTGACAGATATCTGTAGTCACTTATACATATACTTGTGTTATGGCAGCTATATTAATACTTTATCAAAATTGACTTCCCTGTTTTGTCACCCAGTGATATGGACCAGTGACCGGATGTCCTGGTATAGCAGGTTGAGATGTATGATTGAGCTGCAAGACTATAAATACTGTGTGTCATAATGACATAGAACAGAAATGTATACCAGGTATCCCTTGAGCATGTGTATGTGTATGTATATGTATGTTCAGCTGAAAGGCACAGAAGTAATAACATGGGTCACGAGCAGTCTGGAAATACGATGTTGCACATGTGTGTAATATCACTGTCACTGCATACAACAAAATAAAATGTGTACTGCTACTGACTGTTGCATTGCCATGACACTGATATGGGTACTACAGTAGGCATGCGTATCATGTAGTAATCAGAGAATTGTACAACTCTGTTATGACCCACTGTCCATGCCTACCACTAACAGCTATATCAACACCCATATACATTGGATATCAAAGTGTACACACCCCTGTTGGAATGTCAGGTCTGAGTGCTGTATGCCAATGAGACCACAGAAAGTAATGTCAAAATGTTTCTCACCTCAAATGTGACCCATAACCTGTACAATTCTTTTGAAAAAGAAACAAAGCTGTTTCATGGAAGGAGAGCAACCATTGCCAAGTGAAGATGTGATATGATGTTAGAGTACAAACCAAGACAAATGGATGCTGTAATCATCTCAGCAGGTGTTTACACAACATAGTGTAAAGGTGTGCACACACATTCAAATAGCTTACAGTATTGAGTATTAATTCCTATATGCTTCCACAGGACATGTTATGTTCTCTATTGAACTGAGAGGCTATAGGACACATCACAGGTGGGGATTGTGTTGACATGTGCTTTTGTGGGGTCATGTTCCAATTGCACAAGTACCATGCATTGTAACAGGGGTGTGTACACTTCATATCCACTGTAGCTATATAGAATCAGCAGTACCTTGCTTTTACAACCATCCTCCAACAACAATAGAGTAATACCCCTTGGTGGACACCACCAAGACACAAAGTGCATAATAGCTTGCTATAGTGGCTGTATGGGGACACATAGATGCAGACCACAACTTGGAAGCAAGTGCACCTCTATCTGAGCAAGCATGTAGGTTCACAGGTGACTTCCTGTAAGGCTGACAGACATATCCAAACCACCAAGGCCAATTCCAACCATGTCTCCACATATGTACGCAGTCTCAGAGCCAGTAACACAAGTCAACCTGTACTGGGGATAAAGCACACCTCGTACACACATGCCTCGGCTATAGGAAACCTGCATCAGACAGGATAGGCGGGAACAGTGGCACCCTGTCCACAACATTAGTACAGGGGGATATGCACGTCAACCACACTCCTGCCCGCATCAATTATGTGCATGGACATAATGCCGACTGATGGCAACAACAGCACGTCTCCATGGTGCATGAGAACATCACACTTTGCCTCATACATGAACACAGGCATGTGCTCACAGTTTAATCACACACTACAGTCAAACAGACATGCCACCATCCACATGGAAGATGGCCACTGTCATCCCTCTAGACAGAAATGAATGGTGAATAGTGGATTATGCCATTATGTGTCCAACACTGGGGGAACTGCACAGCTCAGGGCCAGGAGTGTAATGCAAGATGTCAGTGATACCTTAAAGTGTTATGGTATAGTCTAGATTATTAGCAAGTAATATCCACTGTTGATGTGCACATGGATAACTGTACGATAACTGCATGAGGTCCTGTGACCTTTTTTCCTGTTTGTCTTCCAGGTACATTACCCTGGGAATGTTTGCCTGCCTTCACAAACCTTGAAAATGACGCAGTCATTCAATACCTCATCCTGCCATACTATTCGGCTGCAGGGCCCAGGATCTGCAGGAGAAGACCACCCTTTGGAATGAGCTCATCCACAGGGTAAACGATGTCAGCCTGCACAACCAAAATTATGAACATTATATTTATATAGATATTTATATATATATATATATATATATATATATATATATATATATATATATATATATATATATATATAATATCCAAAACAGAAGGAGTCACCACAAGTAAATACCTCCGCTTGTAGCAAAAAAGCAAGATTTATTATAAGGTAAAATGAGCGCTTTCGCATAGGCAAGCTATGCTTCTTCAGATCAAATTACAAATAAAAACGCATACTTTTAATATAAGTAAAACACATTTTTGGCGGGCATTTCAAGGGAATCAATCAATCAATCAATTAATTAATTAAACAACAACAATTTTAAAGTGCTACTAACATTCTCAAAATTGCTGAATGCTCCTATGTTTATACATAACGGGGAACATGACACTGAAATATCAACGAAAAGCCGTAAGGCAATAAATTCAATGCAAATGACTGTGGCAGTACAATTCAGTTTGTCTCATTCATCGCAAAAATAATATTTCTGTTTGTCTTTATCATCGCAAAGATAGCACAACTACAATAGTTGCCAAAACACCACTATGGGTCTCTGTATGTAAAACGTAAATGTTGTTCAGTAATCAAAGTGCAGAATCTGATAAAACTTCAACATGCGAAACATAACCTATTTCTAAACATCTTATGCATAGAATCTTATAAAAGAGCATCTGTGTATCACTGTTAAACTTAGCGGAGTATAGTTAAAAATGCTGAAACTTATTAATTGTAATAATAGGGTCCCCTTTCACGTATCAATATTGCAAACTTGCGTAGAAAGGGGTGTACCAAAATTCATAGCGAACTACCTTGATTAAATGTGTTAAAATCTATATTAAAAAACATTTGTTAAAAATTATATATATGTTGAAACAGAGAATAAATTCATATGGTTAACATTATATAAACTAAAAAACAAAGTCGACCTAAGAACCCTTTTAGTGAAAGATGTAAGGCTTGGTAAGGTTAATATGCTTCGTGAGACAGCAAAACTAACAAAAACTATGAAGTTCATCATTTATTATGCAAGGGGATTGGACTACTAGAAATCATAAGCTGAACCGAACCCCAGGAAACGGGTTCTTGTTCACCAATGACTTAAGTGATGGCATAACACTAAAAATTATCAAAAAACATACACGATATAACAAATTATAACATAACTAAGTATTAACTGATAAAATATATGAAAGTATACTGCATGTATAAACTGTGGGAAGTATGAAAAACACCACTGCTATGTAATGCTAAAAGTAAAATAATTATTATAATGAAATGTAACAGTCCATTGTGTTCAAAAATTGATATCAAAAAGATTTGATATCTGAAAAACTTTTAAACATTGTATATAATACAAAAGGTGATTGAATAAAACAAAACCTGTAAACGGAAACACATATAATATGTGTAACTATAGCAACCTATCAATAATATATCTAAGAATAATGAGAATAAAATAGAGATTAAAATTAGAATAGTCACGGGGGTCTATTGTTCAGTATGGGTTTGATGGAGACAAATTGATTTATTCCAGGGTTGACATGTGCTTTCAACAAAAGTATCCATCTAAGTTCCATACAAGCTAGATGATTAGTATTATCTCCACCCCTGGCGTTGTCTCTAAATGTTTGCAGTACTTTAAAAGTAAAAAAATGTGAACTAAACTCATTAATATGTTTTGCTAGTGCGTTCTGTTCATTTCTCTTCCTGATATCGTAGAGATGATTATATACTCTATCTCTGAGTCTCCTCTTAGTGAGACCTACATAGAATGCAGGACAGCATTCACATGTAGCAAGGTATACAAGATTGGTGCTCTCACAACTATAATAACTACTTGGTTTAAAAGCATATAAGCCTTGAGGATGGTCAAAAGTTTGTTTCTTTGAAATGTGTGGACACATGTGGCAATGGCCACATGGAAAAGTCCCTTTCTTGGAGGGAGTAGTCTCATTATTGGTAACATCATATTTATCAATACATAGAATTTGTTTGAGATTGCTACAGTTTCTGTAGCTGAAACTGGGTTGTATTCCAACTACACTGGTGGTGTGTGGATCCATGACCAATACATTCCAGTTCTTCTTAATTATTTTTTGAATGTTAAATACATCACTCGTGTACTTCAATAAGAATGACACCTTCTCTGTATAACCTTGCTTTTTATTATTATGATTGGAATAAAAGGACGAATGAGTGCCATGGGTGAAAGTATAGGTGTTCAATGGGCTGCCTAATACATGCTGTTTACAATCTCTAATGAGATTATTGTTGTAGCCTCTTTCCTTAAATAGCTGTTCTAATTGTGCGATTTCACACAAAAATTCAGCTTCATTTGAACAAATTCTAGATACTCTATTAAGTTGGCTGATGACAATTCCTGGGAAAGTGTGTCTAGGATGCATACTTTCAAATTTTAAAAGAGAGTTCTTCCAAGTGGGTTTTCTATACAGTGAAGTACTAATTTGCCTTTCTTTATTGAACTTCAATGTTAAATCCAAAAAGTTAATCTCTGAACCGGAGGTTTCTACAGTAAACCTAAGAAAAGGACTGGTCACTTCTATGTCTTTGATAAATTTTATGCAGTCAATTGTACTGCCTTCCCAGATGAAGAGTACGTCATCTACGAACCTTCTATAAAGCTTGACATTGCTGAATTGACTATGGCTAAACAAGAGTTTACTTTCCCATTCATAAACAACAAGGTTTGCATAACTATTTGCGCAGGGGGTGCCCATGGCAACCCCCCACTTTTGTAAATAAAACTTATCTTTAAACATAAAGACGTTGTTATTAAGTACAATCTCAAGCAAATAGTTAATCAAAATCTGTCTATTGTTACTATAATGAGACTTGGTAAGTAGTAGTTCATTTATAGCTTGCTGTCCTAGTTCGTTCGGTATACATGTGAACAAATTAACTACATCCATCGTTACCAATAAATAGTTGGAAACATCTTTTTCAAGTCTAAAGTCTTTCAAAAACCGAATCAACTGAAATGAATCTGAAAGTATATTGGGAACTGCATCTACCATGGGTCTTAACAGGCGTTCTAAGAATGAAGAGATGGTGTAGGTACACCACCTTTCACTGGCTACAATGGGTCTCATCGGTACAGGTATAGTATTCTTGTGTATTTTAGGTAGACCTTTGATGATAGGAACCACCGGGAACTCAATCACAAAATACTCATAGGTCTCACAACTAATTTGACCACAGAGTAATAAATCATACAAGTCTGCCTGTATTCTTTTAATAATATTACTAACAAAGACCTTAGAGACTGGTAGATATGTATCACTATCAGCAAGGAGAGATGTCATGGTCGCTTCATAATCCATAGTGTTAAGTAGTACCACAGCCCCGCCCTTATCTGCGGGTTTAATGGTTATTGCTGGGTCCCGTTTTAATCTATTGAGGGATTTCTGTTCATTCTCTGTGAGATTAAAATAATTACACCTTTTGTGGTTCTTAGTAAAATATTCATAGATATCTTTTTCACACAATTTTAAAAAACATTCTAAATTGTGTGGAGTAACCGGCATAAAACTGCTTTTCCGTTTAAAGAACTCCTTAAGTGCATCTGTTTGTACAACAACTTTATCCTTAAAAAACAACTTTAATGCTACATTGCGGCAAAACAATCTAAGATCTACCAAAACTTCATTTAACTGGCTGGTTTGAGAAGGTATGAAATTAAGTCCTTTGTTAAGGAGTGTAACGTCAGAATCTGACAGTGAAAGGTCTGATAAATTACAGACTAGTTCATTTAGTTCCTTTGTTTTCTTGTCTGTCCATACTTTTCTTCTGAGCCCTTCCTCTTGCGAGGCCCCCTGCTGTTGGAGCGGCCTCTCCAGGCCGTTTGCTGCTTGACAGGGAACGGTAAAAAATGTGTTGAGGTACTTGCTGTATCTTTAGGTTTAGCTCCGGCTGCTGTGTAATTTTTGTCAGCTTGTTGGTTAGGAAGTGGGGTATCATTAACATGATTAGTTTCAATAGAGCTGTTAGTTAATGCATTAAATGAGGAAACTTCAGATGGAAGAGTCCTACTAGCAGCCGAAGTAAACGGTACATCATTCACTTCTAAAGTTGAAGGTTGTGCAGTTAATATATTTTGAGAAGCAGAGACATGAGTGGAGGTGGAAGGATTAGGATGTACAGTTCTCGGCCAAACAAACACCTGGCCGAGAGCAAAATCGTTCGCGTCTCTGACAAGCTTTCTTTGTTTTATTTGTTTGAGTCTTTCACTGAATAGGTGTACTTGCGACCGCACATTATCTAATCTCTGATTAAAATATTCTGTTCTGTAGTGTTCACTGAAATGGCGTTGTTGTAAGTCTATTTTACCTCTGAGCTCCGATTCTAATGGTGCGAAATATTCTAATAGAAGTCTGATATAATTAAAACCTAATTCGATGTTTAGGTCTTGCCATTTTCTCAAAAGTATGGGATGACTTTCCCCATACGTTGGCATGCAAAAAACTTGCATGCCGCGAGGTACAACCTTAAAGTGGAGACAAGCCTCGAGGTGTAAACGCTGCCAGGCATACCTCTGTAGTCTATATAAGTCATCCTGAAAAGTTTTACAAAGACTGTTAAATTCAGATATCTTCTCACCGTTGCTGGTAGTATTTACAGGCGTGGGATTATTGGTAAGTTCCAGAGCCAATAAAGGGTTAACGTTGCAGTGCAGGAGAGATTCCCATGCTGGTGCCATAACATCCCTCGTCTCTGGACGAAAATCTAGTTCGATGTCCGTAGGTTCCATGTGTAAAACCAAAAACAGCACACTGATGGAGGAAAGGTTTATAAGTAGAAACTGTTGTTGGTAATCAAAGACCCCTTCCGACAACTGTGGAGCAGGTAGATAATATCCAAAACAGAAGGAGTCACCACAAATAAATACCTCCGCTTGTAGCAAAAAAACAAGATTTATTATAAGGTAAAATGAGCGCTTTCGCATAGGCAAGCTATGCTTCTTCAGATCAAATTACAAATAAAAACGCATACTTTTTATATAAGTAAAACACATTTTTGGCGGGCATTTCAAGGGAATCAATCAATCAATTAATTAATTAAACAACAACAATTTTAAAGTGCTACTAACATTCTCAAAATTGCTGAATGCTCCTATGTTTATACATAACGGGGAACATGACACTGAAATATCAACGAAAAGCCGTAAGGCAATAAATTCAATGCAAATGACTGTGGCAATACAATTCAGTTTGTCTCATTCATCGCAAAAATAATATTTCTGTTTGTCTTTATCATCGCAAAGATAGCACAACTACAATAGTTGCCAAAACACCACTATGGGTCTCTGTATGTAAAACGTAAATGTTGTTCAGTAATCAAAGTGCAGAATCTGATAAAACTTCAACATGCGAAACATAACCTATTTCTAAACATCTTATGCATAGAATCTTATAAAAGAGCATCTGTCTATCACTGTTAAACTTAGCGGAGTATAGTTAAAAATGCTGAAACTTATTAATTGTAATAATAGGGTCCCCTTTCACGTATCAATATTGCAAACTTGCGTAAAAAGGGGTGTACCAAAATTCATAGCGAACTACCTTGATTAAATGTGTTAAAATCTATATTAAAAAACATTTGTTGAAAATTATATATATGTTGAAACAGAGAATAAATTCATATGGTTAACATTATATAAACTAAAAAACAAAGTCGACCTAAGAACCCTTTTAGTG
>NC_056727.1:410668617-410888617 GCF_019279795.1 Protopterus annectens
TTGACTCAGAAGCTGGAGCCTAGGGCTTGGCGGGCTAAGACAACTTCCCCGAGCCAGACTTGGACGGGGAGTCATCGGGCTTCACAAGCCCCTCAAAATAAGTTTATTACGACGCTCCTGCAGGACTCTTGAACTAAATCCGTGGCAGATGGAACAAGAGTCCTGCAGGTGCAAAGGTCCCAAGCAGTAGACGCAAGAAGTGTGACCGTCTGTCAGAGACATTTTCTGACAGCACGAGTCACACTTCTTGAATCCCGAGACCTTAGCTTCTTTAGACATAGTTACCCTAAAAAACAGTAACACAGTCAGCACAACCACTCACTCAACTTTCACACCAAGGGGAAGTTAAGGGGCTGACTAAAACAACAACTCACACACACAATAAAGGGGGAGAGAAAACAAAACCTAAGCCTATAGGCCCGATTAGAAAGTTTAACTAAAGGGGTGGGTAGGGCTTAACGAAAAAAT
Organism: Protopterus annectens; assembly: GCF_019279795.1. Classification (NCBI taxonomy): domain Eukaryota; kingdom Metazoa; phylum Chordata; order Ceratodontiformes; family Protopteridae; genus Protopterus; species Protopterus annectens. Next base: position 410,669,086 of record NC_056727.1, read on the forward strand.
TACTAATAGGTAATTTAGGTAAAACTATATCAATGGGAACTAATTTGACAAAAACTAACCTCAAGTTTAGAAGAATTTGCTAAAATTTGTTTTACTGACCTGAGCCGGCAAAAAAAGGCAACCTCACAGTGAATAGGCAAATGAGATCTGGGGAGTTAGCGCATGGTATTGTGGGATATAGGGCTGCCTCGAGCCGGTAAAAAATAGCTCTGGAGCTATAATATAGGCCGAGTCGGAGCCGAGGATCGGCTCCGAACCCATCCAGCAAGAATGAAGGCGAGAATGACAACTTAACATTTAATATTAATGAGTGGGCACGATTTGGTTATGTCACTTTGGGTTCCAGCCATAATTGTGCTAGATTAGGGTTGGTAAGTAATTGTGAATTAAGTTGTGTAGTTGACAAACTGGTTAATTAACATTTTGGCAAAAATCTACCTATTAGTTTGTTGCCAAACTGTTGCCAGTTTAGTGTTCTGAATTCAGAAAAAAAAAACACTTTTTAACTGTATTTCTTTTTAAATGCTGCAAAACTAACTTTTATTTTCACACCAAAAAATGGCATGCATATAGATGCATGTAAACAATGTGATGCATGAAAGCAAAAGTTTATTTTGCACAATTTAAACTTGTGATCTTTGACACACACATCCACTTAGTGTGACCTAAAGCACATTCCCTACATGAAAAGGAACAGTTTAAATTCCTCCACTCAATAAACTCAGCACTTGACAAAAAGTGCTTTTGAATTAAAAAAAAAACAAAAAACAACCAATACACTCTATAGACTAAGTCAGCAATCAAAAGAGTGAACTGCAAATGTCTTATCATAGTTTTTTCAACTTTTGCTAAAAGAAAACCTGCCTGTTAGTACACTGCTTTTTGAAAACTAGTTAACATTACTAGATAGATCTGAAAGAAGGCATGCCCTTCAATTACTATTACTTTCAAGACTTTGAATTATTTTGCCTATACCATTTCCCATTGAAGTACAGCATTAGGGCAAATACAAAACCATTTGCGTCATCCAAAACTTAATCTTTACTCAGTGCATGATTTAAAAATGAATCTACAGCACTTTACTAAACTGAAAGATAAGAAAGGAGTACATAATCTGAAATATTCGTATCATTCAGTAGTTACGTTTAGGCCAGCTATTGCAGAAGTAATGATTAGGATATGTGCTTTAATAATTTCTGAGAACCTGTCTGAGATTGTGTAAGCCCAGATATTTAGATATAAAGTCTGAGAATGTTTTTGTCCATCTACGCATACACCGAAAACACTGTAAGATAGAAAACATTGATGGACCATTTCAGAACGTCTATCCTCCTGCAGCTCAGAAGAGCTTTCCAACCTCATTTGCAAAGACAAAGTAAAGCTAGCTGACAAAGCAATCTCTATCATACCTAACTGATAATGATAAATAAAAATGATAATGATAATTTATGAAATGGACACCCGTAAAACAACAAATTTCCATTTCTGCTACTTCATAGTGCATTGAAAAAGTCATTGTACAATGTATCACCAAAACAGCACTGAATGCTGGTGCAGTTGCAAGAAATATGATTTGAGCGTACATTATAAGCTGGGGGAGCAGGTGCATATAAAGGGAATTCTGAATCACTCGTACCACAGGAGCAGAAGGCAAAATCTGATTAAATATGCACTGAAATATCAGAATTGCCCAGGAAAGAACTGAAGCTTAAAATGTTTCAGAAATGTACTGAGGAAGACTCAAAGATGCAAATACTTGAAAAGGTTCTTATGAAAATTGTTTAGAAAAAAACATTCACCTTAGTTTTCATTTAAGGAAAAGAGAAGATGCAGACAAGGCATGTTGAAAGCAATCAAACTAATAATACCAAATCAGATGAGAAAGGAAATGATATAAAGAATACATGACTCAAACCTTTGGCATAGTTGAGTGTGAGCAAAGAGACAAGTTATGTTATTCTCGCCAGGAATGTCTGTACTGATCAAACAATAAGTTCAGAACTGTATTGAGTATAATGCTTATCCCAAGCTACTTAGAGAGAAACAATGTGAGTTCCAGGTAGACCAAGGAACAAGACTAGGACGGTTTTATTTCAGTATTAAACTAATGTATTTCTGATATGCAGTATTATTTACCAGACATAGTATCATAGATGTGGTTGTGGGGAAGTACGCCACAGACTCCACTGTATACCATTACTAAGTCTGAAATATTAACAGTGGAAGTTTCAACATGTTATGCCTAGGCCTAAATGTGCACAGTCTTATGTACAAGCTGAAAGAGCAGAACATATTGAAAAGTGCTTTATGAAGAAATCACAGTACAATAGCTTTTACTGACTTAGCATTCTTGGAATATAGGAAAATTCCACTGCAGTGGGTTGGTATTTGTCACTTGTTCATTTATTAATGGGTTGTAGATTGGCAGATTGAATTGAAGCATTCCACCATGTACTACTTTTTGTTTTTTGCTCCACCTCAGACCTTGCCTGATGGCTCCACTAATGACATCCCACCACCCCAATCATTCTGTGGCACAAATGTAAGGCATTCCTGGGCTTGGGGAGAGCCATACAGCCCATTATTTCTTGCCCAGGAATCCCAATTAGCCCTCTACTTCTCTGTGAGTTTTGGATGGTAAAGAGTGGACCAACTTGCTGTTTTTTTTTTGTGTGTGTTGCAGGGCTGATAACACTGCCCCTAGTGGTGGGGTACCCTCCCCTTCAGCAGCTCTGATGAGCCCAAATAAAAAAACTCATCCTTAATGACAAAAAGAACTTCAACACAAACCATCCCACTACCCTCAAATCTGATCCACACAAATTCTGGAACTCTGTCAATCACATTCTATATCCTGGAAACCCCTCCCCTCCTAACCCCTGCACACAAGACACCCCTGAAGAAACAGCCGCCAAATTCAGCAATCATTTCATTGAATCAATAACCACCATAATCAGTTCCATTCCCAGTAGGAACAATGCCAATAACCTCCCCAACCCCACTTCTCTTCCCAACCCTCCCAACTCTTTTTCCCTCAAAGCTGTAACAACTAACTACATAAAATCACTGCTCTCTAAACTCAAATCCTGCTCCCCATCAGTGGATAATCTACCCCTCTACTTCCTACAGATTGCCACAGTACCCCTAGCCTACCCAGTCTCTATTCTGGTCAACTGCTCTATTACAGAATCCAATGTCCCCTCTATATGAAAAAAATTCTATACTCTACCTTTTCACAAAGGTGGAAAATCCTCAGAAATATCAAACTTCAGACCAATTGCCATACTGTCCCCTCGGTCTAAAATTTTAGAAAAATGTAAACACAAGCAAGTTATGCAATACCTACTTCAGAAAAACCTTCTCACACACACACAACACGGATTCCGTCCCAAACATAGTACTACCACTGCACTAATATCTTTTATCAGTACTGTATCTCTCACTCGTGACAACAATAAACTCATATCTGGCCTGTTTCTGGACCTCTCCAAAGCTTTTGACATTGTCTCCCACCCTCTCCTCTTGGAAAAACTAACCCACCTAAAATTCTCCTCTCTAACCATCTCCTGGTTCTCCAGCTATCTCTCTAACTGACAGCAATCAGTCAAATGGCTCTCTGCATTATCTCCTCCCCTCTCAGTACAAATGGGTGTTCCCCAAGGATCTATTCTTGGCCCACTACTGTTTAATATTTTTACCAATCTACTACACACCTCTTGTCCCCAATCATCACTTATTCAATATGCTGATGACTCAGCAGTGATCACAATAGCTGATAATCCATCAGACCTTCACTCAACTACCCAAGCTTCCTTCAACACCATACAGACATGGCTTAGTGACAACAAATTAATACTCAACCCTAAGAAAACAAAGCTCTTATTCTTTCTCCCCAAAAACCTCACTAATCTCAAAGCCACATTTACAATACTATCCAGCAACAACACCACCATTACAGTTGAACCTACTACTAAATTACTAGGAGTCACAATAGATGATCAGCTCAAGTTTGACTTACATGTGACTAGCTGTATCAAAAAAACTCACCAGAAACTTGGACACCTCTATCTCAACAATAATTACTTAACTGACACAGCCAGAAAAACTCTCTCTCATACATTTCTACTACCCACACTTTTATAAAGCTGTCACCTACTCACAAACCTTAACTCTATACTTCTCACTAAACTAGAAACTACCTATAATAAGGTGGCCAGATTATCCACCAACCAACCCTATGTCTCACCACTGCTTATCTCTTAAGCAACTTGACTGGCTTGAATTTCTCCATCTGCTATTACATCAACTGAAGATTATCCAATCTGTCCTATATCAGCCTTCCTTTTGCCCCAGCCTTACATCTATCATATCCAAATACTCCCCAGTAAGGACACTATGCACATCCGACCAAAAGTTGCTACAGATCCATGAACCTAAAACCAAAATAGGATGCTTACTTTATAATTATAACTCTGCCACATCCTGGAACCAACTACCACTAGAAATTTGGTCCCTTAACCATCCCAAACAATTCAAATCAGCCATTCAAGAATACCTAAAAAAACTGGTACTGCCACTGTAGTCATCCCCCCCTGATTAACCCTACCCTAGTATTCAAAACCCCTTCTTCTCTGCTTCCTGTTCTCACCAACACCTGCTCACTACTTCCTTTCCTCCTTCGCTGCCTCCGACATACTCTAACTGATCACTCTCCCCACCCTCCTCCCTTCCTTTCCTCCTCCATCTGCAGGATTCATATCACTCCTTTCATCCTTATCTCTCCCCCTATCTAACCAACAAGCTTTAACCATCATAAATATGACTTATTGCACCCATAAAGTATATATTAATCTACATCTTCCTTAGGTACTAATGTCCCTACCTGAACTGTTTTACCAGATCAATATGTCTAGCCTCTTGTCTATTCATCACCACTTCACTACAATTTGAAATCAAGTAACTGCTGTCTTGTTGCACCTCATGATGTATTACTGAAGTATTCATGCCTTTATATGAGTATATACCCTGTTTTAACTGTAAATGATCTGTAACTGTTATTGTTTGTACTAATATTAACTTACTCTGGAGCTTTCCTCCTCAGGTCTCCGCTGAAAATGAGCCACTAGCTCAGTCGGACTAAGCCTGTCAACAAATGTAAAATAAATAAATCACTGCAGTCTCCCGATGGGGTGCATGCTTCCTTATGCTACATTCCCCTCGGCTGAAAGGTGCTAAGCAGTGTGACCATGCAAGCTCAGCTGCCTCACTCTCCACTGGGTAACTGATAATACAGGAGTCCAAGCTGGTAATCAAACCTGAGCTGATTGCAACATAGTTATAGCTTTATTCCTCTATGTCAGAGACCTGTCTCATCTACTGCATTGTTGAATTCTGAGAAGAAAAATCAGATTCAAGAAAGGCTGAGACAGAGTCACTAAAGACAAAGGTTCTACTACAGTATGTATGCTAACACTGTTTCTGAATTGACCCTATTCAAGTGCAACCTTGACAGCTGGATGGGTGACCGTAAATTCATCCCAAGGGTGGTCTCTATGTCCCTCATGGACAGGGGCAGTCGGTGCTGATCACAGAATTGCTGTGATAACAATGACCATCTAAATGTGGTCGATAAGGTTACTCAGGATTTTACATGGCTAGGCTTGTAAAGGCTCTAGGGTCATTAGCCTAGTAACCTCCTATGAACCTATGTAGGGAGGAGATGGGTTGAAAATTTAGAAAAGTTAATATGATAACCTAAATCAGTTGTTTTGGGAAAATATGAGCAATCAAATGCACTTGTTGTTAAATAGCTTCAGATAACAAAGTATTGAAAAGAAAAGACAGACTGGTTTCTGCAAACAATTGCCTTCATCAGTGTTATGATAACACTAATGAAAGCAATTGTTTTCCAAAACCAGTCTGTCTATTCTGCTTATTTGCTACAAGAATATGGAATAAAGATGCAAAAAAGAAGACTGTATGCCTGAAAAGCCAACTTTTGTGTGCTGGCTGTTTTTTGTTCTGAAGTTCGACTTTTTGGCCTTTGCACTTTGCCGTACTTAAATGGAGTTTAGTTTTCTGAAAATGCATATCCCCAACCTCGTTACAATAGCAATCCCTTGCTGTTGAACATCTGTTTGGTCAATGAATTTGTGTCAACAAGTGATTTATAGCACTTATACAAATATATGTGTATGTATATATATATATATATATATATATATATATATATATATATATATATATATATATATATATATTTACACACACACATATATATATATATATATATATATATATATATATATATATATATATATATGTGTGTGTGTGTATGTATGTACCTATATGTATGTATGTAGTATGCATGTATCTTTTAAAATACGAAAGTATGTGATAATGGACAGAAGTAAAAACAGTAAGTGGGTGACATTTAATTGAAACTTTGTGCCAAGATCCACTTCATTAAAGGAAAAGTATTTAGTTAGTCTTCTGTAAAAAAAAAAACAAAATAAAAATGAGAGGTCATCAGCCAAGCAGCCATCGGGTGTTTTCTGTGCCCTGTATACCTCCTGCATACCCATAAGAGTAAGCAGAAGTTGCACAATGCATGCATGTAAGAGTCATGTGGTGGGGGATTATTCCTGGCCCCCACACTGCACTTGTAGGAATGACTGGTTTCAGCAAGTTGTTAGTCTTGTAGCAGTCTGAGCAGCCATATTTCTGTCCAAGATAAATGGACTAGTATCAGACATTCCCTCACTCACTCTGCCTTCTAGCTAATCCATTGCTTGGGTCACTATTTGATACTGGACGACAGTCATAGCTTTATTTCTATACTCCAAGGAGCTGGCTGTTAGCTTCATATTAATATGTGAATTGAACATATTTAGGTTGGTTACATTTATTATCCATAAATTTAAATGTATTATGATTTAAAGAAGACCTTATTAACATTTAAATTCAACTTAGAAATGCAGAGAAGACTGTTTGAGATGTGGGATGAGGTACATCAGAAATATGTGAGAATTCACAATAGCTTAAAATATTTAGCAGACATTCATTTGCAGAAATACCCATCTGGAGACAGCACATGTCTGGTTAGTCATCCTAACTGTCAGGTATTTTCCTTCTCAGGAAAATCCCAAAGAAATCAAATGAAATATGTTTCTTTTTCCGAAGAGCTAATCATTGCTGTAATATTATGAGTCTGACTAGTCATCCTGAAACAGTAACATCAATAAAATAAAAAAATAAATAAACAGTTATTCATTTGTCAATACCAAATTCAGCAAAATGATAGACGACAGGATGGAATGGAGAGAAACAGAGAGAGAGAGAGAGAGAGAAAGAATTCTGAGGTTGCATATGTTAAATACGCCTTGGTTTAAGCATTAATTGAGGGGATAATATTTGCTACATTCAAGGTCTGTATGCATTTTTAAACTGCAAGGAGCAGTTTGATTATAGAAAATGGGGAGGTGACCCTGGATACAAGAATCAAATGTGAATTTAGGGTGAAGAAGTGTAACCCCTGTATAGTTTGGGGCAGAATGTTATTTTACTACTCAATGGGTCTACATATCGAGTTCTAAAATGTCTGTGCAATTTCATCTTAGAACGTGATTTTACATTTGCTGTGCATTTTTTATATTTTCAGTTTGAAATCAGAATTTTGGAGGGAAATAATTTAATAGTCATGAAGTAAGTTCATATCAAGGATATTTTTTTCCAGACCAGTGCAAAAATGTTGAAGTTTATTAAAGATATGAAAAGATGTTTGCCAGATTAAAACAGATTTATAACTGGCATTTATTAATAGTTTGATAAAGCACTTAAGAATAGTCATTCTTTAAATCTACATAATGAAGTCTGAGGTGTAACTGTACAATTACATATGAAGTTGTAACTTTTTTAATGTTTCCCTGCCAAAATTATATTTGGGCTATACAGTAAATGTACAAGGACAGTGTAGCTATTCACACGATAAGGTTACAAAAATAATATTTTACAAATATGATGCAAAAATGATGAAATTTAGACACACTGGCAATGTAATCTGTTATGGTAAATATAAGCTTTTAACTTTGCCATTTAGTAATATTTTGGGAATAAACTTTCATGTGTTATTTCATGGCTCTGTATCATGAAGTCTGAAGTGCTCCTGCACAATTACATCATGATTTTGCAGTTGATGTGTGAAGTGGTTTAATTACTGGTTCCCTATTAAAATTGCGAAGGTCCACTTACCCGAATATGGAAACGTCGACACGTATACATCGAAATGTGAAAATACCGATCGTCCTGAAGTGAGAAATCCGAAATGTCGAATCATCATGGTTGGCCCTTCTGCGGTATAACTCCATAAGGTAAGTGTGCGATAGTTACGGACCTTAGGGTTAGGGTGCAGGTTAAGATAAGTGTAGTAATAATGTGCGATAATTACGGATCTTAGGGTTAGGGTGGGGGTTAAGGTAAGTGCATAGATAGTAATGTATGCAAGGTTTAGTGTAGGGTTAGAAGTAGGGTTTTGTTAAGTGTATGTGTGTGGGTTATTTATTTTGTTTGGGTAAAGCTCCGTAAGGTAAATGTGGGTTAGTTACAGAGCTTAGGGTTAGGGTGCGGGTTAAGGTAAGTGCATAGACAGTAATGTATGTAAGGTTTAGTGTAGGGTTTTGGTTAATGTATGTATGTGGTTTATTTATTTTGATTGGGTAGGTAGTATGTAGCGTGCGGTGTATTTGGACAACTATGACGGGTCGAGATTTTGAATTTTGCAGTTTAGTGTGTTCTGTGTATTTGTGGTTCGGGTAATATGTGTCGATGATTCCGTATTCACTGTTTAGGACTTTCTGAGTTGTAATATAGACCCTAATTATTTACTTACTTTTATTGACCAGGTAAGGCTAGCTATGCCAGTGACCTATTTCAGTGGAGACCTGAGTAGTAATTTTACAGAGGGAAGAAACTGGCCATGTAGTAAACCAGGGGGACGTCCTGGACTCTTTCTACATCATCTTAAGAGAGGAAATGGCAGCAATGGAGGTGTTGTTCATTGGAGTGAGTGGTTGAATGAGAGCCACATCAAATGTCAAAGTGACTCAGGACATTACTACAGAATTCTGTATCACAGAGGTCAAGTGAGATGGAACCAAATAAAAAGAAATAAGCACTCAGCAGACAGAGAAATCCCAGTGCATGGTAGATTACCTGTTACTGAATCAGAAAAGATATTGCATAAGCTGGATAGCATGCAGCCGGTGTTGATGAATGGGAACCAAACTCTTAAATATGAGGTGCAGTTGGTGCAGAGAGTGTTAGGATTCCTTTTTCCAATGTATTTAGCCTGTGTGATTCCTATTATCAGCAAATAACCATACATACATAATGTTGCTTACTTATGGTGTCAAGGGATTCAGTGTGTTTCCCCAGATCAATACCAAGTAGGTGGATTCCTCATACTGGGACCTTTGTTATTTACTGTTAAATACACATATTGCTGGTTAAGCAGTTTATCATATTAGTTTTGAAATTGTAGCAAGTCTGGATAAAAAATGTTCTTTGTTTTACAGTGGTGGGCTTCTTTTATGGGGGGATTATGTTGCTGTCTTCATTAATTAGTTACAAGTACATTCCATAATGATTCATGTCTTTAGGAAGAGTCACTGTAACAGTAAATCATAACATTTAATTTTGCCCATGTCATGCTCTGTACTCTCCCTTTCATCAGCTGTGCCCTTATCCACGTAAAATGCTGATCCTGCTGCATCATTCCATGGAATCTTAGTTGGTGCATGAGACAGTTATTTACACCCATGGAATTTTGTTTGATGCAGGAGACAGTCAATTATAGTCATGGAATCTTGGTTGGTTCATGAGACATTCAGTTGTACATATAGAATCTTGGTTGGTGCATGAATCTGTCATTTAAACCCATGAAATCATGGTTGAAGCATCAGATAGTCATTTATATCTATGGAATCTTGGTTGGTGCAGGAATCATTTATACCCACTGAATCTTGGTTGGTCAGTGCATGAACCAGTCCGTTATACCCATGGAATATTGGTTGGTGCATCAGACAGTCATTTATACCTATGGAATCTTCAATGGTGCATGATTATAACCAAAGAATCTTATTTGTTACATGAGACAGTCATTTATTGCCAGCGTGGTAAGAAGCATTCTTGCCACTTTTATTGCTTCACTTCCTATTCAAGCCAGTTCAGGTTGGGTCCTCTTGATCCTGAGAAGCAGTATCTCTACTTTGAGAATCTCTTGCATCACCTAGCTCCTCACCCTATCATGGACAGTAAGCCCAGTGGCTCAATGAACTTTCTCAGTTACCTCATCCCTCCTTCACCACCACAAGTTGAGTTCTAACAGGACTGCTGATGCTGCCCCAGTCTGCCTGTCAGTGTCATACCCACAATCCATATTATCCTTCACTCATGAACAAGATCTCAAGGCGCTTTAATCTTCTCTACTAAAAGCAGTCCACACAAGCCTGAAAAAAGCAAAGACATCCACCGCTGACATAAACTTGGAAACGGCAAATAGCAGCTATCACCCTCCCTTTCCTATACACAAGACTGAAGACAGCAATCCAGAAGAAAATCATAGCCAAAAAGGGAACTGCCTGTTATGTGAGCAAAGAATATGTTGTGCAAAAATGTATTCTACTTTATGGTGAAGGAAGAACAGAAGAATAAGTATTGTCCGACTTGTAAAAGTATTTGTGTTAGGATCAGAAAATGTCTTACATGTTGCTTACGTTCAATACTGTCTGGTACAATACTGTAACAGTACTGACTCCACTGTCATGTTGTAATGTTAAACATTAAGTCATCTCTCTACCCTTAAGCTCATGGTTACTTGCACAAACTGAATAAAAAAAAAACATTTTGTACATGGCCAGCTCTACACAGATGTGAAACATTTGCAGTCATTGCCTTATTACTTCCTACTTGACATTTTTGAGTGTGTTTTTATCACACATTCACTATTATATAACCTAATTTAGCATAGACAATCAAATACTATTTTAACAAATTCACATTTCGAGATTTAACTTAAAGGTAAGAATCATGCCATTGTTTCTACATGTTCACAGGTTTTGTTAGACAGACCAGGTCTATTTTATTTATTTTTTTTAACCCTGAAAGGCACAGTGAGTGTACACAAATGTCCCTTTTCAGAGATGGCCCAGAGAGAAAAGCTCTGCTGTGTGGCAAAGAATTTGAACTGTTACAATACAATTAAAAAAAAAAATTGCAGTCAAATTTTAGTTTACACAATCGCTACAGGAAAATGTATTTAAGTGTTAAAAAGTAATACTGCTGATTGAAAGAAATGTATTAGATGTTTAGTAAGATATAGTTATGAAACAAAAGTACTTCAGGATATTTGAGCTGGTTACTGTACCTCTCTAAAGAGGGCACATGCAATAGTTCTCAATATTTTCAAGGTTTCACATCACCAAGATACCACTATTTTATTGTATGTGTAGTTGCTTCAATTCACATTCAACTGTCCATGAAGTTCAGGTTTCCCATCAAAATCTTTGTGGCATTAAAATGAACACAAGCTATGGTTTACAAGGACTTTTAATTAAGAAGTTCAGTATTTCTTAACTTATAGAGATCAAATTTCTGAAAATAATTTTTAAGAGATCAAAGCATGCTTTAAATACTATTAACATAAGTATCCTCAAACAAGCCATATGAGTAACTCAAAAATCACAGGCATTTCATTAAAAGTAATTTTTGTTTATTTCTTGGAAAATTTCAATTAACATGAAAGAACAGAAATAAAATGGAAATGCTATGCTTCTTTCATGCTAGGTCTGTGAAACCAAACACAACATACCATTGCCCATTCCCTTTTATAACACTTAACATTCAAGGCACTGACTGCAGTTTCCACTGGCATGCATAGAATATACTTTTCTTGTTCACTTCTTTTTTAACCTAGGCCATTTCTGCCTCCCTGTTTTAAGGTCCACTGTTTCCAAAGAACCACCACAGTGTTGTGGTACTCGGTTGTTGACAGCCTTGAACGAAAAGCTCCTCTGTCATGCACATACCTTTTGGATATCATTAGGCTGTCACCACTGGGTGAGTCCTTCTCTGCAGTGAAAAGCTTTTAGTCTTTTTGCTCCATGTAGAGTGGCAGCTCCAGGAGGCTGTCTCACATCTTCTAACTGGAATTGCAGATGAAATGGATCGAGGGTAATTTTTTTCTCACCTAACAAAGTGTCCACAATGTTTCTGCTCTTCCATAGTTGGTGTCATTACATTCGCAGTGACATCATACTATCCTATGCAAACAAATGTATATGATGGATTCCCATAACTGGACATGTTACCGTGAGTTGTCAGTGCAGCACACAGGTCTGCCTATCATTGTGAATACAAGCAAGTTAGTTAAATCATTATCAAACTGCAAAAGCATATATGAGATGTAATAAGGAATTTTATTATATTGATTTTGAACATGAATATTGGTATGTCATTGCAGGTTTTACACACTAGAGGGAGTTGCATCAATAAGAGTTCTTGAAAGAGTTTCATGGAACATGGACTTTTATAATACATACAGAACTATGTTAATATTTTAAACATTCTTTATGTAGTATATATTAAGTTTTATTACACAATAAACGTAAAGGTTTGAAGTTTTAACATATGTTTTCTAAATAAAATCAAAGAAAAATAGGAGAACGGCAGTAATGCCTATCAGATGTTCAATTCTATACTTATGAATATGTATTAGTGCTTTTTAATATTAATGATATAATAGACTGAAAGGATTGGTACATTTGAAATTTGTTTTAACTATTTTATTGGATAATAAGGTAGTGACCAAAGTATTTAAACACTTGAGAATTATTTATGCAATTGTCTGATGAAGTCCTGACAGAGAGGGACGAAAATGCGTACTGTTTTTGTCAATGTTAAGTGCGTTAATATATTGTTGGATCTGAATAAACTGAGCGTAAACCTATTTGAAGATTTGCTGCGACTTTTGTAGCATCCTTTGGTGGATTATTGGTTGTTTGAGTGCTACACACTATCCTTGACTGAATTCTAGGTACTATTTGGTAGTGGTTTGAGCATGGACTTTTATAATACATACAGAACTATGTTAATATTTTAAACATTCTTTATGTAGTATATATTAAGTTTTATTACACAATAAATGTAAAGGTTTGAAGTTTTAACATATGTTTTCTAAATAAAATCAAAGAAAAATAGGAGAACGGCAGTAATGCCTATCAGATGTTCAATTCTATACTTATGAATATGTATTAGTGCTTTTTAATATTAATGATATAATAGACTGAAAGGATTGGTACATTTGAAATTTGTTTTAACTATTTTATTGGATAATAAGGTAGTGACCAAAGTATTTAAACACTTGAGAATTATTTATGCAATTGTCTGATGAAGTCCTGACAGAGAGGGACGAAAACGCGTACTGTTTTTGTCAATGTTAAGTGCGTTAATATATTGTTGGATCTGAATAAACTGAGCGTAAACCTATTTGAAGATTTGCTGCGACTTTTGTAGCATCCTTTGGTGGATTATTGGTTGTTTGAGTGCTACACACTATCCTTGACTGAATTCTAGGTACTATTTGGTAGTGGTTTGAGCCGCAGATAGACTGTGGTTGTGAGCACAGAATTATGAATCCGGAAGGGCAAGAGGAGGTGGGCCAGACGCGTAAGCTGATTGGCCAGCTCACAGAACTCATTGATTTACTCACTCCTCTTTGCCATAGCTTGCTTCCTGCCAAGACGACGGCCAATGTCAATGGAAGTTTAACTGAAGGGTTCCTCGGACCAACTTCCAAAAGAAAGAGGGAGCTTATAGGCGGTGACGATGCAGCCGGCGACCCTGGTGATATCGAAGGAACCAATTTCAATCCCATGAGAACGTCAAGGATTTTGGACATAGGGGCAGGAAGAACGGAAGCGAATGAAGGAACATATAACTCAACAAGGGGCTAGACCTAAAGCATCACTAGCACCCAAAGGTACTGTTGTTTTGGACTTTCAAACCACAACTGAGTGGTTAAAAAAAGAATATTTGTTTAAAGGAGATAATCAACAATTTTATAATAACTGTGTTGATGGTAATTCTTATACAGTTAAATTAAATAAACTACACAAATTAATGACACAATACAGAACGCTCAGTATAGAAAATGCATATCTCAATGAATGTTTATGTAAAGAAATAGTCCCAAAGGGGCTTAGGGTTTATAAATAGCCTAACAATGTTGAGATTGGTTCATTGTTTCATGAAAGTTTGGTGAAAGTATTTAATAAATGTGGACTGGAGATTGTCCAGTTGATTATAGAAGACAATGAAAGGAGACAAGAAATATTGAGAAGAGAAATTCATGAACTAGATTTATGTATTAAAAATGATTTAGTATTCAGTATTGTAGAAGAAAAAGAAAAATATTTCAAATTAAGAAGAGACATTGATTTGAAATGTGAGACTATCATACAACGCAAGATGGGGAAACTCAATAGAGACATTCAGGAATACAGTAACAATATTAGTTACCCTAAACCTGCACACACCAATAATAGGAGAGACAACAAAATATTTTACAAACAGAATAATAAAAGGAGGGATATGGAAGAGGGGTGAGGGGGGGAGTAGAAATGTATGATGTAGAATTTCCACCTTTGGAGAACAAGGTAGATGAATTTCAACCACCTCAGTATAGGAGAGGAAATTTTCAGATGAGAGGGGGGAGAAGGGGGAGGGGAAGATATTAAGTTGTATCCCTGTCCCCATGACGAATTTGAATGATTCACAAGATATAATTACCGAGAAGGATAAAAGTATATACAGAGGTTTTTCTATTTACAACTTCAGTGATATGTTGTTGACTAAAGACCATTTTAACCTGCTGAGTAAAGGTTTAAAATATATTCCAGTCAAAAAAGGAGATGTGACAGGAACGATACTGGATGTTAAATTATTCATTAGGAAGATCAATTTGTCTATTCTAGCTACAAGAGCTGGGTTCAAAAGAAGTGATAATGAGAGGGTAGGGTTAGTTAGGAGTTCCATATATAACCCACCCTTAATACCACAACTCAAGAACCTAGAAAATGTATTAGAAAAAGAAATTAGAAAAACAGGAGATGGGAATAGACTTAATTATAAGAACAATTTAAAGGAAAAAGAGAAGGAAGTATTGAATGAATTAACTAATAATCAGGGAGTGAGAATAATGAAACCTGATAAGGGAGGGGGAATCGTGATTATGGACAAAATACTATATGAGGCTAAAATGAATTCTATTTTGAGAGATGAAAGCAAATACAGGGTGGTATCCAAGAATGAAATAGAAATAGCATATAAAAAAATTGACTTGGTGCTACAAGATTTGTTAACAAAGAAGGTAACTGACATCAAGACATATAGATATTTTGAAGTTAAACATCCGAGGGTAGCAACCAATTTTGGTATACCCAAAATCCATAAGAATCAGGAGGACCCCCCCCCCCCTTAGACCTATAGTGACAGCAGAAGGGGCTAAGACAGTACCCCTAGCTAAGTATGTAGATGAAAAAGCAAAACATATATGGGTAAACAACAAAACAATATTAAAGGATTCATGGGACTTTTTAAGGGAACTCACACCTGAAGTTTATAAAGATGATTTAATATTTATCACAATTGACATTATTGACCTTTTTTCCAGCATTCCTTATAAGGAAGGGATGGATTATTTTGAAGAAAGTATATTCTTAGATCAAATGATGACACATGAAGAGAAGGTAGCCACAGTTACTCTCATGGACACCGCCTTGAAATATAATTTTTTAATTTTTGATGGTGAATACTACCAACAAACTAGTGGGGTGTCCATGGGAGCAGTGTGTGCTCCCACCTATGCAAATATAGTCCTTTCAAAATGGGAAGAAAAGTGTGTTATGAATTCCAGTTTTAAGAAGTTTTGGATATTGTACCATAGATTCCTAGATGACATAGTGATTTTTTGGACCGGAGGAAGACAGAAATTTTTGGAGTTTTTTGAATATATTAGTTTGACCACAAGTTTCCTGAAATTTACATATGCCATAAATTCAGATACTTTATACTATTTGGATGTTGAGGTAATTAAGTCAGATCATAAATTTGAAACTAGAGTTTTTAGAAAAGTTACATATTGTAATTCCTATCTACATTACGATAGTTCCCACCCCTCACACTGTAAGAAAAATATAGTCAAAGGACAGTTTGTGAGGGGCTCTAGGATGACAAGTAGAGATATAGATTTCAAACATGAATGTCATAAATTGGAAACTATGTTTCTAGAAAGGGGTTATCCTATAAAATTTATTCAAGATATCAGGAAAGAAGTGGAAATAGGTAGGAAAGATAGATTTCAACCTATAAAAGGGGTAGTAGAAATTAGGAATTTGGAAGAGAAAAAGAAAGATGTTAATAAGAATGAAGAAATAACACAAAAAAGACTAATTGTAGAATTTAATTCTACTAATAAAAATACAAAAGGTATAATACACAGGGAATGGGAAAAATTCCTATCTTTCACAGATATGGAGGAAATTAAATATATGAGACCACAAGTCATATATAGAAACCCACCATGTATACGCAACATGATTGAAAGAAAAGCAATAGATAAGAAAGGGACGAGTCATAGAAGGAAAGGCACCTTCAAATGTGGAAGGTGCCAACAATGCCCTTATATTATGAATGAGGAAGAGGTATACATTTAAAGTAGGAATACTAAAATAGGAGGTAAAGATCACTACAATTGTGACACTCAAGGAGTGGTGTACCTAGTTATTTGTCAGAAATGTCATTCATTTTATATAGGCAAGACAGAGAGGTCCCTGAAAAAATGAATTTATGAACATATGTATGACATTAGTAGAGTTAAAGAGACAAATGCACTATATAAGCACTTTAAGGATTGTAAGGAAGCTAAATATCTATTTTTTGTAATAGAACAGGTCAAACGAGATATAAGAGGTGGTCCATGGGAAGATATTTTAGAAAATAGGGAATTATGGTGGCAGGTTAGATTGGATACAAGTAGAAAACCTGGTCTTAATGAAATGCTTTCTATAAGACCATTATTAAAATTAAAAGCTAACCAAATATGAGATATGATCGGAAGTTGTATTCATTATGGTCTTGGAAGGAAAGGGTGCACAACTATTAATAATATTTTAAACATTTAACATACAATATTTATTTTTACTTGTATTTACATTATCACATACAATTGATTGTTTTTTGTAAAAATTAACATATTTATTCCTTTATATATATTAATGGTTCCTTTTATATATATTAAATGGTTCAATTTTTATAGGAATTTTATTATATTGATTTTGAACATGAATATTGATATGTCATTGCAGGTTTTACACACTAGAGGGAGTTGCATCAATAAGAGTTCTTGAAAGAGTTTCATGGAACATGGACTTTTATAATACATACAGAACTATGTTAATATTTTAAACATTCTTTATGTAGTATATATTAAGTTTTATTACACAATAAACGTAAAGGTTTGAAGTTTTAACATATGTTTTCTAAATAAAATCAAAGAAAAATAGGAGAACGGCAGTAATGCCTATCAGATGTCCAATTCTATACTTATGAATATGTATTAGTGCTTTTTAATATTAATGATATAATAGACTGAAAGGATTTGAAATTTGTTTTAACTATTTTATTGGATAATAAGGTAGTGACCAAAGTATTTAAACACTTGAGAATTATTTATGAAATTGTCTGATGAAGTCCTGACAGAGAGGGACGAAAATGCGTACTGTTTTTGTCAATGTTAAGTGCGTTAATATATTGTTGGATCTGAATAAACTGAGCTTAAACCTATTTGAAGATTTGCTGTGACTTTTGTAGCATCCTTTGGTGGATTATTGGTTGTTTGAGTGCTACATACTGCTGAATATATGAGATGTGCCATTTATCTGAAATTAATGAAACTCACAGCACAATCATTCTGTCTCATATAAATACTAATGTGCTTACATCTCTCATTGTTACTCTGGAAACATGAAGTACCATTTACACTTATTTCTTAGAGTCATAATCAGGTCTTAAAATTCCTTTGCTAATTAGTGGCTTTCAATAAAAAAAATAAAATGTACATGTATAAAACATATACTGTGTTATTAAGCTTATGGCCTACTGGCATTTTTCTGTTTTGGAATTTCTTAGTGACTGCTCTATGTTGGGGAGACTCAGTCCACAATAGTTCTCACTTATAAAAATACTGCTCTGTTTACAACTCTCATTGTCATTCTGAAGCTTATGGCCTACTGGCTTTGAAGAAGCTTGACTTCCATTTTTCCAATTTATAATTTCATAGTGACAAGCTATATGTCAACTTTATTTTGGAAACATAATTGAACTGATTTCTCTAATGTGTTAGGTAGCTTGTTTCAAAGTCAGGTCAGTCATTGTTTAATGCAACTATCTCTTCTTTTGTACTGCAGCTGCTGCTTGACATGAAAAGATCTGCCTGTGCTTTCATTACATTACTTTCAAAAGACATAACCCTAGATTTTTGAAATTACACCTTGTATACCTGCTTCTAATGTAGACCACCAATGTCCACAAGTATAGCCCATCTCCCAAAAAATAGTGCATATTCCCTCACAGAATACCTTTTCAGTACTGCAAAACCGGGTATTCTGAAAAAAAAACCAAAACAAAAAAAAACAGCTAAATATGTAACTGTGATGGACAGGAGTTACAAACTTTAATCCTGTACTACTGCTGTCAATCGTTAATTTGGAATGGAACCAGGAGTGTGGGACTTCACTCCAACTGGTGGTATCAGTTAATATACAAAGGGCAATTGGCCTTAATGGTGTATGGTAAGAAGTTAATTTGCAATAGACAGCATTTTATCTATTGCAAATGAACTTCATGTAAGAAAGAAACAGATGTATTCCCACAGTGCAATATTTTAAATGGGTCTGTCATATAATCGAACTTCCAAAATTTCGAACACCATATGTTCGAATTTGGAAGTTCGAAATATGACAACAACAAAACCCCAGAACAGCAAATTTTTTCCCAGGGAAAAAATTTGCTGTTCCGAAAAACACAACAAACACCTAATAAACCTATACGACATCTTACATACACAACTATCTATGCACTAACCTTAACCCAAGCCCTAACCCTAAGGTCTCTCACTATCGCACACTTACCTTACCCACACCCTAACCCTAAAGTCCGTCACTATCACACACTTATCTTACCCACACCCTAACCCTAAAGTCCGTCACTATCGCATACTTAACTTACCCGTGCCCTAACCCTAATGACCGTCACTTTTGCACACTTACCTTACATGCATCCTAACCCCAACGTCCGTCACACTGACACACTTACCTTAACCCGAGCCCTAACTTTTGCACCACAGTACAGAAATGTCAAAGCCGCGGAAACAGCCAACCAAATTTTTTCCCTGGGAAAGAATTCAAATTTCCGCGGCTTCGACATTTCTATTTTTCAAACTTCCCTGTTCGATCTTCCAAGACTCGACATTTAGGATGGTCAATTAAATAACAGGAACCCTTTTAAACAGCTGATTACATTTTATAGGATAGCTGATTCACATTCAGAGTAGCTAACATTTTTTTTATTATATTTATTTATTTATTTATTCATTGACCAGGGAAGAGCACTGATCTTAGTGGACTATTTTCAGGCTTAGTCTGGGGTATACAACCAGAGAAGACAAAACATAATAATGTATGTGCAATGCAAAGCAAGCCATATAATAGTAGTGTGACTTATATTTGCTATTAGAAGAAAAAATATGTAGGCAGTAAATAAAATATGGATGTAGACAGTAATGCAAAGAAAGAGGGAATGAAAAGAGAGGAGGAGAGATGGGTAGAAGAGGTGGGGAAAAAAGACTGGGGGAAAAGATGGATGAATGTGTGTGGTAGTGGGGGATTTATTGTACTGCTGGTATCAGATTAGGTGATGGGGCTATTATAGAAACATTTGCCATTCATTTTGGTTGAAAGTTTTACCTCTTTTTGGAACTCATTGAATTGGGAATTGATTTCCAGATTGTAAGGGCAAATACTCAGAAACACCTAACTAGCATATTTAGATAAAATGAAAAAAGTACAGCAATACCTAAAATAGGCTGCAGCAGGCTGCCTTCCCCCATACAGAAAAAAAGGAAAAATTTGAAAATAGAGACAGTACATATAGATAAACACAAGCCTGGAGCACTGTGAAATGTCATTATGTATAACACACCTAATTTAGCTCTAAATTCTATTTCTGCCTTCTTTTATGACTAGAAAGAGAAATATAACTCTTTTTATGTAAATATCAGTGTTGCATGACAAGCAGTTTAATTCCATGAGAAAAATAACTTTAGTTTTCTAAAACTCGAAAACTGTTGTCTGCTTTCCACTGTGTTAAAGGGCAAATCCTAATTTAAGAAATGAGAAAAAAGAACAGTGCAAACCGAGGTAAATTGGAAACCAATAAGCAAAACTAGCTTGGGATGTGGCAAGCAACCAAAATAAGGTGAAAAACCCAAATGAAGGTATATCCAAAGGTAAAAGCCAGACTCTTTATTACCACATAAAGGTTAAATGCTTTTGTCCCTAAAGAACTGCGACTTCATCAGAACAAACTAAAACAATTACCATAATGAATAAATACTTAAAATAAGAACATGTGACCACTGATTTAATTAATTCCAATTTAAAACAAACAAAAAAAAACTGCTGGAAACGTTTATACGCAATGTAAGACCTGCTAAAAACATTTATAAATAGTGAATAGGGAGACAACTTATCACAACAATATGCATGTATAAATCTTGTGCTCTAGTTTTTAAAATAGGAGCAATAGAAATTTGTTCAGTCAAACCAGGTGGCATAGTTGCATTTAATTTCAGTTGCCAAAAAGCTTCTCGTCTCTCTATCTGCAACTCCCAGATTTTGTTCCACTTTCTAAAGTGCAATACATGGAAATAGCCATTGAGTTAAGGTTATTCACAATAATTGGTCTTGGCTATAATGGCTTTGTTCAAATGAGCATTCGCTCATTTGAAGTAGACTCATATATATATATATATATATATATATATATATATATATATATATATGAAGAGATAGAGAGATGGATCTACTTCACATGACTGAAAACTCAAAATACTGAATTTCATTTGACTAAGACCAGAATTTCAAAATGCTACCACTACTGCCAGGACCGCACACAGCCACTACTGCCGGAAACCCATGAAACATCCGCCATATTACTTTAGATTCTTCCCATAAAAATATTAAGAGACATACCCACATTTAGAAACACTACAACACTTCTTTCTATGCTACTATTGGTATTCTGACAGTTGGCACTTTAAGTTACTGTATTTTTTTTTTTTTATCACTAGCAAATCACATCACATCTATGGCTTAAAATTATACTAATTGTTAGAGGAGCTGCAAAAGTAATAGAAGAGGGAAAAAGATAATAATGGAAGCTTTGTGGCAATAAGGGGCTACTGGCAAGGAATGAGAATTATGCTTTCATGCATTTATATTCCACCTAAAACTGCTATTATGGAGCTTAAGAACATTTTGGGAGAAATAATCAGCTTTTAGCAGGGAATATTATAAGTGGAACTGCCATTTAATTTCAACAGTGAGGATGTATATGGGGGACCTAGAATGGCAGATATATAACAAAGGAGGGTAGATTTTCAAAGAAATTTATAAAAATATTTGGTATGGAATATATGAACTCAGTAGTAGGAACTTAAAGAGAATTTATATATTATTCCCCAAGGTTCAATAACTGGGCTAGTGCAAGCAGAAGTTATATTTCACAGGAGCATGTGCATTTAGCTAAGAGCCATGACACACATCCAATAACTATTTCAGATCATAAGCCAATAAAATTATATAAAAATGCAGGGTAATGAAGTAAAAATGAGACAATGGGACTTCCCTACTTACCTGTTAAAAGGAGGAGAATTTAAGGTATGCGTAGTGGAGATTATTAGAGAGTTATTACAAAAGGTAGAAATTTCTTTAGAAATTATAGCTAGTGAGTCGGGTAAAATTAAAGTGGAGTTTAATATAGGGTAGAAATAAAAGAAAAAGATAAATGATTAAGAAGTAACAGGAGTTATTTAGAGAGGCTGTCAAAGGTTAAAGTATTTCAGAATAAGAGGAATCTCACAGAACAAAAAAAGTGCAATTGGAGAGTACTAAAGAGAAAATAAGGGAATATCTGAATAATACACTTACATTTAGAGTGCTGTTAAGCAACTGTTCTTTGATAATAACTCCAGAGCACAAAAACTTTTAGTTCAACATCTGAGGCAACCGAAAGTAGAAAGGGTTGTTGCCAAACTTAGTGAGCCTATAACAAGAAAAATAACAAGAGACATGCAGCGGTATTAGTGATATTTTGGAAATTATATGAAAATTTGTATAATGTATATAAATTTGGAAATCAAGAAAGAGCAAATGAAAATATTTAAAGAAAACTTAAGTTTGCTAAGATTATAGGTAGATGACACTCAAAAATTAACATTTAAGATAGGAGGAAGTGAGATAAAAATGTAATGTATAATCAATCTGCAGGAAAGTCTTCAGGAATAGATGGTATTCCTGTGGAAGTTTTGGAAGCTAGGAGAGAATAAAGTGGTAAAAATCTGGAAGGTTCTGTTTAACTGTATTTTAAAAGGATAAAGCCAAAAGCAGAAGAATAAACAATGTATAATAATGGATTCACAGCAGGAATGATGCAACAGCTGGATACATAAAATCGTTCAATTTTAATGTTCAGCAAAAACAAAATTGTACACATTTAGCGCTTTCATCTACACCAAGGTGGACTTCATCAGAATACAATAAATAATTAATTACACACCCCATTTTGGCTCCATAAATTTTCATTAAACAATCTTCTTCTTCTTCTTCTTTCAGCTTTTCCCAGTTAGGGGTCGCCACAGCGGATCACCTGTCCACTCATGATTGGCAGTGGAGTTTTAAGATGTTGAGTTGCCAGCCTGGCACACAGCCTCCCACAGAAGGCACACAAATGCACACACTCACACCTAGGGCCAATTTAGAGTGTCCAATCCACCTACAGCATGTCTTTGGGATGTGGGAGGAAACTGGAGTACCCGGAGGAAACCCATGTGACCACAGGGAGGACATGCAGACTCCGCACAGAAGGCACCCCAGCTGAGGATCGAACTGGAGAACCTCTTGCTGTGAGGTGGCAACACTAAATGCTACACCACTGTGGCCAACCCAAATTTTCATTAAACAATACATTACTCAATTAAAATGCTGCATATTTTAAAGTGAACGTGTGTGTTACTACTAGTTTTACTAATACTGCTCTCTGTTAGCTTATAACTATCCCATACTTAAACTACATAATTCTATTAAAACTATGTAATACAAAACATTATGACTTCCTATGACTACATGAAATACATAAATTCATTCAAGACTATCTAAAATGTTATAAAATTGTATAAACTCATATTCCATATTGTAATATGTCATATTTAATACAAGCCATATATATCCACTTTCCTTTAGATAAAAAAACTAAACAGTGAAACTGATACTAAATAATAATGAAATATATATATAAACACAAAAAAATTGTACATATATTATAACACATATATTATAACACAGTTATGAATTCCTACCTATATATGCAAATACATACATAAAACAAATTTATATTTATAAAATAAATGCATGATAAATGCTCGTTTTATTGTCGTAACTGTAATAGGTTTAATAGTGATGAATTCATTTAGTCTGGGCTCACATACCGCATCAGTTTCTATTTGCCATTTCATTTCTTTCTGGCCTAGTAATGCCTTATAATTGCCCCTTCGTGGCCCTGGACTAACCTGTTCAAGAATAGCAAATTTAAAAACATGGGTTTCACCATCATTAGCCACGTCTATTCAATGCATTGTTTGTGTCCTTCCTTCTGATACAGCAAATTTAAAAACATAGGTTTCATCATATTTAGCCACATGTCTATCCAGTGCATTGTTCTTGTCTTTCCTTCTGATACAGCAAATTTAAAAACATGGGTTTCACCATATTTAGCCACATGTCTATACAGTGCATTGTTTGTGTCCTTCCTTCTGATACAGCAAATTTAAAAACATGGGTTTCACCATATTTAGCCACATCTGTACAATGCATTGTTTGTGTCCTTCCTTCTGATACTATATAAATGAACATATCCTTCCTTCTGATACTATATAAATTAACGTATCCCTCCTTCTGATACTATATAAATTATTGTAAATTCTTTTCTTCAATTGTCTCTCTGTTTTGCCTCTGTAGTAGCTGGGCAAGTCATACATTTAGCCAAATATATAATACACTTGGAATTACAATTCCCTTGTTTAAAACTAATTCAAGTCCTGCTAACATTCTCCAAAACCATTCCTTCTCACTCAAATATAGTGTGACACTGCCCACAGCTACCACATCTCCTAATATGTTTGTTCTGATCATTCCTTTCCTTTATTGTGTACCCTCTTTCAAGTTTTCTCTTTATATTCCCCCCATTTTGTAAACAAATACTGGTGTATCTCCTATTATTTTCCTTATTTCCTTATCCACCATTAGAATATTCCAATTTCTATTTAATATATCTTTTATGTTGTTCACATATGGAGAATATTCCAACACACAGGCCCTACTATAATGTGCTTCATTATTATCTACTGCTGTTTCCATATTTTACTACATTCTTTCCCAAGTAAGGGGGAGATATTTAGTTCCCCATTCACTTACAATATAGTTCTTAACATCATCCAGCATACCTACTGGGTACCCTCTGGATATGAATAGGGACTTTATAAAATTAATTTCCTCCATCATGTCCATATACATAGACGTCATTCGGGCAGCTCTAATACATTGTCCTTTAAAAATATTTTTGATCATTTTCCTTAGATGGTTACTGTAGTATTCCAAATAACTATTAGAAAAAGTATTTTTTCTATAAATTCGGGAATATGTGAATTTTAAATAAGTGCTGGTACTATTCAAATAATCTATAAATTCCTGTGTAATATTTTGTGGTCCATCCCATAGGATAAAGATATCATTCAGAAATCTGGAATAATGGCACACGTACTTGTCATAACTACTTTTGAATATGGGATTGGTCTCCCATTCCAACATAACCAGGTTGGCGAACATGGGGGGACAAGCCGCCCCCATGGCCACCCGACTGGTCTGTCTGAAATATTCACCTTCAAAATAAATATAGTTATAATCAAGTACGACTGCCATAAGTTCCATAATTAGACAAATATTGTCCCATTCCAAATCGGAATACTTCCTCATACTATTACAAAATCCATCCAAACCTTGTTTTTTAGGTGTACAAGAAAATAAATCAATGATGTCTATAGTAATGAGTATTACATATTACATTATTATCAAATTATATTTGATTTTTCACTTTACAACTTTGACGAAGATTTTCTTCGGACAGGGGCAAGACCCAAACGCCCCATGAACACTAAAAAGTGTTCTATGGCAGCTACAAACATCAACATTAAGGACAAAGGTACTGTAAACTATAGTTCAAGCTCTAGAGGCAGTATTAACAATAAAACAAGTGTGGGGCAGGGTGTTAATCAACTGGATAACTTTTTGCAAAAAGACATTCCATTTAATTCTCTGAGCCCATCCGCTGGCTCTGAGGGGAATATGCAGAACACATTGGAAGCAACATTAAAAGACTTGATTTATATGTTTGGCAAAAAAATTAAATGCCATTAAAGGCATTAAACTTGATAATGCATATTTAAATAAGTGTACTTCATTGAATATTGTCCCTGTGAGACTGCATTTTTTTAAGGCACCAATGGGGGTTGTTTTGGATGAACAAGCATATTTAGAGTTTAATACGCTTATTAATCAGTTTGGTTTTTGACTACACGAAACTACTTATTAAAAAGAATGATGAGAGATTGTGTAAGTTATTAGATGAAGTAGAGAAATTGAGCAATGTTATTGCAAATGATTTATTGTTTCAACAATGGGAGAATTATATACGAAACAGTACAGTGTAGCCGATAAAAAGGCACGGGTGATTTACTCTAAAAAGTGTAAGAAAATAAAGAGAGATGTAGATCATTACAAAAATAATGTGGTATACCCCTGGAAGGAGAAGAAGGGTAAAGGAAACAAAGATAAAGTACAATATGAAGTAGATAAAACACAAAGGAATTATTTTGAAGAAGGTGAAGTACTAAAGCACACGTTCACTTTAAAATATGCATTTTAATTGAGTAATTTATTGTTTAATGAAAATTTATGGCGTCAAAATGGGGTATATAAGTGTGTAATTAATTATTTATTATATTCTGATGAAGTCCACCTTGGTGTGGATGAAAGTCTAAATGAGTACAATTTTGTTTTTGCTGAACATTAAAACTGAGTGATTTTATGTATCCAGTTTTTGCATTGTTCTTGCTGTGAATCTGTTATTATACAGCGTTTGTTCTTCTGCTTTTGGCTTTATTCTGTGTTGTCCTCACACTGTTCATGGATTGTGTATTTTAAAATGAGGAGACGCACCAACATCCTGGAAGAAAGCTGTAGTGGCTGTAATACTTAAAGGCAGTAAGACTCATCAGACCCAGCTTCATATAGGCCCGCTTCAATTTTAAACCATGATTATAGAATGTTTATGTCTATAATAGCTAAAAGACTGGCAAAGGTGTTTCCAAAACTGATATACACGGATCAGTGTGCTTTTGCAGAGGGGAGATAAACATTTGACAACATTAGTAGGGCAATGATGATCCAGAGGGAAACATAATGTAAGAAAATATGACCAGCTCTTCAAGTGAGGAAAAAAGGGCTTCTCTAAAACTTGCAGGTTAGTTCCTGCAGACAGGAGTACCTAATCTAACCACCCCCTGACCACCTCAGCTCTTCCAGAAGTAAAGAGCACACCAACAAGTTGGTCAGATACTTGTCACACCTCCTCCCTCCTGTCCCAACCAACCAGGTCCTGTTTATATGCCCTACCCTGATCCTCCTTCTTCATAGTTTTGTAATAAAAAATGTTCGTTTAACTGTAGCAAACTGCTTGCTATAAATGAAGCAAACAGTTGCTACAGTCTATACCCTGTCTACATGGAGCACTGCAGCAATTACGTTTAAGTTAAAAAAGTTTTTCTTTTAAACTGTTGCAAACTGCTTGATAGAAATGTAGTAAACAGTTGCTACAGTTTATAACTTGCCTGCACGAAGTGCTACAGTGCTCCTATTTTTTGTTAATAAAATAGATTTTCTTAAACATTTTAACTGTAGCAAACTGCTTGCTACAATGTAACAAATATTTGCAACAGTTTAGACCACAGAAGGAATGCTACAGCACTCAGGTTTGACTGCAAATCCAATAATGGCCTTTAAAAGCCAGTGTTACAGTAAAGAGTGATTGGAATGATGGATCCTCCTGATCACACCCTCTAACACTAGACACCTGGGGGAGTTCCCCCTCATGCCTCACCTAGATGTGCTACTGAGAGAAAGCATTCTAGAGATTAAGCTGAGATAAATGAAGCATTTGCATTATCTGATACAATAATAAGGTTAATTAGGAAGACATATGAGGGATTGAAGGTAAGCACTGAAATAAAAGGGTTCATCTCTCTTAAGCTGTGTCTGAACAGAGGAACTCGGCAGGGGTGTTGTCTTTCCCCTTTGTTATTTGCTTTATATTTAGACTCATTGGCAAAGAAAATATGGACATCAGAAATCCAATGATATAATTGGTATGGTAAGCAAGAAAATGTGGCTTTATTTGTAGATGACAGTATTTTGTAGCTGATAAAACCTGAAAAGGACATTTAAGTACTGTGGAACATTTTGAGACACTTTCAAGTCTTTTTGGGATATAAAATTAATGAAGATAAAACAAAGTCCATAGCTATAAACTATGTATCTGTACAAAAATTGGTTCAACAATACCCATATGTATGAGGAAATGATAAAAGTATTTAGGAGTGTGTGTGTGTCTTTCGGCTTTTCCCGGTTAGGGGTCACCACAGCGGAAGTCTGGTCCGCTAATGATTGGCAGTAGAGTTTTACATGCTGGCTTGCCGGGCCTAACGCACAATGTTCAACGAAGGAATGCCCATTCACGCATGTCGTCACACAGTAGACGCTTTAACTGAGAATCGAATGGGCAACGTCTAACTGTGAGGTGACAACGCTACCTAAAAAGGCTTTTGCTATGGCACCTAAATGTGTGGGAAGAAACAAAAGTAAAGATAATACAAAAATGGAGAAACTAGTACGGCTAGTTCATGGATATGGATAGCAAGATTCAAGCAGTGGAAATGGCTTTAGCCCCTTTATTTTTATACACAAGTCAAATATATTTTTACCAACCGGAGGAGAAGCTGTGGACAATAAATAATAAAGAGTTGAAGGAATTTATCTGGGAAGAGAAGAGAGCATAGAACACGGTGGTTTAGGATTACTTGAGTTGAAGGGATATTTTAGAGCTGCACAGATGAGGCTCATATACATAACACAAACAGAAAGCTATAACTGAAAGTGGAAAGGGACAATGACAAAATGGGAAGAAATTCAAGAAATAAGGAAAGAGTGGGATTTTGGATGAAGATCCTTATGGATTCATAAAGTAGCAAAAAGTATTTTAAGAACTAAGCCAAAATAACAATGGGGGATGGAGATTGTACTGATAGGGATGACTACAATTAGGGGCACAGAGAATAGACAAGAGGGGGCTGGAATTTACAGGCAAAAAATGACAAAGGAACCAAAGTTTTGGGAACAAATGATTAGAGAAGAAAAAGTAATAGAATGGGAAAAGGCCAAGAAGACATTTGGATTACAGGACAGACACTGCCTTCCCTATCAGGGATGAATATCAGAGTATTGGTAAACAGAAAGGGATAGGGGAATCCTAAGTAAAAGACCTACTTTGGAATTCAAATCTTTTTGGGATACAAAATTAATGAAGCTAAAACAAAGGCAATAGTGGCAAATTATGTACTCACACATGAACTTGTTCAGGAATACCCATATTTATGGAGACATGATAAAATGAAATATTTAGGAGTATGGATTCAAAATGATTCTAGTGTGGCAGCTAAGGATATGTGGGGAGACACTAAAAAGATAATACAAAAACTGAGAAAATGGATGTTTGTTGTATGTATATGGATAGTAAGATACAAGCAGTTAAAATGTTTTTAGTCTCTTTAGTTTTATACACAGGTCAGGCATATTTTTATCAACCAGAGGAGAAGTTGTGGGTAGAAATTAATGAAGAGCTGAAGGACTTTATCTGGGAGGGGAAGACAACAAAAGTCAAGTGGGATAGACTGATTCCTCCAATAGAACAGGGGGATGGGGATTACCCAGTCTGAAGGGGTATTTTGGATCTACACAGTTAAGACTTCTATACATAGCACAAACAGAAAACTATAATTCAAAGTGGAAAGGGATGAGGATGAAACACATGAGAATCTCAAGAAACAACGAGAGACTGGGATTTTAGATGCAGGCCTTTAAGGAGAACAACAATAATCATGCAGAATATAATATCCATAAAGCAACAGAAATTATTTTAAGAACTAAACCAACACGGGAATGGAGAAAGGAGATTCTGCCAATAGGGATGACTGCAATTAGAGATACAGACAGTGGTAAAGAGGGGTCTGGAATTTATTGGAGAAAACTGGCAAAGGAACCAAGGTACAGCTCATATGGCCTAGTGGTAATTTACTATAACTATGGTGTGTAGGGTCTTGGGTTTGAGACTTGCAAAGGCTGATTATTTCTTAGTTGGAGTGTGGCCTAATGGTTAAGGTGTTTGGCTTACAAACACAAGGTGCAGGGTTTGAATCTCATAACAGATAATTGGCTAGGCTTAAAATGGCTCACAAGGGCAGTTAGCCTAGTACTAATCTAAAAATCTGGAGAGGGAAAGATGATAGAATGGGTAAATGCCAATAATTTATTTGGACTGCAAGTTAGAGATTGCCTTCCCTATCAGGGATTGATATCAGAGTATAGGCAAAGAGAAATAAATAAAGATGTCTGAACCACAAAAGGAGGGGGAGTATCCATAGTCATCAAAGATACCCACACCTCCAGGTTAGTGGCACTACACGAAGCATCGGAGACCATCCATGTGCAACTAACAGTGGGCAAAACTGCCTTTCAGTTTGCAGCCTGCTACAGACCACCCTCCCAAATTCAGGAACCCCACTCGACTTTCCTGAGAACACTAGAGAATATGAAGGACTCTCCAAACACCATTATATTGGGTGACTTCAACTACCCAAACATAGACTGGGGGCACTACTCAAGCCCCAACACCCTCACCCAACTGTTCCTAGAATTTATAAACTCAAATACTATGGAACAACTGGTCACCACTCCCACAAGAGGGGAAAACATATTGGACCTGATCATCACCAACATGGGGACTCTATGTTCCATACCAGAGGTATATCCCTCATTGGTAAGATCTGACCATAAATTAATCTCAGTGGACATCCATATCCTGTCCCCAGCCCCAGCCAAGGAAACCACGGTGAAGAACTTCTCAAAAGCAAACTTCACCCTTCTCAAAACTGAGGCGGAATCCTTCAAAGCCCCCGGGCCAGTGGAAAATACGGCCCAAACTGCAGAATCCTTTACAAAAGCATTCTATGGACACCTACAGGAACGCATGGATCATGCTATCCCAAATAAAACCTAGACTTACTCCTCCAAAGGCAGGAGACCTGTCTGGTGGACCCCAGCCATAAATAATCTACACAACAGAAGGAGGAAGCTACTACATGATAGAGCAAAATCCCAAAAAGGGAAGGCATCTCTGATCAGTACTAGCAAGAAGATACGATCCCTCATAAAATCATCTAAGGTCAGCTTCAAAAGAGAAATTGCACAAGATGCTAAAGATAATCACAAGGCCTTCTTTAGTTATGTCAGGAACCTGGGTGGCAACTCCCAGATATGCTCTGAGTTAGTGCAAAATGACAAAAAATACACTGAACAGGAAACACCGCACAAACAACCTTGCATGCAGGACAAGTGCAACGGCCAAGAAAATGTAGTAAATTGCATAAATGAGCCAGCACTAGTAGAACACAATTTATTGTTCCATAAAGTGTGAAAACAGAATCATACTGGTTTCGGCACTTAGCCTTCTTCAGTGATAACAAATCATTCTGTTCATTGACTATATATAAAGAGTCAAAAAGCCAATAATTAGCATACAAATGGATGAGAGTCCATTTAAAGTAACATAATACAAATTCAGATAAACCTAATATATATCCCAAGTTTTAAACATTTTCAATATCATTTTAACAGTTATTTAGACAAACCAATCCACAAATATATATAACAACGAATGTATATAGCAATAAACTATTCCTAAACACTTTGCACAAAATGCATTATAAATGTTCATTTAGACCTGGATAGAACAATCCACCTAATCTGATGATCCATGCTTTTTCATTTTGGTTTAATAAGTCATGACAACCATGTTTATCATTAAATTCCACCTTAACAACATCAATAATCTGAAAATAAAATTTAGCATTGGTATGAGTCAACGTATGTTTATATAAAGCACTAGTACAGGATTTATTTCTGACATTACTCAAATGTTCTGATATTCTAATTCTAAAAGGCCTAGATGTTTGGCCTATATAAAAAGCCAAACAAGAACAAGTCACCAAATGAATGACCCAACTGGTTCCACAAGTACCAAAACATCTAATGTCAAAAATTTCTGTAACATTTTTACTGGAAAATTCTTTGGATTTTTGAACATGAACACAGAGGGAACAATGACCACAAGGGAAACAACCCCTCAGTTCAACTCCTGACAGTGTACGTTGTATCAATCCCACTTTGGAATTTGTACCTCTCTTATACCAATTAAAATGGGAACCCAATGTATGGCCTCTCCTATATGAAAAAAGACATTCTTGAGGCAGAATATCTGCCAGTCTTGAATTGGTCATTAAAATATTCCTATTGTTATTAATCACATTTTTAATGACATTAATATTTCTACCAAATGTGGTGATAAATCTGATGGGAGTCTCCTTGGGAATATTTTTGTCCTTATATTTCAATAAGTTATCATGATCAAACCGTTGCACCCACCTGGAAGCTGATACTACATCCCCATATTTATATCCCCTGACTAGGAATCTCTTCCTAAGGTCCTGCTGAAACAGTTCATAGGTATCCTGATTTGAACATATTCTTTTAACTCTTAAAAATTGAGATTTAGGGATATTTTTAAAAATATGTTGGGGATGTAAGCTACTGGCATCCAGCAACATATTTTATTGTGGATATTTTCTATGAATTTTCGAATCCAAAGTGTGGTCATTGTTTCTACTTACACATACATCCAAATATTGAATTTGTTGATATTGTACATTGAGAGTAAATTTGATCCCCCAAACATTGTCATTAAGATATTGTACAAATTCTGACAGATATTCTAAATCACATCTCCAAATAAACCAACAGTCATCTAGGTACCTTCGCCATATATCAAGTTCCTCTATATATATATATATATATATATATATATATATATATATATGTATTATGAGATCTATCATAGATAAGGCATTCCTCTATGTATCCCATAAACAGGTCAGCATATATAGGGGCAAAAGAGGCCCCATGGCTGTACCTTGGACCTGTAAATAACATTGTTGATGAAAATAAAACACATTTTTAGTTACCACATGCTCAACCATACAAACAATTAAGGTATTTAAACCCAGTCGATAAATATTGCTTCTATTTAACCAGTATTCTATTGCTTGTAATCCAGCCCAGTGTGGGATATTAGTATATAATGACTTAACATCAAGCGTACACATCAAGCAACTGGGCTCTAATTAAGAATCCCTAATAATTTGTAAAAACTCTGTAGTATCATTTAATCTGGAGCTAACTAATGTCAATAGCAGCTTGAGATGTAAAGTCAAAAATTCTGAAAGTGGTTCTGTTAAAGACCCTCAACCTGAAACTACAGGTCTGCCAGGAGGTTTTAATAAATCCTTATGAATTTTTGGCAGTAAATAGAAAATTTGTTTCTTTGGATTCATTACCATTAATTGCATCTTAGTATTGTTATCAATAATTCCTACTTCAACTGCTTCCTCCAAAAATTCATCAATTTGTTTCCTAAACAAATCAGTAGGGTCTAAAGGCATTAACACATAATGTTGTTTGCTTTTAAGTTGGGTATAAGCCTCAACCACATATTGTTCTGTATCCATTAAGACCACAGCACCCCCTTTGTCTGCTGAAGTAATGACAATGTTTGGGTTAGTCCTTAAACTCTCAATGGCCTGAATTTCCAAGTCAGATAAATTGTTACATAACATAAGTGTCTCTTCCTGTTTAAAATGTAAATCTTTGATCACCTTTTCCTGAAAAATAGCCACATATTTATCCATCGGTGGCTGAAAGATAGATTTATGAAATCGAAAACCAGTAGATCTTTGTAAATTATCTGTGTGTCCAAAAAACAATTTTAAATTTAGTGATCTACAAAATGTCAAAACATCCTGTACAAAACTATATTCGTTGACAAAAAAAATGGGAACAAACGATAACCCTTTATTCAATATTTTTAATTGCGTTTCATTCAGAGACACAGATGAGATATTATGAACATTTACATAAACATCTATTTCTGAGTTACAATATCCAATAACATTTCCAAGTTCTTTACCGTGTCTACGTTTGTGTTTTCTACCCCCACCTGTGTCTCTTAATCCTAAAGGGTGGACCATATTTTTGGTTCTCTTATTTGCTGGAGAATCCTGACTGGAGACAGGTTCATGCTCAGTATTTGACGATTCTTCACCTGAAGTACTACTGAGGTCTGTTTTAGATCTTTTTAATATAGACCTCGGTCTCTTTTTTTCAAAATTTTGTGGGTTGAAACTCCCTATCCCTAAACCTAACAGACTTTTTGATGCTGAAGGGCTTACCTTCTGCATAGTCTATGACATCCCTTTGAAATTTCTGTATCATTTTATCTTTCAAATTTTGTTCTAATACCAATAAATCCTTAGAAAGTTTAGTTAGACAGGATTTATATATAGTTTGTCCTTCAAAGGGTTTAATATTGTCGCATAAGGTGTTAACCTCCACAATATTGGCATCAATACTTCTCTCATAAAAAGAAACGAGAATGTCCACAAATATCATGGTTGCTAGATGTTGAGCTTCAACCCACTCCTCATTAAGCTTATCATCCGGACCACTCACAAACGGTTAAAGTTTTATTCTAAGTCCCCTGGGGGTGATGTTCCTACCTTTGTAGGCTTTAAATAACCTAAGGTTCCACACATTACTTCTAAGTTGATTCATACATTTGGTTATTTTAAAAAATAAATCTTTACAGTGATCCCCTGGATCTTTTATCCTATCATTATCAGATGAAATATCCTCCCAAAGGATATCAAAGATTTGCACATCATCCTTATCTTAGGACAAACCCTTCAAAATAGTTGTCAAATCCATTTCCATGCAATATAGTGAAAAATATTTAAATCAACAGCAACTTATCTGCATCAAGGCCCGAACTGTCACTATATACCAAATACTCCTATATAAATCAATGTATCCATATCCATCAGCATATAAATGCAACATCCAATGGTTGAGAAGGCTTACCACATAAGATGATTGAGAAAGCTTACCACATTAACCTCCTTTAATTTAGAGGCCATAAAACATGGACCCTACCATAAACATACTGCAATTGTTCTATAAATGCAATAAACACCCAGTGTCGCAACACTAAACTTGGCAATAGCTATCCATATATCTTCTCATGTACAAGCCACAAAAGTATAAATATCTGACCATAAATGTCCCACCGTCGTCAGATATTATATAAAATTAGATATCAATTGCTTCTGGGCCCAAAAACAGTTAACTATATGGTCCTCTCAACCACAGATGTTGTACAAAATCAGCTCTCTATATAAAATATACATGAAAATTCTATGTATAAAAGTATATAAGTAACAGTTGGGGCCATGGTGCTGCCTGGACTTTAAATATCAAAGCCAGTTACACACTAATATATTGTTGGAATGGATATATAAAAATGGTTTGTATTTAGTATAGAAAGACTCCAAATTACTGGATCTTTACAATCGTAATGAAGGGCCCTCTAAAAATAAAGGACATGTATGTTTGCCTTAAACACTATCCTAAAATCTGGATAATTAATATGGCTTTTCAAATTCAAAACTAATATTCTTATATCATGCACAGTGTGTTTGCCTTCAGAGAGGATTACAGTCACCAGAAAGATGTGGCAATATTTATATATTCATTAACAAATTATATGGATGGTATCAATGTAATGACTAGACATGTCTCAGTTTGCCCTCAAACTCACAAAACATATTATCTTAAGAGGTTAACATTTATAAGATATAATAAATAGTAATCCTGGACATAAACTCATTTATATGACTGGAATAGTCCAATAAAAAATGTTAGAGAAAATAAATAAGTATCACTGTTATATTGATTTCACAAAGGTATTAGTTCCATCCAACAACACCACAATTCCCATTGTTTTTTCAAAACATTAAATCATATATTTCTACACAATTAGTTGAAAAAATATAACCCTTAGTATCGCACAGAATTAGTGCAATAATCTTACAAATATGTCCAGAACTATCTCCAAAAGATAGATTTTATACAAGAATCTGTGCAAATAATGCGTCTCACAAAAATCATGGTGACCACTGTATGTTTCGCACCTTCCCTGTTAACAAACTGAAACCGTCCACTCCAAAAGGCCCGATGAATGAGGCTCTTAGTTGGATTCATTTACAAAACATATTGATCCACCTGACCACACCACATATCACATTATTTATTTAGACAGAAGTCCAAACGTTATTCACAACAGGCAATCATATATTTCTGCTTCATTAGTGAAAAAAAACATAACCATGAATATCACACATAAATTAGTGCAATAATCAAACAAATATGTCCAAAACTGTCCCCAAAAAATAAAAATAAAATTTACTTGTACAAAAACGTCTGTGAAGATCATGATCTTGTAAAAAATATGGCGACTGCTCTGTATGTTTCGCATATTCCCTGTTAATAAACAGAAATTGTCCGCTCCAAAAGGCCCGATAAAATAAAACTCTTTGTTATATTCATTTGAAAAACATATTAATTGGCCCAGCAACACAACCTATCACATTATATATTCAACCATAAGTCCAAACGTTGTTCCGTTCCCCCTCAAGAAAAGCAGTAAAACTGAAAGACAAAAACCACACTATACATGTCCCATTTGAGAAAATTTTAACCACCCGAATTGTAAGTCCGGAAAAAAATTTGATCTGAAATTATTATAATGTGAAGATCCTTCAACTGATAAATTCCAAAAGCTTAGTTTTTTCATGAAACCTCATATAGGAATATTATACACTGGCGACTGTCAACATGTTGTTGGTTTCACAAGGAAAGGTATTCCATTCAAAAACTTGAGATAATAATATATCCAACTCCAGATAAAACAGGAAACAAAAATTATGTGTAGTTAGGCAAACAGAAACATCTCACCAACTAAAGCTATACACACTTTAAGTTCCAACATGAATCCAAGTGTTCAGTCCAAAGTCCCCAGCGAGATACAGGAACAGGAAACACCATACAAACATCCTCGCACGTAGGACAAGTGCAACGGCCAAGAAAATGTAGTAAATTGCATAAATGAGCCAGCACTAGTAGAACACCATTTATTGTTCCATAAAGTGTGAAAACAGAATCATACCTATTTCGGCACTTAGCCTTCTTCAGTGATAACAAAGAATTCTGTTCATTGACTATATATAAAGAGTCAAAAAGCCAATAATTAGCATACAAATTGATGAGAGTCCATTTAAAGTAACATAATACAAATTCAGATAAACCTAATATATATCCCAAGTTTTAAACATTTTCAATATCATTTTAACAGTTATTTAGACAAACCAATCCACAAATATATATAACAATGAATGTATATAGCAATAAACTATTGCTAAACACTTTGCACAAAATGCATTATAAATGTTCATTTAGACCTGGATAGAACAATCCACCTAATCTGATGATCCATGCTATACGATTGTAAAGATCCAGTAATTTGGTGTCTTTCTATACTAAATAGAAACCATTTTTATATATCCATTCCAACAATATATTAGTGTGTAATTGGCTTTGATATTCAAAGTCCAGGCAGCACCGTGGCCCCAACTGTTACTTATATACTTTTATACATATAATTTTCATGTATATTTCATATAGAGAACTGATTTTTTACAACATCTGTGGTTGAGAGGACCATATATTTAACAGTTTTTGGGCCCACAAGCAATTGATATCTAATTTTATATAATATCTGATGATGGTGGGATGTTTATGGTCAGTTATTTATACTTTTGTGGCTTGTACATGAGAAGATATATGGATAGCTATTGCCAAGTTTAGTGTTGCGACGCTGGGCATTTATTGCATTTATAAAACAATTACAGTATGTTTATGGTAGGGTCCATGTTTTATGGCCTCTAAATTAAAGGAGGTTAATGTGGTAAGCTTTCTCAATCATCTTATGTGGTAAGCCTTCTCAACCATTGGATGTTGCATTTATATGCTGATGGGTATGGATATATTGATTTATATGGGAGTATTTGGTATATAGTGACAGTTCGGACCTTGATGCAGATAAGTTGTTGTTGATTTAAATATTTTTCACTATATTGCATGGAAATGGATTTGACAACTATTTTGAAGGGTTTGTCCTAAGATAAGGATGATGTGCAAATCTTTGATATCCTTGGGGAGGATATTTCATCTGATAATGATAGGATAAAAGATCCAGGGGATCACTGTAAAGATTTATTTTTTAAAATAACCAAATGTATGAGGCAACTTAGAAGTAATGTGTGGAACCTTAGGTTATTTAAAGCCTACAAAGGTAGGAACATCACCCCAGGGGACTTAGAATAAAACTTCAACCGTTTGTGAGTGGTCCGGATGATAAGCTTAATGAGGAGTGGGTTGAAACTCAACACCTAGCAACCATGTCATTTGTGGACATTCTCATTTCTTTTTATGAGAGAAGTATTGATGCCAATATTGTGGAGGTTAATACCTTATGCGACAATATTAAACCCTTTGAAGGACAAACTATATATAAATCCTGTCTAACTAAACTTTCTAAGGATTTATTGGTATTAGAACAAAATTTGAAAGATAAAAAGATACAGAAATTTCAAAGGGATGTCATAGACTATGCAGAAGGTAAGCCCTTCAGCATCAAAAAATCTGTTAGGTTTAGGGATAGGGAGTTTCAACCCACAAAATTTTGAAAAAAGAGACCGAGGTCTATATTAAAAAGATCTAAAACAGACCTCAGTAGTACTTCAGGTTAAGAATCACCAAATACTGAGCATGAACCTGTCTCCAGTCAGGAATCTCCAGCACATAAGAGAACCAAAAATATGGTCCACCCTTTAGGATTAAGAGACACGGGGGGGGGTAGAAAACACAAACATAGACACGGTAAAGAACTTGGAAATGCTATTGGATGTTGTAACTCAGAAATAGATGTTTATGTAAATGTTCATAATATCTCATCTGTGTCTCTGAATGAAACGCAATTAAAAATATTGAATAAAGGGTTATCATTAGTTCCCATTTTTTTTGTCAACGAATATAGTTTTGTACAGGATGTTTTGACATTTTGCAGATCACTAAATTTAAAATTGTTTTTTGGACACACAGATAATTTACAAAGATCTACTGGTTTTCGATTTCATAAATCTACCTTTCAGCCACCGATGGATAAATATGTGACTATTTTTCAGGAAAAGGTGATCAAAGATTTATTTCAGCAGGCAAAGGGGGTGCTGTGGTCATAATGGATACGGAACAATATATGGTTGAGGCTTATACCCAACTTAATAACAAACAATATTACGTGTTAATGCCTTTAAGAAACAAACTGATGAATTTTTGGAGGAAGCAGTTGAACTAGGAATTATTGATAACAATTCTAAGATAAATTAATGGTAATGAATCCAAAGAAACTAATTTTCTATTTACTGCCAAAAATCCATAAGGATTTATTAAAACCTCCGGGCAGACCTATAGTTTCAGGTCGAGGGTCTTTAACAGAACCACTTTCAGAATTTTTGACTTTACATCTCAAGCTGCTATTGACATTAGTTAGATCCAGATTATATGATACTACAGAGTTTTTACAAATTATTAGGGATTCTCAATTAGAGCCCAGTTGGTTGATGTGTATGCTTGACGTTAAGTCATTATATACTAATATCCCACACTGGGCTGGATTACAAGCAATAGAATACTGGTTAAATAGAAGCAATATTTATCGATCGGGTTTAAATACCTTAATTATTTGTATGGTTGAGCATGTGGTAACTAAAAATGTGTTTTATTTTCATCAACAATGTTATTTACAGGTCCAAGGTACAGCCATGGGGGCCTCTTTTGCCCCTATATATGCTGACCTCTTTATGGGATACATAGAAAAATGCCTTATCTATGATAGATCTCATAATATATATATAGAGGAACTTGATATATGGCGAAGGTATCTAGACGACTGTTGGTTTATTTGGAGATGTGATTTAGAATATCTGTCAGAATTCGTACAATATCTTAATGGCAATGTTTGGGGGATTGAATTTACTCTCAATGTACAATATCAACAAATTCAATATTTGGATGTATGTGTAAGTAGAAACAATGACCACACTTTGAATTTGAAAATTCATAGAAAATATCCACAATATAATATGTTGCTGGATGCCAGTAACTTACATCCCCAACATATTTTTAAAAATATCCCTAAGTCTCAATTTTTAAGAGTTAAAAGAATATGTTCAAATCAGGATACCTATGAACTGTTTCAGCAGGACCTTAGGAAGAGATTCCTAGCCAGGGGATATAAATATGGGGATGTAGTATCAGCTTCCAGGTGGGTGCAACAGTTTGATCGTGATCATTTATTGAAATATAAGGACAAAAATATTCCCAAGGAGACTCCTATCAGATTTATCACCACATTTGGTAGAAATATTAATGTCATTAAAAATGTGATTAATAACAATTGGAATATTTTAATGACCAATTCAAGACTGGCAGATATTCTGCCTCAAGAATGTCTTTTTTCATATAGGAGAGGCCGTACATTGGGTTCCCATTTTAATTGGTATAAGAGAGGTACAAATTCCAAAGTGGGATTGATACAACGTACACTGTCAGGAGTTGAACTGAGGGGTTGTTTCCCTTGTGGTCATTGTTCCCTCTGTGTTCATGTTCAAAAATCCAAAGAATTTCCCAGTAAAAATGTTACAAAAATTTTTGACATTAGATGTTTTGGTACTTGTGGAACTAGTTAGGTCATTTATTTGGTGACTTGTTCTTGTTTGGCTTTTTATATAGGCCAAACATCTAGGCCTTTTAGAATTAGAATATCAGAACATTTGAGTAATGTCAGAAATAAATCCTGTACTAGTGCTTTATGTAAACATACGTTGACTCATACCAATGCTAAATTTTATTTTCAGATTATTGATGTTGTTAAGGTGGAATTTAATGATAAACATAGTTGTCATGACTTATTAAACCAAAAAGAAAAAGCATGGATCATCAGATTAGGTGGATTGTTCTATCCAGGTCTAAATGAACATTTATAATGCATTTTGTGCAAAGTGTTTAGAAATAGTTTATTGCTATATACATTCGTTGTTATATATATTTGTGGATTGGTTTGTCTAAATAACTGTTAAAATGATAGTGAAAATATTTATAACTTGGGATATATATTAGGTTTATCTGAATTTGTATTATGTTACTTTAAATGGACTCTCATCAATTTGTATGCTAATTATTGGCTTTTTGACTCTTTATATATAGTCAATGAACAGAATGATTTGTTATCACTGAAGAAGGCTAAGTGCCATAACTGGTATGACTCTGTTTTCACACTTTATGGAACAATAAATGGTGTTCTACTAGTGCTGGCTCATTTATGCAATTTAAAAAATACACTGAACCCACAGACATTGCCAACATCCTGGCAGACAGGTTCAGTGCAAACCCCCCCCCCCTTCCCCCCCAAAAGAGCAAATGTCTATCCTAACAGAGTGTAGCCTCACTGACATCACAGATGCACAGGTAAGAGCTGCCCTCTCCAAA
Source organism: Protopterus annectens (assembly GCF_019279795.1). Taxonomy (NCBI): domain Eukaryota; kingdom Metazoa; phylum Chordata; order Ceratodontiformes; family Protopteridae; genus Protopterus; species Protopterus annectens. The sequence goes on from NC_056727.1 coordinate 410,710,473, forward strand.
GCAAAAAACACAGCATCAATGGGACTGGATGGTGTCCCGGGCTGCGTCTTACACGAGCTCCAAGAAGAATTGAACCCTCACATAAAGTCACTGTTCAGTCTCAGCCTTAATACAGGATATGTACCCAAGGAATGGCATACAGCAACAGTGGTCCCACTCCACAAAGGTGGTGCCACAACGGACCCCAGAAACTATCGCCCTATAAGTCTGACTAGCCTGGTCTGCAAAGCTATGGAGCGTATCATCATGGAACTCATAAACAAAGACATTGGGAACCTCCAAACACTGGATCCTACCCAATTTGGCTTTGTTAAGGGCAAATCTTGCCTCTTAAACCTGGTCAACTTCTTTGAAACAGTCACCAACGCCATAGATGAAGGGAAGGTAGTCCACACAGCCTACCTGGACCTCGCAAAAGCCTTCGATACAATACCCCACTCAGGCATCATAAATAAGCTCACCAGCTTAAATACCAACCCCTATGTCACAAGATGAGATACAAACTGGCTCAGGGATAGAACCCACATGGTCAGAATTGCAGGTGCCATGTCAGACTCTAACAAGTGGCATCCCAAAAGGCTCAGTCCTGGGACCTCGCTTGCTTGGTATATATTTCTCTGAGGTACAGGCTAACACGGGAGGACTATGGCTGACCAAGTTCACAGATGGCTGCAAACTGGGTGCCATAATCGTCTCACCGACTGACACAAGCATCCTCCAAAAGGGTCTCACAGAGACGAATAACTGGTGCTAGAGCCATGGCCTAAAGCTAAATGCCAAAAAGTGCATAGTCATCCCCTTTGGGAAAAACAAAGTGCCCACAAATTACCACATAGATGGTAATCCATTAAGTATGGAAGAAGTAATTAGGGATTTGGGGACCCAAGTAGATAGCAATCTCTCCTTTGACAATCACGTTGCCAAAGTGGTTAGAAAGACCTTCTATATAGCCCACCTTATCACGAAAGGGTTCACATCTAGTTCAAGAGAGGTCATTGTGCCCCTCTACTCATCACTCATCACTCATCAGGCCCATAATTGAATACAATGCCCCATTTGGGATGTACCTTACCTGACACCTGCAGCAACAGGAAAGACCGCAAAAGTACCTCACCAAGAGGATCAAGGGACTCAAAAAGATGCCCTACACAGTTAGGATAAAGAAACTCCAGCGCTACTCAGTTGCTTACTGCCTACTCAGAGGCGATTTGTGTCTGACGTATAAAGCCATGTCCAACCCAGAATTAATGGACATGCTCCACCTCAGAAAATCCAAATCCCTTAGAGCTACATGCTCCAGGGACTTAAACCTCAGCACAGAAATAAATAGAACATGCTGGAGGGACAGATTCATATCCCAGAGGCTCCCCTCACTCTGGAACAAAATACCAATCCATGTTAGGCAGAGCCCCTCAATGACCCTCTTCAAGAGAAATCTGGATGGGAGATTGTATGTTTACCCCCGGGATCTCTTCTGTGTTCTTACTAGACAGAGGCACAGTAAACTAACCTTAAAAGGGCTATCTTCTGTGACCTACTATACAGAGGCACAGTCAACTAATGTAAAAGGGTGGTGAAAGCCAAACACACTCTGGCTAGGCTTATAAATGCCCTAGGGCAGATAGCCTAGTATCAACCTATGAACCGAAATGAAAGACCAGCACTGATGGAGTTTTTAATAGAATCTAGAACAGAAGCTGCAATTATAAAAGGAATAATTAGTAGAGCATATAAAATATTGCACGATAAATATAAGAATCAATCAGAGGAGGTTAGAAAGGATTGGGAAGAGAGACTGGATAAGCAATTCACAAAGAAACAATGGTAGGATATATGTATGTCTCCCAAATCTGCAACAAAATCAAGAGGATTTAGGATTTTTGCCTGGAAATGTTCATATAGATATTTTTATACCTCAAGTAGACTCCAGAAAAATTTTCTTCTGGTAGACAGTACATTTTGGAGGTGTGATGGGGAAGAAAGATATAATTGGGAACATATTTTCTGGGAGTGCAGTGAGATGGTGAACTTTAAGGAATCTCTGTAGGATGCAAAGTCAGAGATGTTGGGTGTGCAGACTGGTATGACAATGGAGATGATTTTTCTGAGCTATGATACAGCACTGGAATTGTCTAGACATGGTAAGGCCTTGCTGTGTCTGATAATGGTGGCTGCCAAAAAAACAATTACTAGAAAATGGAAATCAAAATCTAAACCAACTATACTAGAAGCAGTGAGAATAGTAACAGAGGTAAACAACTGGAACTGAGATCTTTAGAAAAGGGTAGGAGCAAACTACATGGGAAAAAGTGGGAATTATGGCAATGATACATACAAGGAAGGAATGAGGCCTAAAAGGCAGTAGGACTTCAATGAGCTATGTAATGTTTGAGTGAGAAAGATTGGGTAGATTTTAAGTGATGTATAATGTTTGCAACTGGGAGTGTGTCAGTATGGTTTGTCATATAATATGCTTGTGACTAAGATTGTGTTGGAGTGGTTTATTTACATTTATATAAATGTATGCTTGCCTGTGTAGTAAATAGTGGTTTAATGAAGATGTTTCTTGTTTAAAAAAAGCAGGAATTGAATAATCTATGTAATTTGCTTAGGTCATATGATCTATAGCCATATATGTGAAATATAATATTTGTTATGTTAATATAGTTTGATTACTTTTATACAAATGTAAATTTGCCTCTGCCACAAGTGATAATTCAATAAAAGTGTTTGGAAAAAAATACCTACTCTGGTAAAGTTTTTAATTGAGTATAGAACAGATGCTGCTGTTAAAAAAGGTATAATTATCAAAGCAAATAAAATATTGCACGGTAACTGCAGGAATCAATCAGTGGTTAGAAAAGCTTGGGAAGAGGGATTGGAAAAGTAATTCACAAGGAAATAATGGAAGGACATATGTACAGCTCTCAAGTATGCAACACATTCTAAAAGATTTAGGATTTTTGCTTGGAAGTGTTTGAGTAGACATTTTTATACCTCCAAGAAGATTCCTAAGAATTTTTCCTCAGTTATATGGCAAATGTTGAGCTGGCAGAATTTATAAATTCCACAAAAAGTGAGGTGACCAAATGTGTATTACTAAGGAAATGATTCTTCTGAGCTGGGGCAGATGATTTTAATTGCCTTACAAATAGTTGGGCCTTGTTAAGTTTAATTTTGGTGGCTGCCAAACAAAGCATTACTGGAAAATGGAAATCAAAGTCTAAACTAACTGTTTTTGAAGTACTGGATATTTTAACAGAGATAAGAGTGAGTGGGATCATTGAAAAAGGGTACGAACAAGTTATACAGAAAAATAAATGGAAATTGTGGGAACAATACATTCAGAATAATATGTTAGAGGAGGAGTGAGGTTTAAGGGAAGGCAGTTTATGCAATGTTGGTTTGATGATAGCTCTGCAAAAGGACAAATGTGATATATAATGTTTGTAGTTGGGAACATGTTGCTCTAGGTTTTCTTTTATATAGATGTATGTTTGCCAGTGTCTTAAATGATAGTTCAGTAAATGTGTTATTAAAAAATAAGCAACATGTACTGTCTGCCTTTCATCAGGTGCTGTTATTTCCTTTTTAAAATTTTCACAAGACTAAGAAGGCAAGATCTCCCTTAACAAATCCTTAATAGTGTTTTGGATAATTCCCTTTGTGTTGTAACTCTCTCCATGATTTTACCAAGAATACTGGTAAGGATGGAGGGTTTGAAATTGTTTTGTTTGTATTTGACAACTCCTTCTTCATGACTTGGCCTGTTGCCATAGTTCCGGGATATGTCCACATAGTAACATTTTGGTAAACATGACAGCTATGTGGTTTAGTTGTATTTTCTTGTAGTATGTATAGAAAACCAGCAGTTATATTTTCTTATTCTGTGTCTGGAATCTGAGTTTTTAGATTTACTTGAGGCAGAAGTTATATTATTGATGTAAGGGGTATCTCACTTTGTCTTTCCAACAGTCAGATATATCTTTGCTTATTATGAAATTTACACTGTTTTTATTTTGTAGTGTTATTGTCTTGTGGCTAGATGATGATTTCTTTGTTTATTGATAATGTTCTTTCCACAATTTTCTCTTTTAATTTTGTAGTCTACTTGAAAAGTGCTTTATTATTGCATCAGGCTTTGAGATCAAACTGCGTTCATAATCACAACTGGAAGATTTGATAAGAAAGGTAAGCAGTTTCTACTCTTTGTTTAATACTGACTTGTTTTTTATGACTAGGGTAATTTTCTAATGCTAAGCAGTACTTGTTTTTTCTTTTTTCTGTTTTACCTGTATGTGCTCATAAATGCATGAGTTTTTTTGGGGGGTCATTAAGAATAGTATCCCCGTCTGTTTTAACTTGCCATTTACTGCAGCATAAGACTGAATAACAATCTTACTTTTTGTAATGCTTTAATATGGTAAGTCAGTGTCCCTACTCACTTGGATAAGTAGAATGGGATGTTTTATATCGTCTAGAGCTACCACCACACCAGAAAGATAGATTATTATTCAGTGCTTCCCCATCAGAATAGAACTGACAGCCTTCTGCACTAGAGGCATCTCTAGAATAATCTTATATTACATATAAACAGAGTGGTAACTTCACGTCCTTTAAGGCAAACCTTGACAATTGGGTTCACACCCTAAAGTTCATTATTGCACTGAGTTGTGGCATTCTGAAAGTATAAGGTACCCTATAAGGATGGGTGTTGGCAAGATGAGTATGGCCCATGAACTGACTGCCTTGTAAATGCCAAGAATCTATGAAAAATTATTTTCACTAATAAAGTGTAAAGAGGATGATTTACTTTTGGCAGAATTTAAGTTTTCTTTCCTTGTCTTATGTTAAGATGGTGGTATTTTGATCTGTGTTAGTTGTAGAGAGTATTACCATGGGGCAGAGAGCACAAATATCACCGGTTTGTCACTATGCTGCAACACCCACATAAATAGGTGTATGAAACTGTTTTGATTTGGAAAGTGAGAGAAAAAGCATGGGACGTTTTGGTAGATGAACAGCCAAGCAAATATATTTTCAACAAATGTGTGACTAATTATGTGCCATTTTAATGTTTACTGTTTTATCTATTTACTTTTATTGATTTTGTTGACTGAGCTAGTCCCTCTAGGCCAATGGCCTATTTTCAGAGGAGACCCAAAGTGATATTTATACCACTAGTGGGGATTTGGCTACTGTAGCAGGGAACTTCCCTACTCTTTTTCATAGGTGCAGTGCAGTCTTTTACATGCACCTAAACTACACCACCTCAAGCAGGTAGGGCTTTGGTTTAATGTCTTATCTGAAGGATAACACACTCGAGAGTGCAGCACCCCCCCATGCAGCTATCCATCTACCTGGTGTTGGACTAGAACCCACAGCCTTCTGCACCAGAGATGTGTGTGCTACTATTGTGCCACTGAATCTATTTACTGTCACCTGGGAAATTATCTTTACAGGACTGAAAAATATAAATATAAAAATACTTTCTAAATTGTACTAACCAAGAGGAATGTATGGACCACTTATGTTGACTTGCAGTATAGTTAGAAGACTGTGTCAATCGCATGCTAAGTTCTGAAGTCTATGAAGGCTTTCCATTCCTGATATAATGGAGTTATAATATGGGCATTTTGAAACAGACAGATGTCATAAAAGTACAATTAATATAGAATTTGTAATGCTATTGCTGTGACAGCCGTTTGGGTATAAATTGTTCTGCACAATGTGTGTTTTATATATGTGAGGTATGAATGAGTTTCTTACAGAGATACAACATATTTACTTCATAGAAAGGTAGAAAGGTAATGCATCTGACCCCATGGGTTTGCTAGTTTATGTAACAGTTTAATTTTGCTGGAACACAGATGTGGTATGCGAGTATGGCTACTCATTTGTATAAGTGCTATAGCATCATTTACATCCATTAGATCTACTGCCATCTCAGGCAGATGGAACCTTGGTTTAAAGTTATGTCCAAAGAAAGGTGTGCAGCACATGAATCCAAGAGCATGATGTGGGGATAGAACCCACAGCCTTCTGATCTTCGTGGCTTAAAGTGAGTGTGCATTCTGCTGAGCCATTGACAGAAAAGTCACGAGAAAGTGGCTACCAAGTTAAGGGAATACTCATAAATAACTATTGACAGGTAATATTTTGTGACATAATTTACTAAATGTGCATTTTTGGGATATACATTATGAAGTCTGAAGTGTCATTGTGCAGTTTGGTGTATTAACTTTGAACTTGCTTTGTACCTTACAAGTTGATTTTCTATATGCTGAGTGAAATTGTACAGAGACAGTAATATGGTTCATCAGCTGGACCCACATAGGCTACAACTGAAATGTAGCTCTTATTGTTAAGAATTTATGAAGTTATGATGATTTCTTCAAATTCCTATGGAAAACAATTGAAACAAAACAACACAAAGTTTTCAGCTTCATCAGGAAGTAGGTGGCTGCTGAGGACTAAGATGAGTGGACTGCAGATTTGTAGAAAGCAAGTATGGGTAGATGGAATGGTGATGGGTCTGCAGTTAGAAGACTGGAGAATGTATGTGAGAAGACAGTAGTTTATATTAAAGAGAGGGATATTTGAACCAGAAGCAAGTGATGCTTATCTATCCTGAATATTTGCAACTACAACAGCCATAACATCTGAGGAATAGTGAGGCATGGTGTAGGCTTTGTCCTTTTATTAAGTAAAACTATGTTTTTAATCACAGCTGGTAAATGAGGAGTCCAGAAAAATCTGGTGCCATGCTAAATATGTCTGCTGTACTGATGAAAAAAACTTGACATATACTGCTGAGTAGAAAACGTCTTTGTGGAATTTCACCTTGTCTGTCTTGGAGAGGCTCCCACCCACATTGGGAGAAATGCTATTTGCTCTACTTTTACTATGTTAGATGTTGCTATTTTGACATGACACTGAAAAGGAGTAGCATATATCTAGAAGAGTGTAATGCTTACAAGTTGGGAAATTATATACCTGAAATACTATAATTTACATTTTTATTAGGTGCAAATTAAACCTAAATGGTTTTGCAACATGCACTTAAGTTCGAGTCCTTCATTCTAAATTCTTTGTGGAAAGGCAAACTAAATGTGCTTAAGGCTAATTTTATATACCATTAATTACTTAATTATTTGCCATAATAATGAGAATGTAAGTGACAACAAAGCAGCTTTAAAGGCTGATCCAGGCTAATTGTTATATTAGGAAGTATGTACATGTAGAAAGGCGTAGGCTTGGATTTGCTTTAAAAGAAAAATAAAAAAAAAAAAAACAGTGTTCATAATCAAGACTAAACTAAGACAGAATGAAAAGCTGAAAGCATTTACAAGATTAACATGGTGCCATTGCAAAAACAGCTTATATGCCAAATGCATACAGAAACAACTTTGTGTGTAGATGTAAAGAAAGCAGTTTGTATTGCTATGTCTTACAAAAACAGTAATGCAGTCTGGAAAAAAAAAAAACTTAACATCTGGAACGAACATACAAAATTTACAAGACTAACTGTATGCAACAGCAAGGTCTCTTAATTGCCTATATGTTATTTTTTATAATGTATATAATAGAAGAGTTGTATAAATGTCACTGCTTCTGTCAGTGTTTAATTTATAGCACATCATCTGCCTGTTTGAAGATGGCAAGTTTATGGGCTTTCTTTCTCAAAAGAAGTCACTGTGGACAGAGTTGAGGATTAAATGGAAATACGAGCAAATGCAATGCTATTTATATAGGAATATTGCAAAAAAAGAAGGATGTTGCATTGTACTACATGTCAAGGAATAGGTTTGGATAATTGTAGATCTACTTCTTCAGTCAGATGTTTATGATTTCAACAGGGGAGAAGTAGATACCCCCCCCTCCAAAAGTCACGATGCTCCCTCCTAGGCAGTACACCTTCTAGCTTACATACCCTCCCGACAAAAACTCAGGGCAGTTGCAGAGTATTGTTTTTTAGCTTTATATCAACAATGCCCGGGTTTTATGTAGGCAAGAAGGCAAGGGAAATTAAAGAGACAATATATGAACATGTGTATGATGTAAAGAAAAAAATAAAGAAGCATTAATGCTTTATATAAACACATTAGTTTATTTTCACCACATATCTTATTCTTCATGTTGCAGAAGGTGGCTTCCAACCCATGGGGTGGACCATGGAGTCTGTTATTAGAGAAGAGGGAGTTATGGTGGCAGTTTAACTTTAATGCCACTACACCACCAGGATTAAATTTACTATATATATTATATTTTTTAAAATCACAAGCATACCAGAGATAAGTTGAACTAGTTTTTTATATCCAAAATGTTTAGATTATTTAATTTAATTGTATTCAAATATTTAACTCATTTTATATGAATTATAGTTTGGTTAAAATTGCAGGAATATTTATTATGCTTTTAAAATCTTTTTAAAATGGACTTCATATAGCGGATTTTTATTGGATGTGTCAAGTCATGTGTTATGGATTTGTACATATTTAAATGTTTCTTGAATTGATGAGAATATTCTAATGAAGTCCTTTGACAGGTGGGATAAAAGCACTTCATCACAGTTAAAATGAAAAAAAAAAAGATGGTACATGCTGCATTATATGGCCTAATAGAAATGTGTGTAATAAATGTGCAAGAAAATCTTACCTTTTAGAGATGTCAAACAGAAATTCTGCAGGTGAATCACTATTTTTCTGCGCTATATCCAAGCTCTAGAACAACCTTCCCACTATAATAACTACCCTTCCTTCCTGCAGTCTTTTCAAGACTGCACTTAAATCTCACCTAAATTCTCACTGGCTTTGTCCGTGTCCAAACCCCATCTAATAAACCCCCCCTTCAACCCTTCTCTCCTTTCCCAGATTTAGGTAGCGTATCCCATCTATTACTATACAACTGAACTGTAGATTACTCACCAGTTGTTAATCCTTCCAGGATTTAGTTCTTCATTTCGTCTATTATTAATGTTATCTAGTTACTGTTTAGAAAACTTGTAGCACTGTGTTTTACTTCTTATTTCTCAATGTTTGTAATTACAGCTTACTACTCAATTGTACCTAATTTGCTCCTGTATTACTCCATGTCATGATCACCTCTACTGCATACATTCCTTGATTGTTATTGTTTGCCATCTAACAAGTCTTTCTGTGGAGCTTTTCTCCCCAGACTTCCACAGAAAAAGGACCTGTATCCAGTCAGAATTTCCCGGTAAACAAATGTAAATAAATAAATAAATAAATAAATAAATAAAATAACTTCAGTACCTTGGTATATTATGATATATAGTATGCTAGCATGTATGCTCAATACCTGACTTGTTTGGCTTCTGCTACATACCTCCAATCAACTGCATTACTAGCTGAGTTAAGTACAAACTTGCAGTGTTAAAGACTGTACTGCATTTCATTTTTCTATTTAATTGTTTCATTGAAGATTGTGTATGTTTCCCTCTGTGGTTATTTTTTTATTTAATTGTTTCATAGAATACTGTGGTCCCTCTCTGTCTCTGCAGATAGTGGGGGAGATTGTTTCACTTCATTGATATTCATTGCTAAACTCTTAGCCTAGAGGATTTCTCTGTATTTATAAGTGAGCCACATATCTTTGAATTTATTACTGCTCAATACCTGAGTTGTTTTGGCTTCTGCTAAATACCGACAATCAACTGCATTACTAGCTGAGTTAAGTACAAACTTGCAGTGTTAAAGATTGTGCTGCATTTCATCTTTCTATTTAATTGTTTCATTGAATACTGTGGCTGTGTCTCTCTGTAGTTATTTATTTTTCTATTTAATTGTTTCATAGAATACTGTGGTCTCTCTCTGTCTCTGCAGTTAGTGGGGGCTATTGTGTTTCACTTCATTGATATTCAGCGTTAAACTCTTAGCCTAGAGGGTTTCTCTGTATTTGTAGTGAGTCACATATCTTTGAATTTATTACTGCTCAATACCTGAGTTGATTGGCTTCTGTTACATACCTACAATCAACTGCACTACTAGCTGAGTTAAGTACAAACTTTTAGTGTTAAAGATTGTACTGCATTTCATTTTTCTGTCTATTTATATGTTTCATTGACTACTGTGTCTGAGTCTTTCTGTAGTTATTTATTTTTCTATTTAACTGTTTCATAGAATACTGTGGTCTCTCTCTGTCCCTACAGTTAGTGGGGGCTATTGTGTTTCACTTCATTGATATTCAGTGTTAAACTCTTAGCCTAGAGGGTTTCTCTGTATTTATAGTGAGTCACATATCTTTGAATTTATTAATGCTCAATACCTGAAATGTTTGGCTTCTGCTACATACCCACAATCAACTGCATTACTAGCTGAGTTAAGTACAGACTTGCAGTGTTAAAGATTGTACTGCATTTAATTTTTCTGTCTATTTAATTGTTTTATTGGATATTGTGTCTATGTCTGTCTGTAGTTATTTATTTTTCTATTTAATTGTTTCATAGAATACTGTTGTCTTTCTCTATCTCTGCAATTAGTGGGGGCTATTGTGATATTGTGTTTCACCTCATTGATATTCAGTGTTAAACTCTTAGCCTAGAGGGTTTCTCTGTATTTATAAGTGAGTCACATATCTTTGAATTTATTATTACTCAATACCTGAGTTGTTTTGCTTCTGCTACATATCTACAATCAACTGCATTACTAACTGAGTTAAGTAAAAACTTGCAATGTTAAAGATTGTACTGCATTTCATTTTTCTGTCTATTTAATTGTTTCATTGAATATTGTGTTTGTGTCTCGCTGTAGTTATTTATTTTTCTATTTAATTGTTTCATAGAATACGGTGGTCTCTCTCTGTCTCTGCAGTTAGTGGGGGCTATTGTGTTTCACTTCATTGATATTCAGTGTTAAACTCTTAGCCTAGAGGGTTTCTCTGTATTTATAAGTAAGTAACATATCTTTGAATGTATTACTCCTCAATACCTGAGTTCTTTGGTTTCTGCTACATACAATCAATTGCATTACTAGCTGAGTTAAGTACAAACTTGCAGTGTTTAAGATTGTACTGCATTTCATTTTTCTGTGTATTTATATGTTTTATTGAATACTGTGTCTGTGTCTCTCTGTAGTTCTTTATTTTTCTATTTAATTGTTTTATAGAGTACTGCGGTCTCTCTCTGTCTCTGCAGTTAGTGGGGGCTATTTTGTTTCGCTTCATTGATATTCAGTGTTAAACTCTTAGCCTAGAGGGATTCTCTGTATTTATAAGTCACATATCTTTGAAATGATTACTGCTCAATGCCTGAGTTGTTTGGCTTCTGCTCCATACCTACAATCAACTGCATTACTAGCTGAGTTAAGTACAAACTTGCAATGTTAAAGATTGTACTGCATTTCATTTTTCTGTCTAATTGTTTCATTGAATATTGTGTTTGTGTCTCTCTGTAGTTATTTTTTTATTTAATTGCTTCATAGAACACTGGGGTGTCTCTCTGTCACTGCAGTTAGTGAGGGCTATTGTGTTTCACTTCATTGATATTCAGTGTTAAACTATTAGCCTAGAGGGTTTCTCTGTATTTATAAGTCACATATCTTTGAATTTATTACTGCTTAATACCTGAGTTGTTTGGCTTCTGCTACATACCTACAATCAACTGCATTACTAGCTGAGTTAAGTAAAAACTTGCAGTGTTAAAGATTGTAATGCATTTCATTTTTCTGTCTATTTGTTTCATTGAATATTGTGTCCGTGTCTCTCTGTAGTTATTTATTTTTCTATTTAATTGTTTCATAGGATACTGTGGTCTCTCTCTGCAGTTAGTTAGCCCACCAAGCCTTTCTGTGTTGGAGGGAAGCCTTCTAGCTTATCAGTGGGAGGGGTAATTACTAGATAGCCTATCTACCACAAGAGTGGTTTCTGGCCCAGGAATTGTAGTTTATTGTCTGTTTGGGCAGGTTTTCCATCTCTTTCAACTTGCTGGTTTAAAAGCCCACATTTGCACTCGATTCCCACCTTTCCTGTAACTAGTCTAGTCCAGATACAGATTTGCTGTATCCAGGACTGTTTGTAAGCTTCTGAGCCCTCCAAGCCTTTCTGTATTGGAGGGAAGCATTCTAGCTTATCAGTAGGAATGATAAGCACTAGTTAGCCTATCTATCACAGGATCCAGGTACAGTTTCTTAGTTTTAGCACTTGAATTTGCTTATTTGTGCTTTGCGCTTGTTCAGAACTTGTTGTTAGCACTAAATAAGCTACAAATTACTGCAGCACCCATCCTTCCTCTTTACCTAGAGGAAAACAGTTTTGTGCTTACTTTCCTCACTTGTGTAGAGAAAAATAGCTCTTATACTCACTTTCCTCACTTGTCTAGAGGAAAGTAGATTTTTATTCCGGCATGTCCAAGGGTCAGCTCCCAGTGTTCTCCCCTGCCTGTCTGATGAATCTGGGCATTTGGGGGCAATGTAGCAATTGCCTCATGTACACAGACAACCCTCTCCTCCTACCACCTAACACCAGAACCTGTGAGAGATGCACTTATCTAGCCAAACTGGAGGTAAAGCTCTCTCCAACCAAGACTGAACTTGACAGTCTAGCGGAGAAGGTAAACACTTGCACCACACCACACTCATCACATAGTCCCACTAAACCTACACCACCAAAATCCACACATAGAAACACAAAATAATCTTCTCAAGCAACAGAGACCTCCAAAGCAGAAATGCAAGCAACCTCCACCCCCCAACACAACCCAAATGACACATAGCCCACAGACTCAGTGTGCCACTCAACCACAGCCCATAAGGCAAAACAATGTAGCCAACACACTAGTCATAGGTGCCTCTATAGTCAGGGACACTGCTGTCCCACTCACCAGGCTAAACAAGGAGAAGGTTACTGTCAGCTGCCTGTCGGGTGCCAGGATCTGCCACATAACCATGCACTCAAGTCACTCCACAACAAGTACAAATATGACTCTGTCATTGTCCATGTTGGTGTGAATGACCTGAGACGTACTTCCCTGGACTACATGAAAAGAGACATGGAAGAGCTCTCCAATCTTGTGGCCCAGGCAGGTATGACCCTAGCCCTGAGTATCATCCTTCCATCGCCCAGAATGATACCGCAGTACAAGGACAAAATGATTGACTTCAACAATTGGCTAAGCTTCTGGTGTCATTCTAAGGGGATCCAGTATCTGTCTGCCTGGGATGACATGGTTGACAGACCACAATGCTTTGCCAGAGATGGCCTGCACCTGTCACCCCTGGGATTCTGGATACTGGCTAAAGCTCCTGCTGCCCCTATAGTGCCTTTTTTAGGCAAGGTTCAAATGACAAATTCACCATCGTAACAGGAGCAGGCAAGCAAAAACTGGGGGTAATGCTACTCAATGCCAGAAGTCTAAATCTCAAAATGCACTCCCTCGAGGCACTCCTTAAAATAGAGCACATTGATATCTTTGCAGTGACTGAGACCTGGTTCAAGTCTCCAGAGAGCACCCCTGCATTACGAGGCTATAACTCATACCACACTTTTCGGTCACCTAACCTGGACCAGAACAACAAAGGCAGAGGTGTGTCCATATTCATTAAGGATATCCATACCACCAGGCTATTTGCTCAGCATAATGCATCCAAGGTTATCCAAGTGTAACTAACTGTGGGAAAAACTGCAACCCAATTTGTAGCTTGCTACAGATCCCCCACCATGCCCCAAGATTCCCACTCCTCTTTTCTTGATATACTGGAAAATATTAGGGTTCAACCAAACACCCCAATAATGGGCAATTTCAACTACCCCACCATTAACTGGGAAAACTACTCATGTACCAACTCCTTCGCTCAACACTTTCTGGAATTCATAAATTCCAAAGTCCTGGATCAACTTATCCACACCCCCACCAGGGGCAACAATATCCTAGACCTAGTCATTACCAACATGAGTGACTGGTGTTCCACACCTGAAATCAACTCCTCGTTGGTCAGATCCGACCATAAGCTAATCACCCTAGATATCCACATCCCAACCCCACCTCCCATTAAGGAAATCACAGTACAAAATTTCTCCAAAGCCAACTTCAAGCTTCTTAAGACAGAAGTGGCGGACTTCATGACACCCATGCAGATGGACAATGCAGTTACGACTGCTGAATCCTACACAGATGCACTCTATAAGCACTTACACAAGTGCATGGATCATGCTATCCCAAACAAAACCAAGATGCTATCCTCAAAAAAGGAAGCCAATCTGGTAGTCCCCTGCCATAAACAAACTCTACAACAGAAGGAAGAAGTTTTTGCAAAAGAGAGTAAAATCCCATGAGTGGAGGAGTTCCCTGGTCAGCCACAGTAAGAAGCTGAGATCCCTTATAGGATCCTCCAAAGCAAGTTATGAAAACAAAATTGCCACTGATTCTAGGGACAACCACAAAGCATTCTATAGCTTTGTCAAGAATCTCAATTTCAACACCCAGATCTGCTCTGAGTTACAGCACAACGGCATGAAAATTACAGAACCAACTGATATTGCCAATGTCCTGGCAGATAGGTTCAGTGCTAACTTTACCCCCCCCTTTCACCCCCTAAAGGGTCCATATCTATACAGGGAGAATGCAAAGTCCCTGAAATCACAACTACTCAGGAAAAAGCTGCACTCTATAAAGCCAAAAACACAGCATCCATGGGACCAGACAACATCCCAGGCTGCATTTTACACGAACTTCAGAACAAACTGGCTCCCCACCTAAGCACCATGTTCAATCACAGTCTCAAATCAGGCTTTGTGCCCACTGAATGGTGCACAGCAACAGTTATCCCACTCCACAAAGGGGGAGACACCACTGATCCCAGGAACTATCTCCCTATTAGCCTGACAAGCCTGGTCTGTAAGGCCATGGACCGTATCATCATGGAACTCATAAACAAAGACATTGGTAACCTCCAAACTCTGGAGCCCAACCAGTTTGGGTTTGTGAAAGGCAGATCATGCCTCCTGAACCTGATCGACTTCTTTGAGGCAGTCACCATAGCTGTAGACAAGGGTAAGGTGATTCACACAGCCTATCTTGACCTCACCAAGGCTTTCAACACCATCCCCCATTCTGGAATTATAGCCAAACTCACTAAACTAGGTATAAATCCCTACATCACAAGATGGGTTGCCAATTGGCTCACTGACAGAACCCACACCGTAAAAGTTGCAGACTCCAAATCTGACTTCAAACCAGTGAGAAGTGGAATACCACAGGTTTCAGTCCTGGGACCTCTCCTGTTTGGTATCTACTTTTCTGAAGTACAGGCTAACACAGAAGGCCTTTGGCTAGCAAAGTTCACAGATGACTGCAAACTAGGAGCTATAGTCGAGTCCCCAAATGATTTGGACATCCTACAGAAGGGCCTCACTGAGACAGATGCCTGGTGTCAGAGCCATGGCCTCAAGCTCATTGCCAAAAAGTGCATTGTCATCCTCTTTGGTAAAAACTCTGTACCCATGAACTACTACATAGGAGGCAGTCTACTTAATGTCAAATGTGTGATAAGAGACCTTGGGATCCAGGTGGACAGTAGTCTCTCCTTTGATAATCACATCACCACAGTAGTCAGGAAATCCTTCTACGTGGCACACCTCATCATAAAAGGTTTCTCATCCAGAAAAAAAAAGGTCATTGTTCCCCTCTACTCGACACTCATTAGCCCCATTATAGAGTACAATGCCCCTTTTGGAATGTACCTCACAAGACATCTGCAGCAGCTGGAAAGGCCACAGAAGTACCTCACAAAGAGGATTACTGGCCTCAAACAAATGCCCTACACTGTCCGTCTCAAAAAACTCCAGCTTTACTCCTTAGCATGTCGCCTACTCTGAGGTGATCTTTGCCTAATATATAAAGCTATGCCAAACCCAGAGCTGTTGGACATGCTGCACCTAAAGAAATCCCAATCCCTCTGAGCTACACGGTCTCGGGACCTAAACCTTGTCACTGCAATAAACAGGACATGCTGGAGGAATAGATTCCTGTCCCAAAGACTTCCCATACTCTGGAACAAGCTACCCATCTATGTCAAGCAAAGTTCCTCATTAGCACTCTTCAAGAAAAATCTTGATGAGTGGATGGGAAATAGGAAATACGCCCTGGGGATCACTTCTGTGACTCTGCTCGACAGAGGCACAGGAAAATAACTTTCTTGGGTGGAGTAAGCCAGGGAACCTTCTTGGCTAGGTTTACTTAGGCCCTTGGGCCAATAGCCTAGTACCTTCCTATGAACCTATGAAGAAATCCACTGGATTGCAAACTGTCTGACAGACAGATTCCAGCAAATCAAGATTGTGGGCACACACTCCAGTAAAAAGTTTCATACTGGTGTGGTTTACCAAGGGTCTGTACTGGGGCCACTCCTATGTGGTATTTATTTTTCTGAGTTTCAGGCTAATATTAAAGGTCTCTTACTGACCAAGTTTGCAGATGATTGCAAACCTGGAGCCATCATCAACTCTATGTAGGATTCCTTGATTTTGCAAGAGGGTTTAACATGCATAAACAAATAGTGCCAGGACCACAGTCTAAAAGTAACTGTTAAAAAAGTATAGCATCTTGTCCTTTATAAAACATGATCATCCATGCACCCACCATGTAAATAATCCCCTCCCAAAAATGATGCAGTTATCAGGGACCTGGGCATTTTCATTCACAGTTAGATCTCCTTTTGACCACTATGTAACACAGATATATCTTCTAAGTCTAAGGATGTTATTATTCCTGTCTAATTTTCAATTATTTGACTTATAGTAGAATATAATGTAACCTTTCACATGCACCTCTCCAGATAGAGTCATAGCCTGCTCATCTGGCACCTGATCTGGTAGTCCTCAATACTAGGTTCCTAAAAAGGAACTCTGCCCTCATGTGAGGACCAGAAAAAAAATCCCTTCTCTGATCTGGCACTCCTCCCTTCTCTCCTATGGAGATTCACCGCTCGATCTGTGTCCTACTGTCATGACTACATGAGGAAAAAAAAGCTTTTCTCTTAAAAAGGTAGTAAAGTGCTTGCTAAAAGCTTCAGTACTGACCATACAGGCAGTACAGGAATTAAATTCCATAGCGGCATTCAGAAATGCCACTATGGAAATTAATACCCATACTGTACTGCTGACCAATCCAGTCTGCCAATTGCACCTGGTAACCTTGTGTTTGGTGTGGCTACCCCCTTTTCCTCACCCTAGCTATGTTTCCATCTCCAGACACATGATATAACTTGCAAGACTTCTTCACAAAGAAAAATAAGGACCTAATTTCTGTGATCTGTACAGAATGTGTTAAAGTTCTGTCTTTCTATTGTGTTTCATACACAACCCTGCAGGGTGAGCTCTGTCTAGCTTACAAGGCCTCAAATCACTTTGTCTTGCATGACCTTTTACATGTTCACAAAACTGGCAACACCATAAACACCCATACAAGAGACCTAAACCTCTGATGCAGCAAAAACAAGAACTTGCTGCTGGGATAGGTACTTCTGTGAAAGTATCCTCCTGTGGAACCGACTACCAGTTCATATTAAAAAAAGTGAAACATCGTTCAGACATAACCTAGATTAATAGATGAGTAACTTTAAATGCACTGCAGAGGTGACCCCACAATCCTCTGTGGGGAAGGGTACTATGTTGTGGATTTTGTACTGTCTAGACTACAAATGATCTGTCCAGATTAACTGCCTAGTAATAACTTATGAACCCAGGAGACAGGTGGCAACAGCTGATGCAACAACCTGACTCCTTGTTAAAATATGAAAAGCGATTGATAATGAAAATGAGGAAGGAAGCAGTTTGTGGAAAACTTTTGGCTTTTTAAAAGAAAGTTCATTTAATTAGTGGTACATTAATGGGTGTGGTTAGGTATAGGGTTTCCATGTTGAGTGCTAAAGAGCAAAATAAAATGATGGATATTATACTTAATTTTCTGGGTTTATAGGTTAAACACAGTGAAAAGAGTCAAAAGCAATAATATACAAGAAGAAGGAGTAAGGTGGATTCAGATTAACTTTTTTTTTGTAGTTTCATTGCAGATGTATTTTGCAACGAGTATAAGGTGAAGGAAGAAACAGTGTTGGGTAGGATAATATATGAAAATGATAAAGAATATTGGGAAAGTTAAGAAAGTGGCAGACTGTGAGAAGTGTGAGGAATATTGAATACAATATTTTTGTGCTAAGTAGACTTTGATAATTGTAGCTAATGAAAGGAATACATACTAAAATGAATAATAATAGATTATTTTGGAAATGCATACGAAAGTTTGGAAGTAAGAGAAAGATGAAGGGGTTAATAAAAAGAAAGAAATGCATAGGTAGATTTATAACTGGAATAACTTTAACTGGAGAATGCCTGTGTATAAATTGTATGTGACAGACAGTGTGAAATATAAGGAGTAAGGGCAAAGGAAGATTAATTTAAGACATGTAATACAGAAGAAAATACAGAATATGTGTTTCTTAAATGTAGTAGGATTATAGGGTATTGGGACAAGGTATAGTGAATTTAGTTTGGAATAAATAAGAAATGTTAATATGGATATAATATTGGATGGAGATTATAGGAGAAAATGGGATAAGGAGGCATAAGAAACTGATAAGATCATTTTTATTTATGCTAACTGGGGTAGAGTATTGAGCCACATGCACCTTTTTCAGACCCAGCCTGGGAGCACTGTCTGTTTAACTGATTCACGCATTAGACAAATTGAGGTGAATATATTCAAACCCCAGTCTATAGGAAGCATCTTGTTAATAGCTCATAATCTTAATCGTTCCTACTGACTACCAGAATTGATGACTGGGATATGGTTTATTTTGAGTGGGAGATGTTCTGAAATTCGATATAATAAATGATGGAACTTGAATAAATTTATAAAAAAGTTAACCGTTTACATTATGACAAAAAAAACTACTTGTAATAAGGAACCCGTATTTTTTCATAAATGCCTTGAAGTCTTTTATGTCCACTTGAGGTATCACCATCTCAGGCAGAAAAGACCTCAGTGTAACATCTCTTCTGATGGTCGGTACACTCAGAAGTGCTGCACTCCCCCCATAATGAAAATGAATCCACACATCTGATATGGAAATAGTACTCACAGTCCTCGGATCTTCTGGGATCAAAGACAAATCTGCTACCTGACATGATGATCCAGCTGCAGACTGGATTAGTATTAGTTAATGGCTGTGTTCTAGCCATTCTTATGGATTTAAAGGCTGCACACTAGAGAGTCTAAGTAGAAAGGCCAAAAAAAGCAAATTTGTTATCAGCTTGTTCCAATACATTCAGTGGCAAACTGAAGACATATATAAATAGATATGAAGCAGAAAGAAGAGAAGGGATAGGAGAAGGTATGCACCTTCAAACTGAATGTGCACATGATAATTCATAAATGATCTGGCCCCATGAAATACTGCAAGGTTTATTTGTAGTTTGAGATGACAGAACTGATATGTGGGTTATAGTTGAAGTGCTTGGATCATTTTGTGCTAGACTTTAGCAGATTGGAAATATTCAGTTGCAGCTGTTCTGCTAGTCTTTTTTTTCCTGAGTCTATTTGGTGCAGGGCATAGAAAGGTTCAATAATTTACTTACTACATATTGAACTAGATTGGCTGTGTCACAATGACCAACATTTGGTTTAAAGTGACTGTAAATAACAAGCACCAAGGACTGAACTCTGCTAAGACAGATGAGGGTTTAGGAGGGGCAGAGAATGTTCCTATCTGACAGTTTAATGTCTACTTAAAAAACTAACTACTTTCCATTGCATAGCCTTCTCAGAATTATCTAGTCTATTTAGAAGATGGTGCCTTACAGTCTCAAAGGCCTTAGTTAGGTCCAGGAAGAGCAAAGCATTCATCATATCATCTTGATTGAGAAGACAGCATATATCATCAATGGACACTAAGAGGGCTGTGTCTGTTCCTTGATCCAGCTTGAAATCATGCTGAGGTTCAGAAAGTAAACTGTACACTGAAGAGCAACTCATGAATGCATTTTTAAGGCTCTTACAGAGGAACCTAAGCAGGACAGGTGGATGGAAGAAAGTGAAGTTGTGTGACTGGTGACCTTTATGCAAAAAAACCTCATTGATAGACTTCCAGTTGCTTAGAACGTAACTCTCTGTAAGAAACAATTAATTATAGTTGTGAAGTGCATATGGAGGAATCTATTTAGCCACTAAATAAGGAGATTCAATTTTAACAATATATTTATAATGCTAACAGAGACAAAAGGGAGTTGTAAGGGAGGGCAGGATGGAGATAGACAGTCAGGAGGCTTAGCAAAGAGCCTAGCATAAGATGGGTTGGGAATAATTCTGTCTAGAAAGAACAAAACTCTTAAGATTTAATCTTTCTGGCAGTCTGGTGCAGAGGAATAAGACTATGAGCTGCAAACAAGTTTCCTGTTGTACTCAATGGTTTGATTCCCTCACAGCTTCCATTTCCTTACTGTGTGACTCTGAGCAAGATATTTAACTGGCCAGTGCTCAGGTGTCACCTTACAAACAAGTTTGTACTTAGTGGATTTACCTCATTAACAAAGACAAGGGTAGGTTGCATCTTTTTTTTACCATAATGCAGAAAATTAATACCTCGCTGTCAGAACTGAAAAGGGTTGTTGATTTTCCTATTTTGATGCTTAAGAAAGTATGCATGTTTTACTTCCCGTAACTCTGCTTTAGACTGGGTTTCAGGTTTGTCTGACTAGAATTAGAATGGTATTAATATTTAGTTTGTAATATTCTTTCTGTAGTCTATCACATTCAGCCATCAAAAGATTCAAAGTCAGTGACAGTCTGTGCTAGAATTTTGGCTTTTATTTTTTTGTTAGCAAAGAGAAGCTATGCTGTTGAAGACACCTGGATGTAATGGACTAAAGTAATCTTTAGCAAAATTTAGGGAGATGCTGGAGAGGAGATCACCCCAGTGATCAAAGGAGATTTGAGAAGCAGTTAGTAATGATTTGTTTTTCAAGTTATAATAAGTGGAATACATTGGTGGTTTCTAGGCCTTATCCAGACACTAGATATTAAAGGTTTGGAGATGGTTGCTGAGATAGATGGACACTACACCAGCCACTATATGACTGCTGGGACACAAATAAGGATCCATTCTTTTTTGTTAGCCTTTTTTGGGGCTAACCATTGACCTGAATCATGGGATGCATGCATTAATCAATGGCCAAGTATTAATTTATGTTAAGGTTGCCCATGGCCAACAGTTCACCCATTGATGTTGCTGGTGAGCCTTAAGAATTTGTCACTATCTGTATGGCTGGGAGAATCAGGTGCAATTTATACATAAAGTAAAGATAGGATTTTGACTTTGTTGATTTGAACAGTACTTAGGACTGCAACTTTAGCATCATAGGAACAAGGGATTGGGGTGGGGTTTACTGATGAGCCCAGTCAAGATAATAGGGAAGTTATGGATTCAATTCATTGCACAGCACTTAGGTGGACTGTGCTTTGGTGTTAGAGTAGTCTAGGAGAAAACTGGAGTAGAGTTTTGTATCTTTCACCTTTGTGATCAGACTGAAGATAGTTTGAGAGTGGAATAGAAAGTGGAGTGGAAGAGAAGAGCATCCATGCTCCAAGTCTTCAGTCAGGCATTACAGCAAATGTTAAAAGACCTAAAGAGATGGCTCACATTTTGTGTGGCTGGAGTTGCAAGGTATGAAGGAGCAGTTAGAAGGCACAAAAGCTGTGAGTCAGTGGTTGGGGAAAGAATGAATCTGCTAGAGAAAAATGATGCTTACATGAAGATGGCTTCACTCTTAATTAGGGATAGCTGGAGATTTTGGAAAGTGAACTAGATGGGATAAATTTAGAATAATCAGACTACCTAAGGAGGCAGAAGAAAGCAATATGATGAGATTTTGAGGATACATGAGGTTGGAAGTTGGGAAACCCTGCATATATGCCTTGGCAACTGGATTGGACCTAAATGGTTGGAAGGAGGAGGGAGTGCAGTGAATATCCCATGAATATCCCATGCCTTTTGAAGAGGAGGGAGGACCCTGAACAGGCCAAGCATGAGGTTTGGAAGCTACATAGTCATAAAACTAAGCAGAAGTTGGTGTGAGTATGTAGATATATGGCTGGGACTCGTTGCAGTAAAATGAATGTGACAGGGAATAATTAATTAATTAATTTATTTACACATTTGTGAGCTTTGTAAGTGCACTGGTCTAGTGACCCTTTTCAGGTCTGACCTGGACCACAGGGCAAAATTAAAAATAACTAGTTACAGAAGAATTTGTACAGAGAACAATCTATTGTTACAGTCAGTTACAGTATGCAGATGGTCCTAGAGAAACAGTAGCCTCAGATTAGGAAACCATATTGATAGAGACTGTCTTCCAAATTGTACAGCATATATGCAGTAATAAATTCTAAAATTCAGTGCAGTGCTGTATTTGCAATGCAAAGATATTTAAATAACAATGTCCTATCCAGTTTGTTTCAGCAGCCTAGGGCAAGCAGGTTATCCAGCACACATATACAAGTAAAGATCCTTAAAGTGATAGGATAAGTTAGCAGGAGAAATAGGAACTGTTGCTGGAGTGTACATGAGGATCCACTAAGGGCAGGGTAGATGTATCCTTTGTTGTCAAAACAATGACATAGAGATGAGTCTCTGAAGTGCTTTTTAAGAAAAAATTAAAAAAAAATGTAGAGATGTAATTGACCTAGTATTGTGCAGCATATGGTTCCAGTGTTTTGGGCCAGTTTTGTAGTATGGTTTTCTAGTAGTTATCGAAGTGAAGGGATGTCTAATGAGGATGTTAGTGTTTGTGAGTTTCTGAAGGACTAGGATGGTGTTCTAAATTGGAAAGATTATTTAAGATGTGGACAGAACCATTCATTCAACCATTTAAATGTTAAAACAACATGCAAGAGGCTCTCCTATAACCTGGGAACAAATTGCATTTATCCACGGATGACGCAGAGATATTTTTATGGGAGGAGGGTGGAGGGGTAGATTAACAGTAAAATTTCATTTTATATTTTTTGCAGGAGCTGTGTGTTTTAGTAGGAAAGAGTATTGACTCTTTAGTGAGTAAGTGTTTGAGATATTGTAGGCTACTCATAAATGGTTGAGTACCTTCTTAGAGCGTGCCTCTACATGCAAAGTAAATGAAAGCAATTGGTCCAAGAGAAGGCCCAGGTATTTTTGTTGTGTAAGATAATGAAGTTGAGAGGGTCATGGATCAGAAGGGGTTAAGTGGTGATGGGTCTTCTTTCAATCCCAAATAGTATGCAATTGGATTTCCTTGTATTTACATTTAGTGTATTAGTGCACATCCAGTTCCAAAGGAGGCTAAAGTAAATTTTAATGTGTTGAAAATTTCCAGCTGAGAGTCTGGTGTTCTCATGATGACTATGTCAGCTCATATAGGGTAAGATTTAAGTCTGGAAGGTCCCATTTGAGGTCATTGATGCATAATGTGAAAACAAATGGACCGAAGACTGAGGCTTGGTGTACTCCCATGGGAAGTGGGTACATGGTTGGTTGTGGCAGAGCTATCATTTATATTAAACCTTCTGTCTTGCAGGTAGCTTAAGAACCAGATACATAGTTCTTCCAAGAAGTAGCACCTTTTGAGTTTTTGCAGTAGTATGCTGTGGTTAGTGTATTCAAAACTCTTCTGAGGACTATAAACATAATACTGTAAACCTTCTTTCATCAAATTCCCTAAATATAATTTTGGCTAGCAGAAGTGTAGCTGTTAGGATGCTATACCTAATCTAAAAGCCATGTGGCTTATCTGAGAGGGTGTCATGCACTGTGGTGTATTCTAGGATGTGCTTATATATTATTTTATTAATAGCATATCTAAGGGATCTAAATTGATAACTTGTCTGTAATCCTTGACGGCTTTAGGTTGTGTTGTTTTTGGTAGAGGTATTACAAAGGCTTTTTTGACACAAAAAATCGTAAACTGATTTGCATTAAGACATTAAATATATAAGTGAGAAGTCCTGCAAGAAGGTTTTGTTCTAGTTTAAGTATGCCAGAGTGTATGATGTGAAACTAAACTGGTATATTACTAGGAATTTCTCTCAATTTATCTTTGATCTCCTTCTTAGTTATAGCCCTAAAGTAAAAGCAGGGGTAGACAAGGTAAAACGTCAATGGTTCCATGTTTGTGGACATAGTTACCTGATGGAAAGGCATTTATTTATGTTGGAGTGGGTGGCAAATATTGTTTTATGTTCTGCTCTGACAAGGTGAATAAGAAGTAGCTGGTGGAAAAACAATTAGGGTGAGTTTCAGCATCCTCATTCCTGAAGTAAGAGAATACAGATTGTGCGGGGAAATGTTCATGTGGTCTTCTTTGGGCTATTGTATGGCACACCATTGTCTGAGTTGCGGTTTATTGTGCTCAGTCCTGGAGGGTGGGGTCAGAAGGAGGGTAAGTAGATTTTTTTTGGTCAGGAGTGTAAAAAAGACCCTTGAGTACATTAGAGGTCTGTGAGTATCGAATTTGGTATTCACAAAGGAGGTGCTGATGTGATCTGATATTTTGTCTGGATTTGAATATCAGTGGGAATAAGTACAGACTGTGTGAGTGAAGCAGTAACTCATATGTTTGTGTTGGTGTTCTGAAGTCACATGGTAGTACAAAAGTAACCTGGGTGACTGAGATTACTCAGTGATCTGTTTACTTATTTTTGTGGACCGCTGCCTACGGGTTACTCAAAGGAAACCAGTGAATTAATTCTGCTTGGTGATAATGTATGCTTTATATGTATGGGGAAAGTGTTCAAAATGTGTTTACGATGTTATGGATCTCAATACAATTAATGTGAGTCTTGAAGTTAGATGACAATTGGTGCCCAAAGACCAGCACATTTTTTTTTCTGCTGGGAAGTGAATTATATATCCATGTGTACCTCAATGTTAATGTATTTTTTATGTATGTATTGACAGGGTATAGATGGTATGTTGTATTGCTACACCTGAAGGGAGTTACATATGGAGAGGGAAAAAAGAAAAATTTTGAGAGGATCTTCACATTATTTGTCCTTATGGGTGTGTTGTAATTCTTGTGAGTATTTAAGTTTTTCACGGATAAGGAGGTGTGTGGTACAACCTAGACATTGTGGAGACCTAAGGTCATTGTTGGGAGAAGAAGGGAAACTGATGAGACAGGAAGCTATGGATAAAATGGTATATAAACGAACTAAATGACTATTGAGTAGTGGCAGTGATAGAGATAGGGTGGTTGTTCATTATTGAGTAGGAAGTAGGGGAGTAAATATGAGGTCCCTGAAGTATAAGCAGGTAGGAACAAGAATGGGGTACAGTGAAAGGGTATGCTGCAAGGGGTGTTATTTGGCCAGGATGGTCAGAATTAAGAGCACTCTGTAGACCTCTGGAATTGTACTGGTCCTGTATGCAGAGCCTAGGAGTTTGGTAAACTCATCTCAACTGATGATCACAGGCTGAGAAGACTGTAAGTGGGGTGTGGTGGGGTGGTGACATGGAGTATGTGGATATTACATAATCCCATTAAGAGATAGATGGCCTTGGTTGGACTGGGGGGTGAAGTGATAATGCTGTAAAAAAAAAATCAATCTTAAACTTCAGGAGATGTTGAAACTGACAAAAATGGGGACTGGATGTATGTGGGGTCATTGCTAAAAGAGGGAGAAGTGGGAGATTGTAGTGATGGTCAGTAAAGTCTTTAGAGAAGTGACTTCTTGAGCAGAGGAGTGGAAAATGTGATGGGTGCTGGTTATGTTGCAGATATGGGAATGTCTGATGGTGACACGCTCCTTTTCTGGGATGAGCAGTGCTGAAGAAGCAGTATTCAAGGAAATCTTCAAGCAGGCAAGAAAGATGAAACAGGTGGTTGAGAATATGATAAAGGCAAACATTTTTCAGAAATGGAATGCAAGCAGGCCAATAGCCTTGATAGGTTATTCATGACAGGGATAGGTGGATGGGATTCGGATAGAGGAGAAGAACATATCAGCACAT
Organism: Protopterus annectens; assembly: GCF_019279795.1. NCBI lineage: Eukaryota > Metazoa > Chordata > Ceratodontiformes > Protopteridae > Protopterus > Protopterus annectens. The sequence continues at coordinate 410,736,464 of NC_056727.1, forward strand.
GCACATTTTAATGTTGTGTGGAAGGAGGAAAAATAGAGAAACACTACAGGGGTGGAATCAGTAGAACTGGGAAGCTGTGGTTTTGAAATGATATGGTGGGGCAGATAGATACTAAGTGGAAATGGAAGGAGTAGAAGCTTGTGGAAGAGCAGGTGTTGGAAGACTATCAGAATGGTGTGGTAGGGAAGGCTTATTTATTTTGTTTTATTTAACATTTGTTGACTGGGAAAGTCCATCTAGGACAGAGCCTATTTTCAGCGGAGGCCTGGGGAGAAATGCTCCAGATGCACGTCTTCAGAATGTGAGAGAAAAATAGGGCTCCCGGAAAAAACCCACATGAATGCAAGAAGGACATGTAGAACCTGGAAATAAGGCACCCCAGCTGAGAATCAAACCGAAGAACCTCTTGTTGTGATGTGACATTAACTGCTGCACCACTGATGGTGCCTGAAATAAGGATTGGAATAAAAAGGTGGTGAAGTAGAAAAAGTACAAAAACTGGAGGAGAAGGAAGGGTTGGTAAAAGAGGGAAAAGAAGTCTGAAGGAATAATGCATGTGTATATGAAACCAGGGGAATTAAGTAGATGGATAAAAAGAAAACTAAGGCAGAATGGGATAGGTAGTGTATGTTACCATGGGTGGGAGGGCTGTGAAAGGGGCGGTTACTGGCAAGGAAGTTGAAGGAGGAGAACGAAGAAGGGTGGATGGAGCACTGGAGGGCAGGAAAGGGAAGATCTTTAATATAGGTAGATTATAGAGGTGCCATGGAGAAGTTAATAAGGAATCTGAAGGTGGAAGGGAAGCAAAATGAGTGAATGTGGGAAGGTTTAGTACTAAGAGTGATACAGAGAGAAAATTTTGAGAGGGTCATTAGCCCTCAGGAGTTAGTATTTGTGATAAAACATTTAAAGGTTAGTAAGGCTGAGTGAATGAATAAAGATCCACCATATTTTTGTGAGATGGTGGGGGAAGAGGTGAAACTCATCAACGTCGTCTTCTGGGAAGAGGTGGTAGAACAGGTCCTGAAAGATTTTAGTGAAATAATGGAGATAAGGGTGTTACCCACTGTTGTGTAGGAAGTCTTGGTTGTGATATTGCTGAAGGGGAAGGTGCTGAGGGGAGTGTTTCCTGAGATGACTGACCCATTTCCCTTTTGAATATGGTCATTGAAGGTTTTGTAAGAATGCAGACAGGAAAGGTTGGAGAAAGTGATTAGGATTATGGTGGTTCCAGTGCAAGTGGGCTTTGTGAAGTGAAAGACATTTACAGCATTCTAGAAAATGCTGCTGGATTTTATTAAATGGATGCAGCAGCACAGGATTATTTCGGGGCAGGGTGATGTTTGATATACACAAGGCAATAGATTTAGTGCAGTTGGGGGCTATGTTTGGTTACTGGAAGAGGTAAAAGTGGGAACCAGTTTTATGAGGGAGATGAAAGCACACAGTGTTGAGGCTGGTAGTGAATGGCAGGATGTCAGGGGTGATTAGGAATTAAAACTAGGCAAACATGTCTCTCATCCTTGATTTGTTTTTTATGTTTTTGTTGATCATTGAGATCTTGGCAATTTGTGATCAAACGTATCTGCATGTTGATTCTGGAGGATGTGGAAAAACAACTGTTAGGGTGATAGAATGATTTAGGTATTTTGGGAAGAATCATGTGTAATAAACCACCCAATGAAGTCCAGGGAAGACCCATTAAGAGGACAAAGTAAGACTGTGGGACTTGCTGCTAGACAGAGGAGGCAAAGTTTTTGAGCCATAAAATCAATAGTGTGAGACAAGAAACTAGTAATGAAAATACCAAACAAATATCTGATAAGATAGGAAGATGATTAGATAGGAAGAACTCAAAGTGGTGAGCCACTCTCAGGGAGGACTGAACTAGTAAGGATGATGAATCTATCTCATAAAAAGTATTCAATCAGACACATCCCAGTCTTCCTGAGGTAAGAAGTGGTATCAGGGTGACAAATGCAGGCTGAACCAGTTCATACTGTATGGCAAATATGTAAGTGCAGAGATGGAAAGGTTAAGAACAGGTTGTGGTGGATAGATTTAAATGTTTGTTGAACAAGTTCAAGGCCTGCTGGTCATACACACACTTGATTCTTCATATCCCATGTTGGAATGTACAGGTGTCCATGTAGTCATACAGGTACTTCTTAAAGGAGCAGATTGATGGACTGAATTTAATTGAAAAGTTGAGTTAATTTAGGTGTGGGAGTCTTTGAGATATTAAGTTGTCATGTTTCATGGTAGAGTTAATATTAATTTTTATTGAGACCTACTGTACTGTTCTGTTCAGATCACTGGAGGGGTTCAACTAATAAGTGAGTCTTTAAAGCTTTATATGTCAGGCAAATGCCTCCTGTAAGAAAGAAATAAGCTACAGAAAAGAGAGAGATAGAGTTGGTGTAGTCTTTGGCTGTGAGACAAGCCTTGAAGCCCTTTGAGTCTCTCTGTGAGGAGTCTTTGTATCTTTTCCAACTGTGCCATTTGACATTTGAGATGGTTAAAAATGGGGTATAATATTCCATAAATGGTCATATAAGCTCTGTATTCAAGGGGACAATTTCTCCCAGCCTCCCCTCATTGCCATCATGGTTGTCAGCTCCTCAAAAGATCAAATGGGCTACTCCATATGCTTTACATATGGTAGCCCACTATATGGGTATTAAATGAAAAGCCATTGTCTATAAGGATTCTGGAGTCTTTTACTATACTGTCATCTTTTAATTTTTCCTCAGCAGTAGCATATAAAACTGGCTATTTTTTTACCAGTGCCAGAATGGTATGATTTTTGAAGCTGAAGGTAATTTCTACTGTACCGTATATGTGTCATATTAAGTACCACTTAGGGAGAGAGGTGGTGCCAGTTGGACCAAGAACAACAATCCCACATTTGTAGTCAACCAGACACTGAATTCAGTCTTAATGACTGAGAAAAAGGTGTGACTCCAGGACAGAGCCTTCAGAAAATTCCATTGATGACAATGGATGGTGAGGACTGAAGTCCTCCTATAGGTTCTATATGACCATACTGCCAGTGGTGGCTTCAAGTTATAACTTCATTTACTTTTAGATCCCAAGTTACTGTATGGTTTCACCATGGGGTATAAGATTTCACTTTATCAGATTGTGGTAACCTGCATGGACAGATAAAACTATCATTTAGCATGATGATAGACTATTAAAGAAATTTACAAGGTTAAGCATAAAAGATATGCCTTTGACAAAACTAAAACGGGTAGAACATGGAGGTTTCCTGAGTCTGCCTAAATAAGTTCTGTGTGTCTATCATCTTGCATGTTATACTTGTAAGGCTGCTTGACCTGTAATTACTGCGATCTGTAGAAGTGCCTTCCTTGTATTCTGAGATTACCATAGCTTGCCTGCTGATATCAGAGCCATGTCCAGTTTTTTATTCTCTATTAAGAGTTTGTGTATGAAAGTGGAATATTATATTTTTATTACATAATTTTGGCTTGATGCTTCAAGAGACACTACACCCCTTTACTTGTCATGAACTTTAGTTTGGGAAATTGCAAGTTGTTATTTGAAATCAAGTATGATGTTATCACTGAGCTAACAAGACTATTTTCAGCTACCGTCTGTTGTCAGCATTATTTTGAATATATTTACTTGTTTTGAAAATTATGACTTTCTAAGTGCTAACACTGTGGTTATGTTGCCACCTCTGCTTATGTTTGAAAGTCTGTTCTTTTACTTTGATTTGCAGTTCAGTTTTTCCAGATATTTATTTTTTTTTTTTCTCTTGTATCTGTGTCCTATTTTCAGTGTACCAGGCAAATGCCTGTTTAGCATTATGTTTGCATTTTAGGGTGGTAAAGCTATTCTTGGCTCATCTCTACCTGAGTGATTTGAACTCAGTCCCCAGAATCATGACTCAGAGGCTCACAGAGTGCATGCAGTGTACAGCTTGTGCTGTGGGCAGTGTATATCCATTAGCGCATACACTCTTTCCATGATGTTTGAACTCTATGCCCAGAATCATGAATCAGGGGCTCACAGAGTGCATTCAGTGTAGCTTGTGCTGTGGACAGTGTTTATCCACTAGCCCATATACTCTTTCCATGATGAATTTGACTTACGGATTATGAAACATGAGGGATGACTTTCAGCCAGGAAAGACAACATAAAATCATTCATTCAGTCCTGGGATGCTGGGGTCATTAGGAGGATGAAACATGCAAGACCACAAAACCACCAGGGAGAAGAACCATGATGTAGCAGAAGCAGAACAAAAAATATGTTTTTACATAAAAGCCTGTAAAATTTGTGAACATCTGTTAATGATCTAACTAGGAGCTTTACTTTGTTTTGGACTCATGTCATCACTCGGATTGGAGCAGTGGGTGAAGATGTTTGTCTGAATGGAAATAAATGTGTGTATACGTTCATGTAATACACACGTGCACGTATTATATATCTATATATGTATGTATGTAGATATATATATATATATATATATATATATCTATATACGTACACATATGACAGTAGCCCAATGAAGCTTTCAATTATGTCTGTTTTTGTCTCTGTTTCTTTACAGGTCTACTGTCCTGTTGTGTTTACCATTTAGAACTCACGCCTGATTCCACTTGGTTTAACATAATATAGAAATATGAACTGCAGTTTGACCTCTTAGCAAGACAGGCTTGAGGGCTTCATTATGAGTTTAAATCAACTTATAGTATACAGACTTTTTATCATTCAGTTCACTGGGATTCATTGTGGTTGTGTGCAAAATCTTAATATACAAACTTTAGTTTACAGGTAATAGTTTGAAAAAAAAATACATGAGTCTGTAATTTTGCCTGCTGATTCCCATGCTGTATATAATAACATTATTACACCATTTACTCCAACAGCTGTTTCTCGGCACTGCTTCATTGCTGGGAAACATTTTGCCATGTGGTTTTCAGATGACAAAAACATTAATGTACAGTTTAAAATCTCAGGGGTATAACACGGACAATATGAATATTGGCTTCTTACTTCTTCCATCTACTGTACATTCATCTACCCGCTTTTTACTCACAAATGCTTATATATGCAGTTTATATTATCCTTTCCTCTTGCTTAAAAAACTACCCGGCTGTCCTCCACCTTTTTAACTTCAAACAACTAGCTGTCTTGACCTGAAGTCACATACAGTATTTGTTTTATTTCCATTTGTCAGAGATTCCTTGATTATTTACTTCTGCACTGATGATCGCTCCCACTTTTTCTGCATCACTATCCAGCGAGGCACCTTCAAACAACTTGAATGGTCTCACCTTGCATTCTCATTGTGACCTGTTTCCTATGTTTGGATTAATGCCCTCGGTCTGTCTCTTCCATGCTAAAGAAAACCCTGCCTGTAAGCTCATCAGATAATCTTGAATTGCTGCACCCATTGCTAGGCATACATGTTTTTTCTTGGTACTCCCGTTACCTTCCATATATCATAGATGTGGTTTAGGTGAATTTGCTTTCCTCAGAACTACCCACAGATATGCACCTCTGTGCAAGTGTGTGTTTACCCTTTGATGAGTAGGAGGCCTGTCAGAATGAGTATCTATTCCTTCAACATGTGTGCAGAGTTAAACTCCATATCCCTGTGACTTTCCTATGGATTAAGCAGGCAATCAGAGGATGAAGGAATATATTTGCATTTTGTTTACCTGCAGCCCATGTGAGTCATACCTTTGCATCTAATATCAAATTGTCTTGTGTTGTGTTCTGCAAATGTGCTGCACTTATCCTGCTTTAAATGGATCTGTGACAGTTTACTTAAGGTACTGCCATGGACTACAGTCAGTGAAGGGCTTTTTTTCATTGACAGAAGCAGTTTGTGAATGTTATTTTATACCCTGCACTATTGTCTCCAGTAATTTTATTATCTGAGATCACTGCAACTTACAGAAAGTAAAATATTTATTTTTTGTAAAAGTAAAATATTTCTTTTTTGTAACAGCCTCTAACTAAAACAGGCTGTTTTCACTTAGAATTCCCTTTGTACTTTTTTTGGCAAACTGCTGTTTTTAATTTGGAGATGAAAGCAGTATCTTCAACAAATTGTAATTTTCCCTTCTTAAACTGAGTTTGTTTTTCTACTGAACTGAGGTCTTTGACAAAGGACCATTGAACTGAAATTAAATACATGAATCTCATCATGAGAAAATATTAACAAGGAAAAGCCACCTTAGTAACATATTCAGTTCATCCCTAAGTAACTCAGAGGATCCCAAAATAATACTTCAGTACATAGAATCACCATCTGCAAATAAATAAATACCCCCCCCGTTAATGTTGTGCTAAAATTCCTGTCCATAATTCCAGACTTTCAAAAAACAAGTACTGCCTCAACTTTACCCTCTCTGTTTAGTGTCCCTGCAGCTTCCAAGCTGTTTCAAATTCATCATCAATAATTACCAAAGCACCAAATAGAATAAAATACCACAGTTCTTCATCAAACAATAGTTTATTCTCTTGGAGGCTCGTTAATAAGTCTCCTGGGGAAGATAAAAACCAACACAGAAAGGCTTGTTTCATATTCATATTACTGACACCAACTACAAGATCCTTCACAGCACAGGGCTATGCCATTTGCAGTCACAAGATCCATGTTTATCACAGCCACTCCACTGTGCTACCCAGCAAGACTCACAAATTTCAGATTGACTCATACAATACCTATAAAACAGAGAGCAGGGCTGGCCTGCATTCCATATCTGTGAACTAAGTAGTTCAACAATTCTTAAAATTAGAAAGTATCATATCAGTAGTAACCATGGACAGTCCATGAGTTTACTTCTGTTTTGACCAGTCAGTTGCTATAATTATTTAGCTGTAACTTGTGATCAGCTTGTACAACCATTATTGCCAGTTTGTGCTTAACTCAGACTTGTTTTAAGTTAAAAATCTTCAAGACTTTTGTCTGTAATACTGAGCAAGAGCTAAGCAGACTAAAGATGCAACCTTAACACAAAAAGTGTTCTCAACTATATTTCTCCATTCCTTATGTGCATACCTCTCAACCTCAAAGAAAATAAATCTGGACAAAGCCTAAAATAATGGGGGGGGGGGGGCATGTGAAAATTAGGGATAGGTTTTGAATACTGATTTTATAAACCTAGAAAATTGCTAGAATAACAAGTTTTATGTCAACATCCATTTTCATAAAGATATGAAGTCTGAAACAAAAATAGCTGTCATTATTTAATGACTTCTGTCCTCATTGATTTGCCAGAAAGCAACAAACTTTATGAGGAACAGACCAAAAATATTAGTCAAAAATCTGGACATGCTGTGAAAATCTGGACAGTTGAGAGGTATGCTTATGTATGGCATGACATTTTGTTGACAATGTAGTACAAAATGTTAAAGCTCTAAAAACAGAACAAAGGGGTAAGATTTCAAGCCGATAACGAACTTTGTCCTGTGATACTGGGTGTGATTCTGTCAGTCACCACTTGAATGCTAAATACACAAAGTCATTACATCAGAACAAGCTCCCAGGTTATCTATGAAAAGAGGCACTTGAGCCTATGGGGCTTACATTGTTAACAAATTAATAAAAATGCACTGACAATTCTGGTGCTGGCTAAGAATAATGTGAAACTGGGCCTTGTAAATCATTAAAATAGTTATTCAGCAATTTGCAGACTGGACGATTGTAGAGACCAGCTAGCTACTTCATTGAGCTGTAAAGTGTTTTTTTCATATATAAGTGTTATAGATCCACATAATGGATATAAGAAAGGGTAATAGATATGGGATCCAGGGAAGTATGCAAATAGAGAAATGAGACGTTGAAGAAGGGAGAAGGTAAGAAAGAGACTGAGGGGAGGTTAGAAACACCTAAGGGTAGATTAAATAGCCTGGATATTTTCTTTTGCTATCATGCAAGAATAATGTTATGATAAAGACAGTGAAAGAAATCTTAAGGGGCAAAGCTGATTGCCATCTTATTTTCCAGTGACAACATTTCTCATTTCTAGAGCATACCTGCAGCTTTTACATAACTGAAAAACATTAATGTGACTGTCACCAATGGCCTAGGCAGCCAACTGGCTGTAAAGAAATTAAGAAATGCTAGTGGTCTAGTATAGTTCCTTTTCATCATCATCATCATCATCATCATAGCATTAATTCATATGCTTTATCAGCCAAAGAATGCCAATAATTATAATGTGACATCAGTAGAATGAACTCTCCAGGAAACTACATCCTCATGCTTATTCCTCTCCATTCCTCCTTTGGTTCCCTGTAAATCTGAAACACGGCTACCTTGTCTTAGGAAGAGATATAATATTAACAGTGCTGCTCTTTACTTATTGTCTACAAATGTAGACATGGGGTTCTTGTAAATTCCCTTAACGCATCCTCGCCCCATCCATCTCAAAATTTGATAAATTTTAATATCTCCCTGTGTTGCATCACATCTTTCTCACTCCCCTTCCTGAGATTTTTTTAACATCATGTTACCACTATTTTCTATTCATGTGTCAGCCCCTTTAATGCTTTATAACACCCTAATATGACATTGAAGACAAAGGCAAGCATGCATGTATATAAAAGAAAACCAACAATATTGACATGTTTCCAGTTGGAAACATTATACATCACATATATTCTCTTGTATAATCAGTCCAGTGCTACATAACTTGATCAATTCTTGCCTTCCCTTAATCCTCACTCCTCCAGCTCCAAAACATTATTCTGCATGTATTGTTCCCATGATTTCCATTTTTTCTATGTAATTTGCTCCTACCCTTTTTTAAAGATCCCATTTCTAGTTCTTTTATCTCTGTTACAATATTCAATACTTCTAATACTCTGGTTTAGACATTGATTTCCATTTTCTAGTAATTGCTTTTTTTGGGGGGGCTCAATACTAAATCTTCTAGACTTTGTTGCATATTTGGAAGCCATACATATGTCCTCCTATTGTTTCATTGTGACTTCCTTATCCAATCTCTCTTCCCAATCTTTTCTAACCTCCTCTGCTTGATTCCTATAGTTATTGCGCAGTATTTTATATGTTTACTAATTATCAGTTTTTAACAGCAGCTTTTGTTCTAGATTCAGCTAAAATCTCTTCCAGAGCAGATCTTTCACTTATGATTCCTCCATCCTTTTCTTTTTGCCTCTACTCTTATGTAAGTCCCTGATAGGGAAGGCAGTATCTAGCCTGCAGTACAAATGTGTTAAGCAATGACAATTCTTTACATTCCTTCGTTTTTATTCTATATATATATATATATATATATATATGTGTGTGTGTGTGTGTGTGTGTGTGTATGTATATATATATATATATATATATATATATATATATATATATATATATATATATATATATACACACATATATATATATATATATATATATATATATATACACACACACACATATATATATATATATATATATATATATATTTATATATGTACTTTTTTCATAATATCCCTCATATCCCTCATCCTTCATTCCATACTCATAAGTATTATTCTCATAAAAAAATTATAATCTATGTTATTGGGTCTTTGATTTTTTTATTTAATTATTCTCATCTTTCTTCCATATACATTTTAATATCCTAATACAAAATTCTTCATATACAACCTTCCTTCAACCATTCATTCGATAGATTTACAAAGTACTCTCTTCGCCAATCCATTAATTTCTTGTACATTCCATACCATATACTATCTGGGCCTGATACTGAATCAGCATTTACTTTCCTAAGTACTTCAGCCAATTCACTATTAATACTTTATTTTTCAATTCTTCCTTAACCCATTCTGGATATTTTTTTTTACTTTCCATTCTGTCTTATTTCCCATTTTTTGGGACATCTTATGCATATTTTCCATATACTGTTCTACAATACTCATAACTTGCTCTAGTATTCTTTCTCCTCTATTTTTTACATTTATCATGGCCCTCATTATATTAATATCCTCCTTTACTCTTTTAGCCAAATATGCAGATACTTCATCCCTTTTCCCTTGTAAATTATATATCTGGCTAAACAGCAATGACTTTTTTTTTCTTGATTTCTTTATATATTTTGGCTTTAATGCAATAATACTCTTGTATTATTTTCTAAATTCTCTAATGCATTTCTATATATTTCTCCACATACTTTTCTTTCTCTTCCTTTCTTAAATTTTCCTGTCATTTAAAAACACTTTTTATTCTTCTTTGTAAATTCAATTCAATATTCAGACAAGTATTTATAGACTTCATTCATGGATATATGATCCTTCAGTAATGGCAACACTTCCCAATCTCCAAAGTCAACCCACAAGTTCTCATTTACTCTTTTTATCCCCCTTCCTATTTTAATATACTGCCTTTCTTCCATTACCTCCATCCGTATTACTAAATGGTCTGAAAAGCCCGTCAAAACTGTATCATCACCTACTACATCAAAACCTTCTGATAATAGAAAATAATTAATTTTAATTACATGTTCAATGACTTTTGTCCACTCAGCTAATTTACCACGTTTTATCACTTCCTGTTTGTTCGCATCTTTCCCTTTCTTTTTAAATGTTCTCTTTAAATCACAGTTGAAATCCCCTGCAATTCTAATTTTCATGTTAACTTCCACATATTCAAATATTTGATAAAATAGATTATCTCTTTCCTTGCTAGTTATATATGCATATACATCTATAAACATGTTCTCTCCACCTCGAATCCACAACAGTTAACCTTTCCATCCTCACCAATGTTACATCTGGTATTTTCACTGTTTTTTATACAACACAGAAACTTCAGAACAACATTCACTTCCTAAATTTTATATTATATTTCCACCTTGTAACTTTTCTGTTTGCAGTCTTTCTTCGTTTGTCAGGAATCTTACATCTTCTAAAAGAATAACATTCACATCATATTTAGCACACCATACCAGTATTCCTTATCCTTCTCACGGTGTTAATAATATTACTCATTTACTGAAAATACCCTAAAATGGTTGCTTTTCCTTCTTTTAATTTTAGTGAAATATTTTTAAATTTTCATTTGCTTATTTTTACTCTTTCCCCAATTGAACAATTTTCCTGGGTTTATGTGCAAATAATCCTTGCATCTCAACAAACAAAATTTTCTCAATTGGAGACAGCAGGTGTTTGTAGAAAGTGGTTATTCACTGTACACCACGCAAATGAAAAGCAATTTTATCCCAGCAATCAGGGAATGTTGACAAGCAGGTATGAAATTCAGTCTGCTATATCCAGAGGTCTTCAAAGTATTTTTTCCAAGGGTCAAAGTAATTTTTTGACACAGAACAGGCTAAGGAGGAAATAAAAAAGTGCATCTAACAAAAAGTGAGTTAGTAAGTAGAAGGGGATTCTGCTTCTCATTCTTCTGATGGGTAAGGTTTATACAGGGACTTTGCCAGTGAAACTTTTTCCAGTGTTTCAAAAGAAAATGCTTGACCTACAGAAAAAAGCATAGGAGTTGTCTAGAAAATTCAGCAGTACCTTGGACTTGAACCAGACCTGGGAGTTGGGAGATGAAGATGAACAGAAAGAAGACCAGCAACTCTGGAATTATTGAATAAATGGAAGACTGCAAAGCATCTTATGACATTTGTGAAACATGGTTTTCCAAGAAAAAGTGGCTGAGAAACACTGGACTATTGTTGACTTTGTTGGACTTGTGAGTGGACTGTAAAGCATGTACCACACTTTGAGTCACTGATGTTTGAAGGACATTAAAATGGGCAACATTAACTGTAAGTAAAACAATTTTGTTCTAATTATTTGTATAAAATATTTCATGATATAAACTGCATGATATATACGGTAAAACTGTTTTGTGCAGTGTGTAGTCAGGGATATTTTAAATGTGTTTGCTGGGGGGAGTCTTTTCAGTGACTGTTGTTTGTGTTAAATTTATTAAAGTAACAAATAACTTTTTTAGTTGTAAGAAATATAGATGTTATATTATATCAAGACAAGAAAGGCTGGACAAAAGCAAGTTTAATGTTCATATGGTGTGATCTTGGGCTGCTGGGGTGGGGTGTCTAAGTGCACTGATTATATTATATGTAGAATTAGGGCATTTTCTCTTTTTATTTTACAAGAGTGAATGTCTAGATTACTACCTTTGGCTTAAGCTGTAAACATGTGTTTTGTAAGCATGTAGACTTTAAAAATAAGACAAAACAATGAAAGCCATGAAAATGCCAAGCTTCGTACAACTGCAAAGATATTAGCTTGTTTGTTTTCCACTGGAAAATGTTAATAGGAGTTGAGAAGTTTGCATCTGAGGGCAGCTGTGCATTCTTTTCTTAGTGAAATTTACAGAGACTCATTGCTGAGTACATTTCCATGGAGACAAGCTGACTGCAGTTAATCTTGAGAATTCTGAGTTTTCTTTGATGAAGGAAATGCAATATTTAAAGGTACAATGGCAAGCAGTTCAATTAAAAAATAGGTTTGAAATTATGGGAAGTGAATAAGAAGTAATAACCTCACTAGCAACCTTAATACTTTAATTCTTTAATTGAATAGTGTACAATTTAGTTTCATTAAAGCTAGCCAGTGCACTTTTTCTTAGGGCTAAAACCCGTTTTTCATATCTGAGAGGGGAAGAGAGATATGGAAAGAACAGACAGCAATCAGTATAAATGGGAGCACAGTTTATAGTATGCACTTTAGAATGGATAACCTTAATTATAGGTTAGATAATTCCTGTAGGTGCAGTCATCAATTTGGGGCAATTATTCCCTTCTGGAGGGTTAAATGTCATGTTTTCAAGATGTACAGACCTTTATGTGTTTGTTCCAAGTTAATAGAGTATGGCAATGTTTTGTATTTAGTTTTTTTGTTTGAAGGTTTTCATTAAAACAAAAAGCCTTGAAAAATGTGACATAGGTTACAATGGAGATGAGAAGAAACAACTGTACAAAATATCAGCCAGACAAACATTAGTATATGCAAGTAACACAAAAGTTAGAATTACACATTCAAAAAAAAAGTTGTCATGTATAATTTATCATGATGGCTATGCTATCCATATCATGCTGGAATGTGAATGGCCTTACAGTCTAATAGGTTAATATACAGGTATAGATAAAAAGGAAAGAGTATTAAATTATATTAAGAAATGCAAAGTGCAAATAGCAATGCTGCAGGAGACACATTTGAAAATAAATGAGCATGTGAATTTGACAAAGAGGATTTCATAATGTACATTCAGCAGAATATCAGGGACAGAGAAAAGGGGGACTAATGATACTAAATGGTAGAGGGGCACCAATAGTGATAGATGAGGGAAAAAAGCCAACACTTCAAGATTTACAGTAGTTCATAGGTTCATAGGTTGGTACTAGGCTATCGGCCCTAGTGCCTATACAAACCTAGCCAAATGATTCCCAGATATTTCCTCCTACAATATTTACTTCCCTGGACCCCTATCTAGCAGGGCGACTGGTGTGATCCCTGGGGTGAATTTCCTATCTCCCATCCAATCGTCAAGGTTTTTTTTAAAGAGGGCCAAGTAGGTGTTCTGCTTGACATGTATGGACAGTCTATTCCAGAGTATAGGGAGTCTCTGGGTCAGGAACCTATCCCTCCAGCATGTTTTGTTCATTGTGATGACAAGGCTTAGATCCCTTGAGCATGTGGCTCTGAGGGATTGGGATTTCTTTAAGTGGAGCATGTCCAACAGCTCAGAGTTTGACATGACCTTGTATGTTAAGCAGAGATTGCCTCTGAGTAGATGATATGCCACAGAGTATAACTGGAGTTTTTTTAGACGGTCAGCATAGGGCATCTGCTTTAGGCCTGTGATTCTTTTAGTGAGGTATTTCTGTGGCCTTTCCAACTTTTTCAGATGTGTTGTGAGGTACATACCAAACAGGACACTGTACTCTATAATGGGTCTAATGAGGGATGAGTACAGTGGGACAATGAGCTCCTTTTTTCTAGATGAAAAGTCCTTAGTGATGAGGTGTGCCACATAGGATAATTTCCTGACTGTTGTGGTGCTGTGGTTATCAAAGGTGAGACCACTGTCCACCTGTGTCCCTAAGTCTGTCATCACACTTTTGGTGTTTAGTGTACTGCTACCTAATTCATTGGTAGATGTTTTTTTCCCAAAGGGGATAACTATATATTTATTGGCATTAAGCTTGAGTCCATGGCTCTGGCACCAAGCATCTGTTTCTGCAAGGCCCTTTTGTAGAATATCCACATAATCTGGGAATTCAATAATGGCCTCCAGTTTGCAGTCATCTGCAAATTTTGTTAGCCAGAATCCCTTAGTGTTGGCCTGTACTTCAGAGAAGTAGATGCCAAACAAGAGTGGTCCCAGGACTGAACCCTGAGGTACTCTACTTGTCACTTGTCTGAAGCTGGATTTGGAGTCAGCTACTTTTACAGTGTGGGATCTGTCAGTAAGCCAGTTGGCAACCCATAGAGTGACGTAGGGATTTATGCCGAGCTTAGTAACTTTATATATGATTCCAGAGTGGGGGATGGTGTTGAAGGCCTTAGCGAGATCCAGATAGGCTGTGTGGACTGCCTTACCCTCGTCCACAGCTCTAGAGACTGATTTGAAGAAGTCAGTCAGGTTCAGGAGACAAGATCGGCCCTTCACAAAGCCAAAATGGGTGGGGTCCAGTGTTTGAAGGTTGCCAATGTCTTTGTTTATAAGTTCGTTGATAATGCATTCCATGCCCTTGCAAATCAGGCTCATCAGACTGATGGGACGGTAGTTCCCGGGATCCAAGGTGGATCCCACCTTGTGTAGTGGGATAACTGTAGCTGTGTGCCACTCAGTGGGCATGGAGCCTGAGGTGAGGCTATGATTAAACATGACACTTAAGTGAGGTGCCAGTTCATTTTGTAGTTCATGTAGTACGCAGCCAGGGATGTTATCTGGTCCCATGGATGCTGTATTCTTAGCTTTGGAGAGTGCGGTTTCTACCTGTGTGGCCATGATTACTGGAATTTGGCAATCTTTTAGTAATGAGATGGGCCCTTTAGGGGGTGAGAGGGGGGGTGAAGTTGGCACTAAATCGATCTGTCAGGATATTGGCAATATTCTTGGGATCAGTATATTTAAAGTCATTGTGTTGTAGCTCAGAGCAGATCTGAGCATTGCCATTTAGATTCTTGACATAACTATAGAATGCCTTGTGGTTGTCTTTGGAATCTTTGGAATTTTATTTTTGTAATTAGCTTTGGGGATTTTATGAGGGATCTCATCTTCTTATTGAGGCTTGTAAGGGAGTTTTTTGCATCCTGGGATTTTCCTCTTTTCTGAAACAGTTTCTTCCTTCTGTTGTATAGTTTGTTTATGGCAGGGAACCACCAGATTGGCTTCATTTTTTTGGAGGAGAGCATCTTGGTTCTATTTAGGATGGCATGATGCTTGCACGAGTGGATGTGCTCGTACAGTGCCTTAGTGTAGGATTCAGCAGTTGAACCTTCAGCTCCCTTATGCATGGGTGCCATGAAGTTTGTCACTTCTGACTTACGTAGCATGAAGCTGGCTTTGGAGAAGTTTTTTATGGAGGTTTCCTTACTGGGGGGTGGGGGTGGGATGTGGATGTCAAGGGTGATTTGCTTATGGTCAGACCTGACCAATGAGGGGGTGACCACTGGTGTGAATGACCAGTTCTAGGATATTGGAGCCCCTGGTGGCAGACCTCCCAACCATCCCGAATTACTCGTTTTTTACCGAGCTTTGGGGTCCAAATGAAGGGGTGCCATGATTCCTGAGTGGCACCCCTTCATTTCCGATTACACTCTTTCCGATTTCTTTACCTTGGTTTTTTTAATTTTTTAAATTTTCGCGCTGTCAGAGCTGACGTCATCTCGTACGTGATGACGTCAGCTCCGTCAGCACTACCAGCCAGTCAGAATTGAGCTCCTTGAGCTTGTGTCATCATTTCTGGCTGCAAGCAGTTGCTGCATTTGGAAAGCTTGCCGCCAGTTCAGACAGAAACACTTAGCTGCCTGCCATTCATTTTTAACCTGGGACTTGTACTGCCCAAGAAAGAAAGCTGCCGTTCGTGCTGGGACTATCTGAGAAAATATGCTGCTGTATGATTTAAGCTGCTGCCTGCCCAAGAAAACTCTGCCGTTCAGGACTGGTATTAGGTAAGGAGGAACAGGAACCAGCTGCCATTCGTTTTCTGCTGTTTATTTTAAATGCGAGGACTGCTGCCATTTGTTTTAAGCTGCTGTATTAGGAGCTGCCATTTGTTTGAACAAAGTGTGTGTGTGTGTGTGTGTGTGTGTGTGTGTGTGTGTGTGTGTGTGTGTGATAAAATGCTAGAAAGAAGAAATACTGCCTACAACACGGTTAGGAGTAGAAAGAAAACAAGTGGAACGTTTTCTTGTTTTGTTTGCATTGCAGGCAATGTAGAATGATGGTGAATAGTCCTTATGTGGTAAAAATATTTAAAAAAAATGCTATAGCTGATTTTACTAGACGGCACACCTTTGGTATCAGTCAATTGACTTATGCTCATTGCTTAGCATGTGACTGTTTTTGTATAGCGAAAGCAGGAAACTCAAGAAGAAGTAGGTAAGCACATAAGTCTTAAGAACAAAGGTGAAATTAATTCTTTATACAAGCATAGTACACAATGTGGAGGTTTTTACGCAAACAGGTAATTAATGATTTTAGAGGTGGAAATTCAGAAGCAGATAATTTGGCAGTTTCATTTTAATTCATTTAGAACTCCAGAGATAAATGGTTCAGTTAATTTTGTGTTTTCCTTAAGAAAGGGAATCAGCATTATTGATTTAATGATGTTTTATTTGATAGAACTTGCTATGTGATCTTATCAAGTTTGTATTTAATTGGATGTTTTAAAGTTCCTTGTACATTCATAGGAATGAAACATAGTCATTAAAGGTGTGTTATTGGAGTTTGCATAAGCTTATCGGTTCTCATACGTTATAGGATGTTATCAGAAACACATAGTACACTGTGCAAACCTGCTTCTAGCAGGTTTGCACAACGTGATAGGTGTTTCTGATTCAGACATTGCTGTAGCACTAATGTATTATGCAGTCACAGGTACGTAGTGATACATCAGTCTGTCAGATATGCAAATATGGTAGTCTCGAGGGGCACATCCAATTCAAATTAGTCATGACTGCTTCCTTAGAGCCTTACAATGGGATCAAAATGCCTCAGCAGAGCATTTCAAAGACAAGTTCTTCCCTTATTTTTTGGAATGAAGCAATGGGAATTTACACTTTACAGTGTGTTGTGTGTGTGTGAAAATGCCCCTACACCTGGTGGCTAGAGGTATTTAGGCTCAAACCCTGTACCTTTGGTACAGGGTAAAAAGAGCCTAAAGTCCATAGCCACCACCATTTCTCAGCTTTACCCAGATTTTGTGCTGAGTTGAGAGCTATGGTGACAACAGAATTTGTATTCCCCTATTATTGGCTTTGCTGTTTGTCCAGGTTTTATGGTGAGTGAGAACTTAGTCAGTTGTATTTACTATTCCTCCATTAGTGGCTTTGTTGTTTGTCCGGGTTTTTTGTGCTAAGAGGTTGAGACTTGAGAGCTATGGTGAGAAGTGAGAACTGAATTCACTAAATGATAGCCATTAAGGACTTGAGAGCTATGGTGAGAAGTGAGAACTGAATTCACTAAATGATAGCCATTAAGTTTCAGTCTTCCTGTTGTTTAAACTGCTGATTTAGCATAGTGGTATGTTGCACTAACTGTAGTGTGTGTATAGTGTTCTGGGTTCAAGACTTGCCAGTAACATGCATGGAGGTAACACATTTTATTCTATCAACGTTCCAGAATTATACAAGCAATGTTTAAAATGTGTCCCTGGTTTTTGACCTTTTGCCCCCCCCCACAACCCCCCCCCCCTGAAATTGAATGTGAGAGAAGCTGTGCAAGATGCCTATGGCTTACACTACTATCATTCTGTTTATAGTTTGGGTGTGGAAGTAGACTTTTATGATGGAAATGTTCTGAATTGGGCATTTTTGTAATTATCGGTTCATGCATTTTCTTTCATTGCCTACAGTACAGCCTACTGGAAAAATGTTTATTCAAACAATAAATTTAAAATATGCTCTGTCTAACAAGTGTGCTGTATTATACAAGAAATATAACTTAATAAAGTCAGGAAGGTGTATCAAAGAAAAGAACACATGTATGGTTCTTGTTTTGTGTGCAAGGGGCCAATGATGTGAAAACAGCCCAAAGGTAATCTTTATCCCTTATTGGCCAGATGTATTTTCTTTGGATGTGGTGCAGGTTTCAATACTGTTTCAATGAATGTGATTTTCAAGGGCAGAGAAGTTTTAATGCCAAGTCTATTTTCATTGTGAAACAGTATTGCTTTATTTATCAGATGTCTGTTAGTGTTTGTGCATTGATGATGTGCCTTAAAATGTAAAAATAAAATCCAAATCTTCATTATAGAAGTAAAGCAGTATGCACACATTAGTTTTTATGGTAAATGGGGCGAAATAGCCAGGTAATGGGACATTGGAATGGCTGCAGGGGGACTCTGGTGTCATATCTTAGTTGTCTGTTCTTCAGTTTGTGTTTGAAAGTTGGTATCCCACAATTCCATTGGAGTAGGTGGGGTTACGTAATTATGTATGCAAATGAGATGTTAATCAGCATACAGATTTATACCTATTTTTTATGGCCCTTATCCAGATTTTTGATGTTTCCAGGTTGAGAGATATGCCTGGAGGGACAATGGATGGGCACTGGAATTTATGAATTCCAAGAACCATTGGGAAAAGGTGTTGGTACCTGAGTAGTTTTCACATTTAATGGAAGGGTAGTTGAAATCACCCAGTATTACGGTGTTTGGCTGTATCTTAATATTTTCCAGTATGTTTAGAAAGGTGTAGTGAGAATCTTGGGGCATGGTGAGGGATCTGTAGCAAGCTACAATTTGGATTGCAGTCTTACCTAGTGTTAGTTGGACCTGGAGAATTTCAGATGCATTGTGTTGGGCAGCTAGCCTGGAGGTGTGAATATCCTTGGTGAATATGGACACTCCTCCACCTTTAGTGTTTCGGTCTTGGTTTGGTGGATGAAAAGTGTGGTAAGAGTTGTAGTCTGGTATTGCAAGGGTACTCTCTGGAGTCTTGAACCAGGTCTCAGTTACTGCACAGATATCAATGTTCTCCATTTTTAGGAGTGCCTCGAGAGAGTGCATTTTGAGATTTAAACTTCTAGCATTGAGTAGCATTACCTTCAGATTTTGCATGCTTGTATCTGTTACAGTGGTGGTTTTGTCCTTTGAACCTTGCCTAAAAAAGGCACTATAGGGGTGGCAAGAACTTTAGCCAGTAACCTGAGTCACAGGGGTGACAGGTGCAGACCCTCTCTGGCAAAGCATCATGGATTGTCGATAATGTAGACCCAGGCAGACAGATACTGGATCCCCTTTGAATGACACCAGAAGCTTAGCCAATTTTTGAAGTCAATCATTTTGTCCCTGTGTGAGGGCAGGATGCTGCTCAGAGCTAGGGTCATACCTGCCTGGAGCTCTTCCATGTCTCTTTTCATGTAGTCCAGGGAGGTACATCTCAAGTCATTCACTCCAAGACTGACAATGACAGAGTCGTATTTGTACTTGTTGTGGAGTAATTTGGGTGCATGTGTTATGTGGCGGATCCTGGCACCTGACAGGCAGCTGACTGTAATTTTCTCCTTGCTCAGCCTGGTGAGTGGGACATCAGTGTGCCTGACTATAGAGTCACCTATGACTAAAGTGTTGGATATGTTGTCTTACCTTAGGGGCTGTTGTTGGGTGGCAAACTGGTGTTGTGAGCTATGTGTCACTTTGGTTGTGACTGGTGTTTGTTTGCATTTCAGCTGCGGAGGTCCTTGTTGCTTGGGCAGGTTAATGTTAAGGGCTTCCACATATGTGGGTTTAGTGTGCTATGTGTGGGTGTTGATAGTGTGGGTTTTGAAGGGCTATGTGTTGCTTGAGGTGTAGTGCAGGTGTTACCCTTCTCCTCTTGACTGTCTAGCACAATCTTGGCTGAAGAGAACTTTGCTTCCAGTTTGGCTATGTAAGTGCATCTCTCACAGGTTGTAGTGTTGGGTGGTAGGAGGAGAGGGTTGTCTGTGTACATGAGGCAATTGCTGCATTAACCCAGTATGCCCAGATTTACCAGATGGACAGGAGAAATCACCGGAAGCTGACCCTTGGACATACCTGTTTAGGTGCTTCTTTTGTAAAGTACAAGAGCTGTTTTCCATTACCTTTGCAAGGTACTTTGCAATTATAGGCTGTTTAGTGCCTATGATTAATTTCTCCTTATTAACAAGGAGAGATGAGTGCGTGTATCAGTTTAATGCTTCCTAGTGCTTTCCAGCAGGTTCTAGAGCAGGTGCTAATTACAGGGGTTCAGATTTTAGTGCTACTACTGAGAAACCAGATAGTTCTAAGGGAAAATTTGAAGAGCAGACTTTCTGCCACCTGAAATAGTTTAACCGTAGCCCCGCAGTGCTGCATGATGTGAAAAATGTGCAAACAGATGCGATTTTAAGCCAGAAAGTTGAAAGGGATAGAAATCATCCTAAAATGGTTAATAAAATTACAATTTCACAGCTGGAAACTACTCCTCTAGTGTTAGATAGGCAGTACAATGCTCACCACTCCCACTGGTAAGCAGTAGGACTTCCCTCTACCACAGCAAGGTCTGGATAGCTCTGAGCACAGAAAATAAAGTCCTGAGACAAGCAAAGCCTGGGATATGGACTGGCTAGGAAAGGTGGGAAACGAGCAAACAAGATAGTATTTTTTTTTTTTTTTTGGTTAAAACAGGGCTAAATAATGCAACAATACAGTAAATAAACACAGAAAAGGCTAACACACTTGAGTGTGTAGCCCTAAACAGTAAATGCAATTAAAACTCTACAAAATTAGCAATTTAAAACTTTTTGAATGAAGCAAGGAAAATGCACAACTGAAAAATGATTTAAGAGGCTTAAACCTACAATGAAAGACAATGACATTGTCCCTCCAGGCTATAACATTCTCAGACTAGACCGTTTAAATAAAAAGGGAGGTGGAGTAGCAATACTGTTCAAATCTGAACTTAAGATCACATCATTAGATATGCAACCTCCTCCTCCTAATAACTCTGAAATTTTAACCTCGAAGCTCCAAATTAATGCTAAAAAATCATTATACATTATCTGCTCTTACATCCCCCTGGGAACAATATTAGTACTCTTGAAAACACCCTAAACTAGCTTTCAATGTCCTTACCACAAGAAGCTATACTCCATGGTGACTTTAATATTGATTGGAATAGCTGTACATCTCCCATTCCCACTACGCATATAAACCTCTTTGGCTTCCACCAAACCATTACCTTCCCAACCAGGATCCACAAACCTAACAAAAAACAAGCTACCTTAGATTGGATTCTAGTAAATAAGGACCCACATCCTTATCAAACAGGTATACTCCCTGACAATATTAGTGACCATTCTCTTACGTATATCACTAGGCAAAAGACCCACTTTCATAATCTAATAGCTTTTAGAACTACCAGAAACAAAAAATATTTCAACCCAAGTAATTTTCAAGCTGAGCTCAAAGCTTGCAATTGGTCACCCCTAAAACACCTACCTCTTGACAAAGCCATTTCATAATTTAACAAAACATTCTTGCAGATCCTTGAGCACCATGCTCCCACTTGTACTGTCAGAACAAAAAATAAACCAGCCCCCTGGCTGTCTAAGGACACAAAGCTAAACATCCAATTAAGGAACAAACTCTGGTCCAAATGGAGAAAAACTAGAAACCCAATAGATCACCTAAACTTTAGACATATTCGTAATTCCACAAAAAAATCCATTATCCTTGACAAAAAAAACCTTCTACCTCAAATTCCAACAAAACCAACAAAATAAT
This sequence comes from Protopterus annectens, assembly GCF_019279795.1. Classification (NCBI taxonomy): domain Eukaryota; kingdom Metazoa; phylum Chordata; order Ceratodontiformes; family Protopteridae; genus Protopterus; species Protopterus annectens. Next base: position 410,758,384 of record NC_056727.1, read on the forward strand.
CCGCAAAAGTTTTGGTCAGGTATCAACAAATTACTCCACCCAGGACAGTCCAAAACACCTACCCCCTCAAACCTAACCCAAACCTCTCCCAGCCATATTGTCAACACATTTAACAAATTTTTCTTTGAAACAGTCCAATCACTAGCAACCACCTTACCACCTACTTCCACCACTAAATTTCCCTCACTAACCAAATTACCCCAGCCTTTTAACCTTCGACCTATCCCAACATCTTTAATCCACTCCTTGCTTCTTAAACTAAAACCATGTACACCATCAGCTGATCTGCTCCCAGCTGAATTCCTGCAAATCGCAGCTGGTGTACTTGCCTACCCTATTTCTATCCTAATAAACAGAACCATCTCTGAATCTTATGTCCCATCCATCTGGAAAATCTCCCATATCATCCCTCTGCATAAGGGAGGTACCTCAAATTAATTATCTAACTTCTGCCCAATAGCCCTTCTCTACCCCCCCTTGCAAAAATTATGGAGTGATGCATCCATTGGCAATTACTTCAGTATCTCCTACAAAACAACCTTCTAGTTGACTGCCAGCATGGTTTCAGGCCTCACCATAGTACCACAACAGCTCTTCTATCCTTTACAGACTGCATTAATAAAACCAGGAATACTAACCTTCTATCTTCTGCTCTTTTCATAGATCTCTCAAAGGCCTTTGATATGGTTAACCACCAAATACTATTAAGTATACTTGAATCACTTTCCCTTGATCATCAACTAGTAAAATGGTTCCAATCCTACCTTGAAAACAGGAAACAAGAGGTCCTGTGGGAAAACAATCTATCTTCTCAGCTTCCTATCACCCTTGGAGTCCCTCAAGGATCCATTCTTGGACCACTTCTTTTCACAATTTTCATTAATGATCTAAAAACTTCCCTTCCACAAACTACATACATACAATATGCTGACGATTCAACTCTGGTATGTGCCGCATCCTCCCCTGCTGAATTACAGGCTAACACACAAACTGTCTTTACTTTAGTGGAAAACTGGTTCCATCAACATTGTCTCCTCCTGAACCCTAAAAAAAACTAAACTACTGCTATTTATTCCCACACAGAAATCCCCCTCTATCAATTTCACAGTAAAATCAAACAATGACATATTAATAGCCCCTGGAACCACCACCAAACTCCTCAGTGTATTAATAGACAACCATCTCACCTTTGACTCACACATTAATGCTAGTATTAAATCAGTAAATAGAAAACTTGGATTCCTCTACAGAATCAGACCATTTCTTACAAAGTCAGCAAAGATCTCTATTGCACAAACCCACCTTATTTCCACCCTACTCTACGCCTCACCTATATATATATATATATATATATATATATATATATATATATACCAACCTATCCAAAACTAATCTAAATAAACTAGCAACCACCTACAACAACATAGCTAAATTTGCCACCGGTGCCCCCTTCCATACTCACCACTGCCTTAACCTTAAACATCTCAGATGGCTGGAAGTACAAAACCAACTAGTTTTTTATTCACAAGATTTTACATCATCCTTCAAACACTCCCATACTATGTAACCTAGTAAATTCTTATAAAAACCTTCCTACCCTAAGATCAGCTAAAAAACTACAAGTCGCCACTACTAAATCCTTTAACAAAGCTAGAGACTGCCTATTCTCAAATGCAGATGGCAATTCCTGGAACAAACTTCCAACTGAGATTACATCCCTTACTTCCACCAACCTTTTCAAGAATCAGTTGAAAAACTTAATTAAAACCAAATGGCTTTGCCCCTGCTCTCAGCCTGACTGATACTTATTCTCCTCTTTCTACTCTAACTCTCAAACTGGATTTCTTTTTGCTGAAACTCCTCTACCTTCCATATATGGCATGTTTAAACTTCTTGCTCTCTTTTTTGTATCTCCCCACTATGCTATATGAAGTTCTATGGATATTAAATATCTTTTTGCTTTTTCTTATATACATTTTTATTTTTATTTTGTATTATTTTATGCTTACTGAAACTGAACAAGAACTATTTCTTTTTTGGCTCTCTACAAAAAAAAAAAAAAATTATTTTACTGGCATTCAATTGATTACTCATGTAATTATTCTTGTATTTAACATTTTTTTCTTGGGGACTATATAATTATTTTTTGTAATTCCTATTTCTTGCGGATTATTTGTATAAATGTTTTTTCTTCTGTCCTTGTTATTGTCTCGGAGCTTTTCTCCTCGGGCCTCTACTGAAAATGGACATATATCCAGTTAGACAAGCCCAGTCAACAAATGTAAAATAAATAAATAAATAAAAAGTAGCTAGTCTACATATACAGAAATGTCTATATGTACAGAAAAGCAACTAAAACCATTCAGATGCAGTGCAACCTAGAGCACTTGAGATGTAGCAATATTAAGGCAAATACAGTTTTAATAAATGCAGTACTCTATATTTTCAAAATGTTTGAGAAGTACAGTCATAACACAAGGAGATTCAGGCAATTTTTTTAGAAAGGGAGAAAGGAGGAACAGAAGGAAAGAAAGTAAGTGGGTTGGCCTTCTCAGATGTTCCCTCTGTATTAGGTAGAATGAGCTAATGACACTATACTGGGAGGAGTGTCCCAGATCAAATTTACAGTAGGGGTGGGCAACTACAAAGCCACCAAGTATAACAGCAAGACACCAACAGAGAGGGAGGGTGGGGAAAAATACTAATGTTAGTAGCCAACACTCTTTTAGACAGTAAACACTACAGAAATGTTTATCACAGCAGTAAGCAACAAACTGAAAGCTTTTAAACAGATAAAGGAGCACAGTGAAATACAGTGAAACTAGCTGTAAAGCTTTACAAATAGTGTGACAGTAAAATACTTATTTCTCAGGCACTGTAAGCAGACAATTTTAGTTTAACCATGCAGATTAGTTAATAGCAATAAAATACAGTAAAAGTATTCAGCAGGCAGTAAAAGTGCTATATATAAATTGCTAGAAGCATTAACCAGTATAAATAAGCCAAAAAACAGGATACTTATTGTTATATATCTCAGATCAGAGTTATAGTCAATGCCCCTCCTCCACTCGGCTCAGTGTGTATAGACAGAAATCCTCTCAAAGTTAGGGCTTAAATACCAGAAGATACAACCTTAGACAACATTTAAAAAAAACTCAAAAGAACCAATGAGTGCTTACTCCAAGCCCTAGACCACCCAATTCCCACTAGCCAGCAGTCAATCAACAAAATCCTGCCATGAAGGTAAAGAAAGGCTTCTGCTAATTCAAGATGGCCTGGTCATGTGCTCAGAACAATCACTGCAAAAAAAAAAAAAAAAAACAGGCCCAAAGACAGCAAATCTGAACTGGGACAATACTACAGCTAGTAGCCTACACTCTTTTAGACAGTAAACACTACAGAAATGTTTATCACAGCAGTGAGCCACAAAACGAAAGTTTTTTAAACAGATAAAGGTACACAGTGAAATACAGTGAACCTAGCTATAACGTTTTACAAACAGTGTGACTGTAGAGACTTATTTCTCAGGCACTGTAAGGCAGACAATTTTCGTTTAACCATGCAGATTAGTTAATAGCAATAAAATACAGTAAAAATATGCATCAGGCAGTAAAAAGGGCTATATATAAATTGCTAGAAGCAATAACCAGTATAAATAAGCCAAAAAGCAGGATACTTATTGTTATATATCTCAGATCAGAGTTGTAGTCAATGCCCTCCTCCACTTGGCTCAGTGTGTATAGACAGAAATCCTCTCAAAGTTAGGGCTTAAATACCAGAAGATACAACCTTAGACAACTTTTTTTAAAAAAGCTCAAAAGAATCAATGAGTGCTTACTCCAAGCCCTAGACCACCACACCCCAACTAGCCAGCAGCCAATCAACACAATCCTGCCATGAAGGTAAAGAAAGGCTTCTGCTAATTTAAGATGGCCTGTTCATGTGCTCAGAACAATTACTGCAAAAACAAACAGACCTGAAGACAGCAAATCCAAAATGGGACAATACTAAAGCTGGTAGCCTACACTTTTTTAGACAGTAAACACTACAATATTGTTTATCACAGAAGTGAGCTACAAAATGAAAGTTTTTAAACAGATAAAGGAGAACAGTGAAATACAGTAAAACTAGCTATAAAGATTTACAAACAGTGTGACAGTAACAAACGTATTTCTCAGGCACTGTAAGGCAGACAATTTCAGTTTAACCATTCAGATTAGTTAATAGCAATAAAATACAGTAAAAAGTATGCAGCAGGCAGTAAAAAGTGCTATATATAAATTGTTAAAAACAATAACCAGTATAAATAATCCAAAAAAAACCCAGGATACTTATTCTTATATATCTCAGATCAGAGTTGTAGTCAATGCCCGTCCTCCCCTCGGCTCAATGTATATAGACAGAAATCCTCTCAAAGTTAGGGCTTAAATACCAGAAGATACAACCTTAGACAACTTTTTTAAAAAAAAGCTCAAAAGAACCAATGAGTGCTTACTCCAATCCCTAGACCACCCAACCCCCACTAGCCAGCAGCCAATCAACACAATCTTGCCATGAAGGTAAAGAAAGGCTTCTGATAATTCAAGATGGCCTGGTCATGTGCTCAGAACAATCACTGCAAAAACAAACAGGCCCAAAGACAGCAAATCTGAACTGGGACAATACTAAAGCTAGTAGCCTACACTCTTTTAGACAGTAAACACTACAGAAATGTTTATCACAGCAGTGAGCCACAAAATGAAAGTTTTTAAACAGATAAAGGAGCACAGGGAAATTAGGGTTGCCACCTTTCCAAATGCCCAAAGTGGGACATTTGTGCTACAAACATAAGATTTTGCAGGGCAAAACATACCCACGGCCAGTACAAAGGACAGAACTTCAGTTTTTTGCCTGAATAAAAGTCTATTCTTGTAGCATTTTAGTTCCTTATTCTGTTTCTTATAACATTTAGGTGTTTCAGATACAGAATAACTGTTTTATGCAACTATGACATAAAATATAGAAAATAATTTTGTCCTAAAATCTCAGGACATTTGCCATTTTTTCACATTTTTGCAGGACACAACTGCCCAAAGAGGGACTGTCCCTTCCAAAGTGGGACAGGTGGTAACCCTAAGGGAAATACAATGAAACTAGCTATAAAGCTTTACAAACAGTGTGACAGTAAAAAAATGATATCTCAGGCACTGTAAGGCAGACAATTTTAGTTTAACCATGCAGATTAGTTAATAGCAATAAAATACAGTAAAAAGTATGCATCAGGCAGTAAAAAGTGTTATATATAAATTGCTAGAAGCAATAACCAGTATAAATAAGCCAAAAAAGCAGGATACTTATTGTTATATATCTCAGATCAGAGTTGTAGTCAATGCCCCTTCTCCACTAGGCTCAGTGTGTATAGACAGAAATCCTCTCAAAGTTAGGGCTTAAATACCAGAAGATACAACCTTAGACAACTTTTTTTTAAAATAGCTTATATGAACCAATGAGTGCTTACTCCAAGCCCTAGACCACCCAACCCCCGCTAGCCAGCAGCCAATCAACACAATCCTTTCAGGAAGGTAAAAAAAGGCTTCTGCTAATTTAAGATGGCCTGGTCATGTGCTCAGAACAATCACTGCAAAAACAAACAGGCCCAAAGACAGCAAATCTGAACTGGGACAATACTAAAGCTAGTAGCCTACACTCTTTTAGACAGTAAACACTACAGAAATGTTTATCACAGCAGTGAGCCAAAAAATGAAAGTTTTTAAACAGATAAAGGAGCACAGTGAAATACAGTGAAACTAGCTATAAACCTTTACAAACAGTGTGACAGTAACAAACTTATTTCTCAGACACTGTAAGGCAGGCAATTTTAGTTTAACCATGCATATTAGTTAATAGCACTAAAATGCAGTAAAAAGTATGCAGCAGGCAGTAAAAAGTGCTATATATAAATTGCTAGAAGCAAGAACCAGTATAAATAAGTCCACAAAACAGGATACTTATTGTTATATATCTCAGATCAGAGTTGTAGTCAATGCCCTTCCTCCACTCGGCTCAGTGTGTGGGCTATTGGCAAGGGAGGAGGATTACAAAGACATGCATTCATTTATATTCCACCAAAGATGGTTATTACAGAAATTAAGAAAATTTTGATTGAAATAAATAGCTTTCAGAAGAGACAATATAACAAAAGAAGGTAGATTTTTGAAGAAATATTTGAAAATATTTGGTGCTTAAGATGTGAATTATTCAGCAGTAGAAGCATGGACAGAATTTACATATTATTCCCCAAGGGACAATAACTGGGCTAGACTAGACAGAAATTACATTTCACAGGAACATGCGCATTTAATTGAAAGCTTGACACACATCCAATAACTATTTCTCATCATGCACCAATAAAAATTATGATAAAAATTCGACACAGGTGCATTCCCACCTAACTGTCAAAAACAGAGGAATTTAAGGAACTGGTAGTGGAGTTTATTTGACAGTTATTAGAAAAGATAGAAATATCTTTAGAAGTTATAGCTAGTGACTGGGTTAAAATGAAAACGGAGTTTAAAATATGGTCAACATAAAAGAGAAAGAGATATGATTAAGAAGTAATAAAAATTACTTAGAGTGGCTGACAAAGGTTAAGGTATTGCAGAATAAGGGGAATCTTACAGAACAAGAATAGGAACAAATGCAAATGATAAAACAATGGAGTATCTGGATAATATGCATGAGTTTAGAAAGATTGCAGTTAAGCAAGTATTTTTGATAACAATTCCAGAACACAAAACCTTTTAGCACAACAACTTAACATAACATTGAAAGAGATGTCTCCAAACTTAGGGGGCCTTTAACAAGGAAATTAGCCAGAAATCCTGTAGAGGTTTTAGAGATATTCCAGACATGTAATAAAAATTTGCATAAAGCAGAGAAATGTGGAAATCAGGAAAAAGTACAAATGGAAATATTTATGGAAGACTTAATTATGCCAAGGTTAGAGGTAGATGAGGCTCAACAACTAACAGTTAAGATATGAGGTGATGAGATAAAATCAGTGATGTATAATCAATCTTTTGAAAAGTCTCCAGGAAATTTCTGTGGAAATTTAGGAATTGGGAGGGAAGAAAGTGATAAAGATCTGGAAGATTTTGTTCAACAGTATTTTTAAAAGGAAGGGAAGCACCAACATCTTGAAAGAAAACTGTGGTGACTGTGTTACCTAAAGATGGCAAAGGCCCTTCTGACCCAGCTTTATATAGACCTATTTCAATCTTAAACCATGATTATGAAGTGTTAATGTCTATACTAGCTAAAAGAATGGCAAAAGTGTTGTCAAACTTGATATATATAGATCAGTGTGGTTTTGTGGAGGGGAGGCAAACATTTGACAACATTAATAGAACAATGGTGATCCAAAAGGAAGCAGAATGTAAGAAGTTACATCTATTGTTTTGCATATTGATGCAGAGAAAGCATTTGATAGAGTAAGCTGGGATTTTATGACTAGGGCATTGGAAGCATTTGCATTCTCTGATAAAATAATATGGTTAATTAGAAGGGTATATGAAGCATCAGAGGTAAGAATTAAAGTGGAAGTTTCCTCTCAGATAAGCTGTGTTTAAACAGAGAAGCCAAAACCAGGTAGGGGTGCCTCTGTTATTTGCTTTATATTTAGCAAAGAAAATAAGGGATTCAGAAATACAAGGATATAATTGGTATGGAAATTAAGAAAAGTTGGCTTTATTTGCAGATGATATTATTTTGTGCCTGATAAATTCAGAAAAGGACATCAGCACTGTGGAACATTTTGAAACAGTTTTACATCTTTTCAGGATATAAAATTAATAAAGATAAAACAAAGGCTATAGCCGTAAATTGTATACACACACACACAAATTATTTCAGCTATACCCATATTTTATGGGTACACAATACAATTATGTATTTAGGTGTATGAAGTAAAAAGGTTTCTGTTATGGTAGCTAAGGATATGTGGGAAGAGACTAAACAAAAGATAATACAAAAATTGAAAAACTAGAAATTCTTATTTATGGATATGAATAGTAAGCTACAAGCAGTGAAAATGTTTTAGTCCCTTTAGTCTTGTATATGAGTCAGGCATACTTTTAACAACCCAAGGAGAAGTTGTGGACAATAATTAATAAAGAACTGAATGAGTTTACCAGGGAGGAAAAGATGGCAAGACTTAAGTAGGATAAGATGATCCTTCCAATAGAACAATGTGGTTTAGATTTACATGATTTGAATAGGGCAGCAGTTAATATTGTTGCCTCACAGCAAGAGGTTCTCTGGTTCGATTCTTGGCTAGGGTGCCTTCTGTGTGGAGTTTGCATGTTCTCCCTGTGTTCGCGTGGGTTTCCTCTGGGTACTCCGGTTTCCTCCCACATTCCAAAGACATGCATCTGGAGCATTTCTCCCCGGGCCTCTGCTGAAAACAGGCTCTGTGGAACCTAGTCGGACTTTCCCGGTCAACAAATGTTTAAATAAATAAATAAATAAAAATAAATAAATAAAAATAAAAAATAGATATTTTAGAGCTACACATTTATGACTCATATCCATAACACAAACAGCAAGTTATAATTCAAAGTGGAAAGAGATGATGATGAAGCAAGGGGGGGGGATTCAAGAAATAGAGAATTGGATTTTGTATGCAGATCCTTAAGGAGAACATAACAACCATACAGAATATTATATTCATAAAGTAGCAGAAAGTATTCTAAGAACTATATGAAAATGGAGAAAGGAGATTTTGTCAATAGGGATTACTACAAGTAGGGGCACAGAAAATATGCAAGGGGGGGCAGGAATTTACTGGAGAAAGCTGGCATGGGACTCAAAATATTGGGAGCAAATAACTCAAGCAGGAAAGGTAATAGAGTGTGATGCGGCCAAGAAGACATTTTGATTGCTGGTTAGATACTACCTTTCCTTCCATGTATTATTCTCAGAGTATAAAGAGATAGGGATAAGGGAATTTTAAGTAGAGTTTTTAGTTGAATCTAGAATCAATGCAGCTGTTTAAAAATAATAATTAGCAAGGCATACAAAATACTGCATGATAGCTATAAGAATCAATCAGAGGAGGTTAGAAAAGATTGGGAAGACTGACTAGAAAATTAATTTCCAAGAAAGCAATGGGAGGACATATGTATGACTCCCATGTATGCAACCAAGTCCAGAAGGTTTAGGATCTTTGGTTGGAAGTGTTTGCATAGGTATTTGTATACTCCAACCAGACTTCAAAGAATTTTTCCTCGGGTAGGTTTGCAGATTTTAAAAATTCTTGACAGAGTACCCAGTCATAGTAAGGCCTATTAAGCTTAATTCTGTTGTCTGCTAAAAAAAAAAAACAATTACTAGAAAATGGAAATCAAAGTTTAAACCAATTGTATTTGAGGTGCTGAATTTTATAAAAGAACTGAAGAGGGGTCTTCAGAAAGGTAAGGTACAAATTACACAGAAGTAAATGGAAATTGTGGGAACAATACATGCATAATAATGTTCAGGAGAAGGAGGAGGAGTGAGGCTTAATGGAAGGCAGAAATTCAGGAATTTCTGTAATATTGGACTGATAATAGTAGCAAAAGCAATATAGGTTCATAGGTTCATAGGTAGGTACTAGGCTATCTGCCCGAAGGCATTTATAAGCCTAGCCAGAATGGGTTGGCTTTCACCTCCCCCTTAGATTAATTCCCTGTGCCTCTGTCCAGCAGAGCCACTGAAGTGATCCGCGGGGTAAACTTTCTGTTTCCCATCCACTCATCAAGGCTTCTCTTGAAGAGGGTTAGCGAGGAGCTCTGCCTAATGTAGATTGGAATCTTGTTCCAAAGCATGGGAAGTCTCTGGGACAGGAATCTATCCCTCCAGCACATCCTATTTATTGTTGTGGTGAGGTTTAGATCCCTAGAGCATGTGGCTTGAGTGGATATGGTTTTCTTTAGATGGAGCATGTTCATCAATTCTGGGCTGGACATGGCCTTGTATGTCAGGCAGAGATCACCTCTGAGTAGGTGGTATGCAACCCAGTACAGCTGGAGTTTCTTCAGTCGAGCTGCATAGGGCATCTGTTTGAGGCCAGTGATCCTCTTGTTGAGGTACTTCTGTGGTCTTTCCAGCTGTTGCAGGTGTCTTGTAAGGTACATTCCAAATTGAGCATTGTACTCTATGATGAGTCTGATGAGTGATGAGTAGAGGGGTACAATGACCTCTTTTGGTCTGGATGTGAACCCTTTTGTGATTAGGTGGGCCACATAGACGGATTTTCTAACCACTTTGGCAATGTTATTATCACAGGAGAGATTACTATCTACTTGGGTCCCCAGATCCCTTATTACGTTTTCCGTATTTAGGGGACTACCACTTATGTGGTAGTTTGTGGGTACTTTGTTTTTTCCAATGGGGATGACTATGCACTTTTTGGCATTTAGCTTGAGGCCATGATTTTGACACCAGGTATCCGTCTCAGTGAGACCCTTTTGGAGGATGTCTGTGTCAGCCAGGGAGTCAATTATAGCCCCTAGTTTGCAGTCTTCTGCAAACGTGGTCAGCCATAATCCTCCTGTGCTTGCCTGTCCCTCTGAGAAGTATATGCCGAACAGGAGGGGGTCCTAGGACTGAGCCCTGGGGAACGCCACTTGTAACTGGTTTAGAGTCGGACCTAGCTCCTGCAACTCTCACCATGTGGGTTCTGTCCATGAGCCAGTTGGCAACCCATCTTGTGATGTAGGGGTTTATGTTCAGGCTGGAGAGCTTGTCTATAATACCAGAATGGGGAATGGTGTTGAAGGCCGTTGCGAGGTCTAGGTAGGCTGTGTGTACCACCTTTCTCTCGTCTATAGCCTTGGTAACTGTCTCAAAGAAGTCCACCGGGTTCAGGAGGCATGATCTGCCCTTAACAAAGCTGAACTGGGTAGGGTCCAGTGTTTGGAGGTTCCCAATGTCTCTGTTAATGAGTTCCATGATGATGCGCTCCATAGCCTTGCAGGCCAAGCTAGTCAGACTTATAGGGCGATAGTTCCTGGAGTCTGTTGTGGCTCCACCTTTGTGGTGTGGAATAAGTGTTGCTGTGTGCCACTCTGTGGGTACGTAGCCTGTGGAGAGGCTGAGTTTAAACAGTGTGTTTAGGTGAGGGGTTAGTTAATCTTTGAGCTTGTGTAGGACGCAGCCTGGGACACCATATATGTGATGTACATTGTATTTAAATAGAAAAATGTTAAAATGTTTTTTTTTCTGTTAATGTATGTTTGCCTGCGTTCTAAGTGATAGCTTAATAACGGTGTTAAAAAAAATCTGATTTTTCTCTGGCTAGTACCTCAAAATTATGAGTACTTATCCCTTATTCTAACCTCTCCTCCTGCATGCACTTTCTCTCTCTTCATTTTTCCCCTCCACATTTTTTTCTTCTACAGTTTCCTCTTCACCTTGTTCTCTCCCCAGGCCTCTTATTGTCCTTCCTCATGTATTTTTTCTTCCGTTTTTCCTATGTTTTCATTATTTACTGTTTGCTCTTGACAATCCATCCAAGTGTGTCACTTTCTTCTTACACAACCCGCATTCAGACACATACCTGCTTGCTGTATGTACTTTCTCTCTTCACTGATTAGATTGTATCTTGCCACAGTCATTAATTAAATGAGAAAAGTCCTCATAAAAAGAAACATGATTTAGGCTGGCCAGCATATCTCAGTATCCCTGTACAACCAGCCACAACAGTAACACTTGGCAAGTGTTTCATCATTTTTTTTTTTTTTGCATTTCAAAGCAGCTTCTAACCTCTGCCTTCCTTTCCATAAATATCTCACATCTCTAACTTTCGCAATACTATAAATAGTTTCCCACAGACTCTGTGTGCATTTTTAACATCTTCTTCCAGTTCATCAGTTCTAAACTGCAAAGTAACATTTTTTTAACATTTAAGTTACTACCAGGCAACAAATCATTGTTCCATGGATAAATGTCCTTCTTTCTGTTACACAGTTCCAGAAATTTCAGCACCAGTCCATCAGTTTCAAATGTTAAGTCACAAAAAGTCTCTGTCCTAATATGTATAAACAACTGAATTTCTTAAGGTTTAAAACCCAGAACAGTTAGCACATTGTCCCATACATAATACCTGTCTATTACAGTGTAATTTTTTATTCTTATTTTCTCAGTTGGTCTTCTCTTCTTTTTAAAACCAGTTTTACTTACAGTTTGTTGCTGCTCTTCTTTTTTGCCTGCTGTCACTATGGCGCTTGTTTTAGTTACTGCATTATGTGCTACCTCAAAACCAGACATCTTCTCAGTTTGGGACTGCTTTCTTCTTTTACTCTCACGTTTGAATATGTTTTAAATGCTGCGTTTTCTGCTGCCACGTCACCTGGTTCTTTTCACACATTACCATCCTCTGCCATCTCACCCCATGAAAGAGCAGAACTGGATCATTCTGCTTGATTATTTTTAACAGATCATCTGCAAGCCCTTTTGACACCATTTATGTTATCTGCATCACTTCATTAGACTCGCTTAGTTCTTTCTCCACATAGACAGCTAAATGTTGCTTATTCATAACATCCACCACACTGACATTTTTGTTTACGTTCTGAAGCTCCATATTAAACACATATTTCCCAAATTTTCACTTTCCGCCTCTAAAATGTCCATAGTTTTTCTCTCCTCCTCCATGCTGATGCTTCCCTTAGGAGTCTTCCTTCCCTTAGCCCTCTGGCATGATCTGGCATCTCCAAAGACTAGGGGAAGTTCCCCGATGTCCCAGCCAAATCTTCCCAAGTCAGTATGACTACCAGCTTGATTCTCCCCTGAAAATAGACCACTGGTCTAGTGGGACTAACTCAACTGACAAAGTGTAAATAAACAAACAAATAAATAAACAAACAATGTTGTGATTTTTATTTATTTATTTACATTTGTTTACAGGAAATTCCAACTGGATAACTTTATCTGTTTTCAACAGAGGCCTAGGGAGAAAAGCTCTATAAATAAAAGAACCGAAAATATGTACATATAGGTGGAAATTGACATCATATTATAATATAATGTAAATACATAGATTAATACCATCATTAAAACAAGATAAATACAATATTATGTAATTTTAAAACATGAAGACCTGGTAACCTCATGTAATTGTTTAAGAAATAAATAACTTAATTTCAGTAAAACAAAAGCTTGACTGTTCAGTACTCAGGCCAGTTTCTGTCAGTACATTTCCATTAATACCACCATTTTGCTCACTATTATCTTGATTTGAAATTATCACCCATGTTCAATATATAGGAATGTAGCTGCACATTTCATTAATTTCCATTCAGCATGTAGATAACTGTAAAACAAATGGTCAGCACAACCCCTTTGCGTATACACCCTTATGGTATGATATTCCATGAGGCAAGTTAGCCAATGGCCACAATCAAATATACCCTTTCCTTACTTCCATAGTATTTGACAGTAATACTGAAAATATTCAGTGCAAAAACCTCCTAAATAAAGTTTGCAGGTTTGTTTTAAGCTGTCCTCTCCTTGAGCACAACATTTTCTTGCCGACTATGCTTTTTAATAGTTTTAGAAAACTTTTTCTCATCAGCTCTTTAATTTAGATGTTACTAAATGTGGATTGCTGCCCATTTCCAAAAATATCCTGCTCTTCAAGTTCAGCTATCAAATTTCAAGGTCCACTACAATTTCCTTCTTTGCAGTGACTATTTTTTAGCACAAGCGCTAATCCAGCATATCAGGCCAAACAGCATGGAATATAGTTCTCATTATTTCAGGACTCTTGTAACCTTCAGTGCTTTCTCATTTGTGTTTTAGAAACTTTCATTCCCTTATTACCTGCTTAATCCAGTTCAGGGTCACACTTGAGCAGGAGCCATTTCTGTCTTGAAGTCAAATATGATGTCTTGTTTGCTTGTTGAAGCCATTTCAGTGGGAATCGAGAAATTTCAAGAAAGACTTCTGACCTTTGTAAAACACTCCCTACTTTTCAAGTAACTTGAAAAATAAAAGATCTGGAATAGGGTCACTGAGTTGTTTTCAAGAGTATCTCTTTCTTGTGGGTCATTGAATGTAAAGAACCTCCTACCATAAAACAGGAGGTGCTAGCCGTGCAATTCCACTGGACTCTCTTCTGGGGCCATTATTGTTTCTTCTCTTCTTCAACAACCTGGCTCTACATTTGTCTGAAGTCAATATGACAATTTACACTGATGACCTATTTATCCTCAAATCAGTTAAAACTGTCAATAAAAGTTGTGGATTGTTTCAAACTCTTTCTATACTTAGAGTAACTAAATCCTACAATTGTCTTTGGTATCTACAGCAGCTTGTAGTAATAGAGCATTTTTCTACTATTAAGTATCTGTGCACGTATGCTGATACAGTACTTAAGTTTCAGTTGACAGACTAGCTGGGCACTAACTAAAGCTCTAGGATTGCTGAAATTGTTTAAAGCCACAACGTTTCTCACATGTCAGGTCTGGCCTTAGGTAAGAAGTTGCTGATATCTAGACTAAAATGGGGAATTCACTCTTTACCAGGGGGCTCTGCTATCTGGAGTGTCTGTACACCACAGTTCATGAGATATAAAAATCATTTCACAGACATCCAGAGATGTTTCACAAATTTTCACTTGCCAAAGCCCAAGACATTGTTGAGCAGCATAGCGTATGGCTTGTATGATACATATATCTGTATGGGGTAACTACTTCTACTTCTTTCTGTGTAAAATATATCTACACACTGACCACTCTCCACACTGGTCTCACACTGAAAGTGCTGTATTACTCTCATTCCCAAATGATACACTGATTAGCAGAGATCATGTTTTTTGTTTGCTTGGTTTGCTCTTCTGCCTCCATGCAGTGGACAGTCAGCTGCCAGCAGGTCTTCTCCTCATTTAGAAGATCTATTGACGCTACCTAAACCCATGTCCTTCAGGATGCTGATGCAGCATTGTTCTGCTTTGGTCTTAAAAAGGCTGTTTAGATGGATATTGGAACAGTTCCAGGCAGAGATATTTCTATAAGAAAAACATTTATCTTAAAGTAGTCTGAGTGAAAAAAAAAGTCAATACAAACTCAAAAGTTATTTGCCTATATTCCTGCCTGGCAGTAAATATACTGACATACATTTGTCAAAGCAGCACACAGGCTAGCGTAGAACTGCCTAAGCACTGAACAAGCCCTTCTCTGCATGCCAAGCTGGTTAGCCTGACACTTTTGTTACTGTGTGACAAGTAGTGGCACATCCAGGCTACAGGAAGGACATTTTGTATAGCTGAAACAGCTATACGTTTTCTGTGCTCAGTGCCTTAATTTCTATAAAAAAATATATTTTTCTGCAACTCTTTGACAGCAGATTTTTAACTTAGCTGTTTAAATTTGTTATAAAATATTCTCTTTTCAAGAATAGCACATCTTTATGTCCTGCACACGTTCATGTCAAGCAGATAAAGTTTGCTATCTGCATATTACATGTCTGCTGTCCCTAGTATTGATCGCCTCCATGAAGCCACAAAGGGGATTTAATGTTCCAAAATATGTTTAAAACAAGTGGTAGTGTTTGTCTTCTTGGGGTTTGTTCAGGTGATTAAATATGTTTCTGTCAAATAATGACATCATCATTCTGCACTCTTTTTCAAATTGTGAATTCTGGCAGAACTAGGCTTTGAGATACTATTTTCACTGCAGTGCTTATATGTTTAAAAGTGCTGACAGGAAGTTAGCATTTACAGTGCTTTTCCTTGCTTCCCAGGATTTTCTATTGTAATGGAAAATAGTGGAAAAGCTTTGGTAAATAATGTACTGCTGGCACCTTGGCTATTTGTCTTCAAGAAAGTCCTTTATTAAACAACATACCTCTTTCAATTTGTCAGCTTGCATTAAAGGGGCACTTTTTGTACAGTATCTTAATTTATTGTTTTTCTTCTTTTGTGATATTATTTAGTGCTTATAGTGTGTCTGAAGAGCCTACAGATATAAAGTGGATTATTCAGCAGAAGAATCAGTAAAGGATCTACTGCTACATACAACACTGCAATATCCTGACTGACAGTTAAAACATCCCCATGTTGTAAGTAACAATAAGAAAAATGCCTTTCTCCTGAAAACTGAAAATGGAACAAACTTCACTAAGCAGTTATTAATGAAATGTTGTCTTTCCTTCTGACTTGGATCAGGTGGACTTTGACAATGCAAACTACGGTATTAAAGTTATTTTTTTCAATTATTCTTCTGCTTCAAGACAGGATGACAGATGCAATTGATGTTTTCTAAAACAATTATTCTTATGACTGCATATCTGTTAGATGACTGAATCTATTACAATTTTTTGTAGTGATGTATCAAAACAATATTACTCAATTACTCAGGTTATTCTACTGGGGATCAAAGGTTGAACTATGAAGCTTCAACTCACAGACAATTGGAGTTCCTCTATGGGAAATCACTGACAGCAAGTTGGGACGGAAGGGATTCCTATTTGGGGTAATCTTCCCCTTCTTCAAATTGCTGTAGCCATGTAGTTGGTATATATAAGTTTGGGAGATGGGTTTGGGGTGCTTTCCCTCTACATTGATGGGTGCAGGGGGGCTTGCCCCCCCCCCCGTAAAAACATTTAAGAAAGTATTTTTGCTAAGATGTTTTTGCTGAATGCAGTTTGTGGATTCTGATCCTTGATGCATTCACTCTTGTCCACTCATAGTGGAACCTATTATGAATTAGGCAAATGTTCTCCTTTTATTACACATTATCAAAGAATTTTAAATATTTTAAACTCATTATCCAGTTTCTCTCCATGTATTTAGAACTGCACTTCACATACAGTCTACTGTACTTTTAAGTCTGCTATTAGCGGTGTTATGGATAGAAGACAGGCTTATGTTAAGGGTGATTCACACCAGGAGAATTAAGAGCCTTCATATTATTGGTGTGGCTGTTTTCTTGGGCTGAGGTTTAACAACCTTACTGAAGAAATATATACATATGCAAAATAAACACAAAACTAATGAGATATTAATTAATTACTTTAATATGGCTTTAGGCTCCTTATCGTCTGTGGGATGTTGTATAAAATTACTCATCTATAACCAGGGACACTATTTTTTCATTTTCCATAGAAATGCTTGTAAATCCTGAATTTGGGCTATCTGTGAATTAGAAAAACATATAATGTTAATGGAATCTGGCATATCACTCTAGCATTGCTGCCTCACAGCAAGAGGTTCTCTGGTTCAATGCTCAGTTGGGGTGCCTTCTGCATGTCCTCCCTGTGGTCGTGTGGGTTTCCTCCTGGTGCTCCGGTTTCCTCCCACATCTCAAAGATATGCTGTAGGTGGATTGGACAATCTAAATTGGCCCAAGGCGTGAGTGCGTGTGTGTGTGTGTGTGTGTACCTTCTGTAGAAGGTTGGGCGCCGGGCTGGAAAATCGACACCGTAAAACCCCACTGCCAATCATGAGCAGATAGGTGATCCACTGTGGCGACCCCTAACCTGGAAAAGCCGAAAGAAGAAGAAGACTCTAGACCACTCATTAATCATAACTTGTGTTTCTTCTCATATTCAGTACTTACAGTACTGTTAGTTTGCTTTAATGCATGCTGTATGTCTAGGACCTGTTTTAATTTTGCATACATAGAGATGCATGAGAAATTGGTATAACATGAAAGCCTTATAGTTTTTTGGAGTTTATTGGCAGATTTTCTAACTATATAATGTTGTCACATACTATATTTGAAAAATGTATGTTACGCATGAGAAAGGTGATAAGTGGGTCCATGAACTACTTAAAGGAATGGTTAAACCTTTTGTTATCTTCAGCAGATAAACCACCAATATAATAACAGCCCATGTCTTGAACACAAGCCAAACAGCTATTACCTCATGGTTGTTACTACTGAATTTTTCTACTGAAATTAGAGGCAAAGATTAAGGATGAATACTGGCAAGGCGGAAATGGCCTCAAGGTTCAGATGCCTTGCAACTCCTATGATCCTATAAACAGCAGTGGTGAGCATATAGTATTTTCAACATGAATAGATACTCCTCCTCCTATTTTCTTAGGTACAGTTGCTAAAGGTTTATTTTAGCAGATAATAAATTGTTCACCTCAATTGATTTTTACTAAGGTTTCTTGGATTATATGACAGAATTTTAATACATTTGGTATTCGTACTTATATTAACAGTAGCATTCTTGGGGATTTAGTTTTACAGGCCTAGTTACTCTAGAAGTCAGAAATTAGTTGCCACTGTGGTAGAAATGGTATCAGCATTTTATCAGTGTCTTGCAAAGTTGAACTTCTATATCCTTGACATTTCTTCCGAATAGTTAATAGTTCATTATCCCTCAAAGTGACAGGAGTGCTTAAGCCAGTTGTTGTTAAAGCAATGCAGCCAAAGGCTTTTTTAAAGACAAGGAAGACATCCACAAAAACTATCCCAAAACCCTTTGGATGCATCTGTAGTAACTGTAATATTTGCAGTCTGGTGTAAATTTACCAAAGTATGTTTATCCCTGCCATGACAATGGTGAAAATATTTATGAGATAATTACTTTTAATTTATGTAGAGACTCCTTAATATCTTGCAAGTTCTAGCATTTTTAACTTATAGAGAGTCTACTTGATATCTTGCAAGTTATAACCATGGAGACTAGATTCAATTACATGATTCCAATTTATCCTTAGCAGCAAGATTGTCAAGATTGTAATCAACAAATCTCATATCTCCAGGACTTCTCTTTTGTAGGATTCCTTACTGCCTTTTGTAGTTTGAGAATATGAATGACTGATGCTATTAAGGAACTATAGTACATTTTCTTTTGTGAGATGGGTAGCTGGCCTAATAGTGGAGAAAAGATCAAATCACCCACTGTATAATGAATTTTTTCCAAGGCTGGTCAAATTGGATAGTGGCATGGGTGTCTTCTAAAGGATGTTTACCCCTTGGATTCCAGGATCAAGAGTTAATAGAATTTCTTGTTTCAGAAACTCAGTGAATGATAATGTATATGAGGAAGTCTTACTTATACTGTGCTTGGTAATGACACAATCATCAATATTATGATCACTTCCTTTGAAAAGACACTGAGAACTAGTTCAATCCATATACGTAGTACAGCATGCATAAGTTAAATCCTGATGACTTTGCACCATTTAACTGGATTGTTAGAATTCTTACAAGTTGGTACATTTTCTAAGTAAAAATTCTAAATCCCTTACTGAGTGTGGAACAGACACACCATTGTCTAAAACATCGTTCTTCATGTATGTCTAAATAAAATTGGTTGAAGTTTTCCGTGACAATGACAAATACAACAGATTAAGAACTATTTGTGAGGGTTAGTTGTGTAAATCGCAATGTTATTTGGATACAGTGCAAATAAGTATTAAGTTACTAAACAAATGTAATAATTTCTGATCAATTAGTAATGGAATTACACCTGTTTTACTCTAAGCAATGAATAAAGTGGAAAATAATAGAAAGCAGTGCTGAGAAATTAATGTAAGTTTGTTTATTCATTTTCACAGAAATGTAATCCAAGCAGTAAGCAAATCTTAATTCACATTAATAAAACATTTAGAAGGAAAACTGTGAACTAAAGTCTCGTAAAACAGTTGATAATAAATCAATGTTTTTTAATTGATGCATTGCTGCCTGAAGTCCCAATATTTTCAATCTGTAAACATGTAACGGGAAATAAATACTTATATCTAATTAGATCAAGTCAATTTAATCAAACTGTATAGTGGTGGATAGTTCTCTTATTTTGACTATTAAGGAATGAGTTCTCTTGATGTCTTTGCTTTACAGAATTTTTCCTTCTTAGGTCCACTTTCTAGAAGAGAGCAGGGAAGTTGTAAGGTGCTAAAATGCAATAAATCAGATTGAACAGTTTCAGAAAAGAAGATAAATATCTTGAAATTTATGCATATGTAAGATATGCGCATAATGCAGGATTAAAGACAAAGAGTTTGAGAAATAGTCAGCAAACACTAAGAATACTGAACAGTCAACAGGCGTAATACACTGTGCAAATAATTAAAGCAGCCAGCTCTGTGTTGTAAGGAAATAAAGCTATAAGTGTACCTTAGACAATTCGGGTTTGACTAGTGGTCTGCTTACTGGATGAGCAAGTGAAGGATGGAAGAGAATTGATGAGGGGAATGCTACCTTCTCTCTGTGACGGTGGAGGTTGAACTGTGCATGTCCACGGCTTTCCTCTCATCTTACATCCCTGATTGGAGAACAGAGATCAGATGTGAGGGTTTGCTGCAGAGTAGAGGGACTTCTCACCGATGGAGTCACTCACAGAAGGAGGTGACATGCCCTCTGTGTGGTGCACCGCAATGATTCTCTGTGTGCGGGCTTTTCTTTTTTTTTTTTCTTCATGATTTTCATCTGCAGTGTTACTATATATAAATGTAGGGTGGTGGGGAATGTGGGCAGGTTTTGCCTCCCTACAAATATATTATTATTTTTTGTTCTGAAGTTGATTTGAAGCTACAGCCAGTTTGTGTTAACTGGTTAATGCTTCAGTGAATTGAGATTTGAGAAAATTTAGGGGAAACTCTGCTGCCTGTATGTGTTTATTCTCCTCCTACAGACAAAGACAGACGTCTCAGCCTAGTTAGGTGGGCTTGATAATGGAGATCTACACAGCTAACTTCCTTCTCGCTTACATCATCCTGTGGTCATACATCCAAGTTACTGGTTTTAGCAGTAAGCTCTGGATGTAGGAATAGTTGTACCTTGCATGTGATCATTGAAGAAGTGCACTTAAAATGTTAGAACCAACTTATTTTGCTTGCATTAGATTTATGCATACACTGCTTTGTTTTTACCATAAACATTGCATGCCATTTTCCTTTAAACTCTGATGTATAAGTTTAAAACCAGCTTCACTATTTACAAATGAATGCGAACTTCTTTAACGAGAAGCAGCCCGGAACTTCCAAGTCTTTTTATATGAAAGCATTTTCCTGAGTTGCAACTCCTAGAAGCTATAGCAATCTAGAAAATCTTGTTTATTTCAACTTTTTCCAGCCCTTCCTAAAACATGAAAATTAAGCCAACATCTTATAAAAACAACAGAACTACCAAGTAAATATATAGAGGGAAGGGATTACTGTTATATTTGCTGACTCCTATGTCTTAATACTACAAACACTGAGTCAGCATTTACTTTCTGGCAAAGTGACTCAGCCTTGAAGTAACTACATGTCAAGGAGGCTAGCAAAAGGAAACCAGAAAAATATGAACATTTGTTGTTGGTGCTTTGTGTTTGGACAGCAGGCAATGTGAAGTGCTTTTCTGTGTTTCCGTGGTGAGCGGTCCTTCAGAAATCGCTTGCTAGCTCATGCTAGAGTGAATACAATGACTAATTTAGACCACTGTGCACTGATTTAGGGAGTTTCTGATCTTACCAATGTTATGTGACCATGGTCTTGGTACATCTGTCTGGGATGTGTGGTGGATGTAGAGTGGCATGATTCCATGGAAAAATAAATAAATGAATGCATACATACATATATACAAACATACATACATAAACATATTTTTTATCTGAAATATTAACGTACAAGTTACATGTGGATTTTAGCAGTTGTGATTGCCAAAGATATTTTCAGGCAGTCATCTCTGGGTCTTACATGGTGGCACAGCAGCACAGCGGATAGAGTTGTTGCCTCAGAGCAAGAGGTTCTCTGGTTTGATTCTCATTTGGGGTGCCTTTTGTGCAGAGTCTGCATTTCCTCCCTGTGTTCATGTGGGTTTCCTCTAGGTGCTCTGGTTTTCTCCCACATTCCAAATACATGCAGTAGGTGGGTTGGAGACTCTAAATTTCCCACAAATGTGAGTGCGAGTGTGAATGTGTGGTATGGAAGAACAGCCACAGCAGGGCTAGCCAGCCGGCGGTGTGAACCTTGGCTATAGTTGACCAACACCGTTGACTTGACACCCAAACTCCATGTGTAAAACTGGGAAAAGGGGTTGTAGATGTAAGGATGGATCTCTGGATTGTATGTAGTGAAAGTGTTGTAGAGTAATTATGGCAGAAACACCATTAGTGAGAAAAATGAGGAAGTATACTGAAACAACATGATAAAAGGTAAATATTTCTCTGACTTTCTAGTGATTAAGTCTGTAATTTGTATTTACTTTGGTTGGAAGCAGTTGCTAATCAATTTGTATAATCATTTTTGCCAGTCTGTGTAAAAGGATACCACCAAAATTCACTTACGTAAAGAAAATAATTAAATTAAAATGTTGCATGTAATACTGAAAGTAAATCTATGTTATGAACTGCCTTGACAGAATGAAATACCTACTTATGTCTTTAGTGGTTTTTAATGTCTGCAACACAAAATTTCAAGACTGACTTTTACATTTTGCTAGGAAAGTGAGATATGACAATGTGTGTTTATAACCAGACTGAAAAACGTTAATATGTGAATGTTCAGAATAAATGCAAATTTTTACTTTACATATATCTCTCTCTCTATATATATATATATATATATATGTGTGTGTGTGTGTGTGTGTGTGTATGTGCGTATAAAACTATAAAAATATGGCATAAGTAAATTGGAATTTGTGTAAAAAGCCACAGACAGCAATAAAAAAGTCTTACAGCTACAAGATTTTGGTTTACCAGACACACTTTTCATATATTAACAGATCTTCCCAGGTTAGTCATTGTTAGAGATGAGACAGACTGCTCATGAGAGGACATATTTTTCTCTGTATTGATTTCATAATAATACAACTGCAAGCTATAGTTCAAGTTGTGCACTAATCTGTTTCAACGACATCCTTTCTAGATGGCACAATAATGAAGCATACATAAGCCAGTGGGTTACACACACACACACACACACACACACACACACACACACACACACACACACACACACACACACACACACCTTACATAATTAGACATCTGTTTGCATTATTATTGTTCTGTTCACACACACACACACACACACACACACACACACACACACACACACACACACACACACACACACACACACACACACCTTACATAATTAGACACCTGTTTGCATTATTATTGTTCTGTTCTGCTCATTATTTCTTTTACCTTTATTGTTATTAACGGAATCATACTGTACATGCAAACTGTTATACTGTTTTTCTTTTTTTATTATTTAGAGACTTGATTGTGAAAATGGATTGTTTTCTTATTGTTTTAATCCAAGTATGAATTTATAAACGAAACTGGCAATAGGAGCAATATGGGACAAAGATGTGTGTTAATGATTAGTTCACACAAAAATAATCACAATGCTGAAGAACAAGGTCACACACAGGATCGGTCTACAGCAGAACACAATCCTGACATAAGCCATACTGTGATTGTTTTTGCAGCTACCACAGTGAAAATTCATCTAGCAATTTAAGAGTTAATAATATTATACTTGTTATCTAAAGTACTGCATTAAAACAATCCTTTGGTGTTCCTTTGTGAACAATAACTATTTGCAGGGCTTGTGTTCTGCATACAGTAATACCTAACATTTTTGTGAAATGACTTACCCAGCAGATGGCACAGTAGTACAGTAGTTAGCAATGCTGGCCTTGTAATGCTTGGTTCTTTGGTTTGATTCTCAGTTGGTCTGACTTGTAAGTGGAGTCTGCACATTGTCCCTGAGACAATGTGAGTTTTATCCTACATCCCAGGTAGATGCTGTAGGTAGATTGGCACTCTCTGAATTACCTGCATGTGTGAATGCTGTGTGAGTGTGTCTGTATGCCTGTCACCTTATTTTGGACAGGTTTCTATGTCATGCACTCAGTACCATATGGGCTTTGCCTCCTCAAGACTCTGCATTGCATTAAGCAGGCAATCAGAAAAGGAATGAAAGAATGAATTTATCTAATCTGGATTTTCATACTGCAAATTTCAACAGAGTCAGCAATCACTTATAACCTTGTTACCTGGATGCCAGCAGAACCAATTGAGAATGATCAAAATATCCCAAAAGTAGAAATGAATCAGTCTGAATCTCATCACTTTTACTTATTTTATCTACTTAAGTGACAGCAAAAGCATAGAGTTCTGCCTCTGTTTGGTTATATAAACTTATTTCCCATGTGACAGAATCTTTGGATTACTGCCATAGACATAAATATTTCTTTACAGGGCTTGTGCATTGGATACAACACTAATTTAACATTTTGAGAAATGATTTACTGTCAACATTTTCACATTACACATCACAGAGTTAGAAGTATTTAGTAAGTTGTTCATGTATGACAACTTCCTTGGTGTCAATGTCTATCCATGGAAGTAGATAAGCAATGCCAAATAAAATCCTCAGATAGAAAAAAGGCTCAATTTATCACTCAGCAGTTTATCTGCTTATCTGACAACAAAGAAATACAAATTTATCCTTGCCGTTGGCTGTATGACATAATTCCAAAGAATATGGGCATGTCTGAATTAGCTGCAATAACAAGCAGTGGAGATGGTATCCCTCTATTAGAGAGAATGTGTGTGTGTGTGTGTGTGTGTGTGTGTGTGTGTGTGTGTGTGTGTGTGTGTGTGTGTGTGTGTGTGTGTGTGTGTGAACATGCATTTTTGTATGAAGGGACAGATTGTTTCTAAAATGTAAAAGCTGCCGCACTGCCCATATGACTTCTAATCGCTATGTTTAACAAGCTAGAGTAACAGTCATATCCATCCACCCATCTATCCACAGCTCCTTTTTCACATTTTTGCACATGGGATCTTTTTCACATTTTTACACATGGGGTCAAGGTGTCATATCATCAGTGAGAGTAATCTAGAGCTAATGCTCACACAGCTGGGGGGGGCTAGCCCTGCCACAGATGCTGTTCCATGCTACTCAAGCATTCATACTCACAGCTATGGCCAATTTAGTGTGTCCAGTCCGCTTAGTGCATATCTTTGTAATGTGGGCGGAAACCATAGTTGTCTTAAAATGCATGGGATAATCTAAGCAAATTTCTAGAGAGCCCATACAGGCAGACTGCCACCATAGCCATGCCTTTTCAAAGAATTGAGATTATAATCCTGGAAAAATAAACTTCAAAGCAAAATCAGTTCCCTGGTAATTTTCTTTATACTAGAAGATGTGGCCTTCTTTTAAGCTTGCATCCATCTTGTCTATTCTACAGTATGCTATATATCCACTGCAAAAGTCATTCCCCACTTTAATTACCTTACCATACTTCACCTTACTTGATCTTTGCTGCAGTATAAATCTGTCTGTCTTCCCCTATAACTTCCAGTGCCTTCACTGTCTGTAACATGTAAATAGTGACCTTTCCCTTACTGAAACATAAAAATAATAAACTGCAGTACTTAGTATCTCTTTAGGCAGGCTTTTCTACTACGTAAACCTGTACCTGGTTAAACCCCTACTTTGAAATGCTTTCTGCTAACCCCCATATAATTACTATGAATCTGTAACATTGTACTGTCTGCTATTATTTGTTACCTTGCTCTTTCTAACAGCTTTTCTAGTGACATTATATTTTTACTCTTTCTACCACATAAGACTTCTTACTTTGCTCACCTCTAAGTCTACAGATATTTTTTTTCCCACTCCATACTTCTTTGCCATTTCATCAGCTGGTGCAGCTCACTCCATTCATAGGTTCATAGATTTCACTTGGGCTCACGCCGCTCTCCTACCCTACCCTCAAATCCCACCCAGCCCCACTACTCCTATTTTTATACCTACACAAAACCGTCCTCTTCCTATCCAAGCAATGTTATATCTTTACAGCTATCCTCTTTCTTCTCTTTTCAGTCTTCTCTCTGCTTCACATTCTTAGCATCCCATATTCTGTTCTTACCTATTCAAATTCTGCCTAATTCTTTTTTTTTATTTTTTAATTGTTTTGTTCTTTTTATTTCCTTCTATAATGTAGTTATATGTACATATACTATCTATTCTCCATCATTGTCTTCAAGACTCTTGTCTCTAATACACACCAAATATGCTTCTCATCTTTCTATTCACACATCTACTCCCACTACTATCATACCTTATATGCTATGTGATATCTATCATACCTATTTCTCAATCCTCCACCCTTACTCACACTGCCAATGTCACTTGCTAGCCATCCCCTATCACTATTGCTTCTAGCTTATTTGGCTTACCCCCTAACTTGTTTTCAGATATAAAATTCTTAATTCTTCTTCTCCCAGCCCATATAAGTTAAAATTTAAATTTAATGTTAGCATACCTAAACCCTCACTAGTGTATGCATACTGTAAAAAGAGCATATTACATGGCAATGTCCACCCAAATACAGGGCTTGACTGCCTCTCTTCTCTGCTCACTCCTCTTCTACTGTAATAACATCTACTAAAAATTAGAAAATCATATCCACGAATATTCAAAGTATAGTAAACAAAGTGTCTAAATTTCATTCCTGGATCACTCATTACTCCCCAGACATTATTATTCTTACAGAAACTTGGCTCAAACCACATATAAAAGACTCTGAAATTCTCCCCTCTGCCTATGCTATCATCCAGTCTAACAGATTAAATAAAAAAGGTGGTGGTACAGGAATTATGTTTTGTAACCATATCCCTGTCTCTCCTTCTTCTGTTTCTCTACCTAAATTCTTCTCTGTTGAGATTTTTGTCTCTCACTGTAAATTAAATGAGCATAAAACACTATGTATAATTGCCCTGTATATTCCCCCAGGAAATAACATCCCTATTCTGGAAGGCATCATACACTGGGAATGTAGTTCAATTTCTCATGAAATAATCATTCTTGGTGATGTCAATATTAACTGCAAACCTTCACATCAGATTACCCTTCCACTGCTATCAGTCTGTACGGTTTCAAACAAATCATAACTTCCAATATTCACTTCAACAAAGCTGATAACACTGAGACTACTCTGGATTGAATCATAGTCTCAAATCTAAACTTTTATGACTCTCCAAAAACCCTCCCAGACTACCTCAGTGATTACCATCCCATCTATGTTCAGAGACTAGCAACTCACCATATCAAACAGCAACTTTATAAAGACTGCTGTAACCTCTAAAATTTCAATTCCAAGATCTTTAACCAAATCCTTAATAACATTTATTGGTCCATCCTCTATTCCCTACCACTGGATACTGCTGTTCTAAAATTTAATGCAATATTTCTTAACATTCTCAATAGCCTTGTTCCTATAAGAAAAAAAGAGTTTTAAATTCACCAGTCACCATACCTCTCAACCTCTTAGAGCAAGAACTCTGGACAAAGCCATAAATAATGGGGACAAAGGCCCAAAAATAGGGACAATTTTTAAATATTGCTCTTACAAACTTACAAAGTTAAAAGGAGTAACGCTTACAGCTTAAACAAAAGAAATAAACCGAATGACCGGAATATCAAGTATAAACTTTATTTCCAACATAGATTGAGTGCTTTCGTCCTTACGAACCCAGGACTTCTTCAGAATAAATTAATGAATTACAGATCTTCCTTAAATATTCAAGCACAGCTAACAATTAATTAATTAAATGCTGTTAAAACAATTGCATTTAAAGTGACAGTGTTGTAAAACAACAACATTAAAACAGACATACTTTTTGAAACAAATAAAATCATTCTTAAATAAATATATTACACACAAATAAAATATCCACACATGATAAAACTATGTATTACTAATATTATAACCCCTAAAAATTTAAACTGAAAACAAATGTTGTATTAAACATACTCAAATACATAATGATCGCATTCTCAAAAGGGGTTGAATGGAACTCTATTCATTCAGACTGGGTTTTTGAAAAGCATGTAATCTAAACTGCCACCTAACTTCTTGTGCCTCTAATTTTACGTTAATATTTCCCCTTTTTGGGTTGTATTTTATTTGTTCTAATATTGTAAATTGTAACGTTTTATAACTTTTACAGGTAGTAGAGTGCATGTATATGGTATTTTCTCATTCTTTTTCCTTATTTCATAATTGAGTTCATAAATACATTTCTTAAGACTTCTCTCTGTTTTTCCAACATAAGAAGCGGGGCAGCTAGAACACTTGGCAAGATATACAACACACTTTGAATGACAATTGCCACTCCAAAATTCAAAAGAGGAGGGCAGGTCATTTTCTAACACTACGTTTTTTGTTTCAAGAATGTAGGAACATTGAGCACACTTTCCGCATTTGACTGTTCTACCTTTAAAAGTAACTTTGTACTCCTGCCTGTTTTCAAACCATTCTTTGAGGTTACACCCCATTTTAAAACTAAATTTGGGTTCTGGCACTAATACCTGGAAAATCTCCAGGTTAGTTTGTAAAATTTTCCAATTTTTTTTTAATAATATACATAATTTCACCTGTTTGGGGGCAATGTTGTATTACCAAGGCCTTTTTATAGTTATTCCCCCCTGTAATCCATTTCCCAGAGTCAAACCCAGTACCTAACAGGGGTTTGTACCACAAACCCCACTGGGATTGAATATAATTCCTTGTTTCTCTTACCAAATGGTCAGGGTAACCTCTCTTTATGAACATGTCTTCTACTGTGCTCAGTTCTTTAATCACATTGTTTACATTTTTTTCATATTTTGGTGGATCTTGGGATCCGAATTTCATCAGTTATTTGAATCACACCTCCATTTTTTTTTAGAATTTACTTATAGTTTTAACAAACATGACATCAACTAGTTGGACACTCTTATAGCACACACTAACAATGGGTGGTTCATTTGGTTTGTTTAAGCTGCAAGTGTTACTCCTTTTGAGTTTTCTTAGTAATTTTTAGTAACACTACACCTTTCATTTTTAAACTTACAAAGCTGATAGAATGACAGGTTTTTCTTTAGCATGAATTTTGTGAAGGATAAGAAGTCTGAAACTCAAGTGTCTTTTATTATTTTCTGACTTCAATCTTTAATGACTCACTAATAATTTGCCAGGAAAAAATCAACATTTTATGAAAAATGGACCAAAAATATGAGGCAAACATCTGGACATTCTGCAAAAATATGTACAGTTGAGAGGTTTGTCAATCACCCTGGTCATCCCATTCTAGTAGACAATTAATGTATAAGAGAGACAAAGCTTGGAGAAATTGGCAAAAATAGAAATCTCAAGCTCATCTACAGACTTACAAACAACTTTGAAACATTCCAAAGAGAAGTAAAAATCGCTGCAGACCACCACTATATACAAAAATTTAATGAAGCTTATATCCACAAACAACACCGGAATAAAATGGATAAAATCACGGAATAAAATTGTCCACTTCTTAGCGCTTTTGGGTTCTAGCCCTTCATCAGATAATTTACTATTATACACTATGATATTTAAGCACAGCCTCAGCCAATCACACCTCAGTAATGCACCTGCCTGTTTTTAGGGCGGGTTTCATTGGAACAAACTCATTGAGCCCAGGATACCTATGTGCCATAAGCTCAATTATCCATCTTGTCTCCTCAAGCTCTGTCAAATCTTTTATGACCCCCCCTAAAAATTGTATTCATGTTCACTTCAGGGCGGCACAGTGGTGCAGTGGTTAACATTGTCACCTCACAGCAAGAGGTTCTCTGGTTTGATTCTCGGCTGGGGTGCCTTCTGTGTGGAGTTTGCATGTTCTCCCTGTGTTTGCGTGGGTTTCCTCTGGGAACTCCGATTTACTCCCACATTCCAAAGACATGCATCTGGAGCATTTCTCCCCGGGCCTCCGCTGAAAACAGGCTCTATGGAACCTAGTCGGACATTCCCGGTCAACAAATGTTAAATAAATAAATAAATAAATGTTCCAAATTACCCTAAATTTAAATTCATGTCCCTCATTCTGATTAAATATGCCTAAAAAGGGCATTATGTTGACTCTTAGTTCTAATTGCTGACAGTCTTAGTTCTAATTGCATTTTTCGATCTTTTGAGCTTTTCGACTACTGTTTGTGCCTATATTACTGTTTTATTACCTTATTTTCCTGTTTTGTGAGCTTATATTGTTGATTGCACTTGTGGGCTAAAGTATTGCTTAAAAGTAACAAACAGGCTAATACACTCAAGTGTACCAGCCTTTGATAGCAATTGAGTAGAAAACAAAGCATTTACTGCATTTTTTTCTGTCTGTTTGCAAAAAAACAAAAAAAAACCCCCAAAAATATTTCTCCTTTCCTAAACTTTCCTAGCTAGTTGTTCCAGTGATCAGATTTTGCTGATCCCTGGGCTTTGTATTTGGTTTCTGTGTTCCTCCATTTTCTTGTGTGGCCAGAGGTAGTTTCTTTACTCACCAGTGGGAGTGGGGAGTACTGAGCTGCTTGTTTGTCCTCAGAGGAGTGGTTAGAAGCAGCAACTAGTAATTTGTCGGCCATTTTGGGTCATACAGCACTCTTGTTATAGAAAGTACCCCAAAAAAGCAAACCCCATTTCTCAGTCACCCACATCCCCCAGAACCTTTTCTTAAGTTTTTCTGTCTATTCCATCTAGCATGTCGAGGGATCAGTTGCTAATGTCCTCTCCTGCTCAGCTGGTGAACCTGGGAATATTGAGGCAATGTTACAATTGCATCATGTACACAGACAATCCTCTCCTCCTCCCACAAAACACAAATACATGCGAGAGATGCAACTATACGG
The DNA here is from genome assembly GCF_019279795.1 of Protopterus annectens. Taxonomy (NCBI): domain Eukaryota; kingdom Metazoa; phylum Chordata; order Ceratodontiformes; family Protopteridae; genus Protopterus; species Protopterus annectens. Next base: position 410,789,003 of record NC_056727.1, read on the forward strand.
CCAAACTGGAGGCTGAGCTCTCTCAACATAGGACTGGCATGACCAGACAGGAGGAGAAGGTAACCACACACACTATAGACCCAGTCTCACATAATACCATCACAACCTCAAATCATACACATAAACACACAAAGACATACTCGGAGGCTCTGATCAAAAATCTACCAAAACAGCAGAGGCCACCAAAGCAGACACCCAAACAACTACCACCTCAGAACACAACACCTGCAACACATAGACCACACAGTCAGAGTGTTAAGCAGTCACAGCCCTTAAGGCCAAACACAATGCCAGACACACTAGTCATTGGTGACTCCATAGTCAGACACACTGACGTCCCGCTCACCAGACTGAGTAAGGAGAAGGTCACAGTAAGCTGCCTGTCGGGTGCTAGAATCCACCACATAACGCATGCACTCAGGTCTCTCAACAGCAGGTACAAGTACGACTCAATCATTGTCCACGCTGGTGTTAACAACCTGAGGCGTACCTCCTTGGACTACATGAAAAGAGACATAGAGGAGCTCTCTGATTATGTAGCCCAAGCAGGTATGACCCTGACCTTGAGCAGTATCCTACCTTCACCAAGAATGATGCCACAATACAGAGATAAGATGATCAGCTTTAACAATTGGCTTAAACTCTGGTGTCATTCAAAGGGGATCCAATGTCTGTCTGCCTGGGATGACATGCTGGACAAGCCACGCTGCTTCGCAAGGGATGGCTTGCACTTGTCACCCCTGGGATTCCGGATTTTGGCAAAGGCTCTTGCCATCCCCATAGTGCCTTTTTAGGCAAGGCTCAAATTCTAAACCTACCACCCTAGAACATAACAAAGAAAAAACTAAGGGTAATGCTGCTCAATGCCAGAAGTCTCAACCTCAAGATGCACGCACTCGAGGCCCTTCTCAGTATGGAGAACATCGATGTCTGTGCTGTGACAGAAACCTGGTTCAAGGCTCCTGAGAGCACCCCAGCACTATCAAGTTTTACCTCATATCATGCGTTCCAGCCCCAAAACCCGGACAATACCAAGAAAGGAGGAGGGGTATCCATATTCATCAAGGACACCCACACCTCAAGATTGGTGGCATCGCACGATGCATCGGAAACCATCCAGGTGCAATTAACCATAGGCAAGATTGCTCTGCAATTTGTAGCATGTTACAGGCCACCTCGCAAACTCAGGAACCTCATATGGCCTTCCTGAAAACACTGGAGGGATAAATGTATCTCCGAACACCATCATACTAGGTGACTTCAACTACCCTAATATAGACTGGGAACACTACTCAAGCCCAAACACTCTAGCCCAAAAGTTCCTGGAATTCATAAACTCAAATGCCATGGAACAACTAGTCACCATCCCCACAAGAGGAGAAAACATACTTGATCTCATCATCATGAACATGGGAGCACAATGTTCAACGCCGGAAGTATAACCCTCATTGGTGAGATCTGATCACAAACTAATCTCGCTGGAGGTCCTCATCCCGCCCCACCGAAATGAAAAAGACCACAGTAAAGAACTTCTCGAAAGCCGACTTCACACTTCTAAAGACTAGTGTGGTCTCCTTTAAGGCCCCTGAGCTGGCGGTTAACATTACTCAAACCGCTGAATCACTTACAAATGCCTTCTACCAGCACCTGCAGGGCTGCATGGATCAGGCAATCCCAAGCAAAACAAAGACTCTTTGTACCAAAGGCAAGTGTCCAGTCTGGTGGACCCCAGCCATAAACAAACTCTACAACAAAAGGAGAAAGCTACTACAGGACAGAGCAAAATCCTTAAAAGGTAAGACACCGCTGATCACTATAAGTAAAAAGCTAAGAGCTCTCATAAAATCATCCAAAGCTAATTTTGAGAAAAAATAGCTAAGGACTCTAAAGACAACCATAAGGCATTCTTTAGCTATGTCAGAAACCTAGGAGGAAACTCCCAGATATGCTCAGAATTAGTTCAAAATGATGTGAAGATTACTGATCCTACAGACATTGCCAACATACTGGCTGACAGGTTCAGTGCAAACTTCTCCCCTAAAGGAGAGATATCTATACCAAATGATTGTAGCCCCCAAACATCTCTAACGCCCAGGTGAGAACTGCTCTCTCCAAGGCAAAGAACACAGCATCCATGGGACCTGATGGTGTCCCCGGCTGTGTGCTCCATGAACTCAACGAGGAATTAAACCCACAGTTAGGACAGCTGTTTAATCTTAGTCTCACCTCCGGATACATACCCAGGAGTGGCACAGTGACTGTGGTCCCACTCCACAAAGGCGGTGCCTCCACCGACCCTGGAAATTACCGTCCCATTAGCTTGACAAGCCTTATCTGCAAAGCCATGGAGAGGATCATAATGGATCTCATAAATAAAGACATAGGGAACTTGCAGACTTTGGATCCAACCCAGTTTGGCTTTGTCAAAGGCAGATCATGCCTTTTAAACTTGGTTGACTTTTTGAAACAGTCACCAAGGCCATTGACGAGGAAAGGCAGTCCATACAGCCTACCTAGACCTGGCGAAGGCTTTTAATACAATACCTCACTCGGGTATCATTGAAAACTCATCAACTTAAATGTAAACCCATACATTACAAGATGGGTTGCAAACTGGCTGAGTGACAGAACCCACAGGGTCAGAGTTGCTGGCGCCATGTCAGACTCAAAGCCTGTCACAAGTGGTGTCCCACAGGGCTCAGTCCTGGGCCCACTCTTGTTTGGCATCTACTTTTCTGAAGTACAAGCAAACACAGGAGGGTTATGGCTGACAAAGTTTGCAGATGACTGCAAACTGGGCGCCGTAGTTGAAAACACATCCAACACAGATATCCTTCAGAAGGGTCTCACAGAAATGGATAACTGGTGCCAGAGCCATGGCCTAAAGTTAAATGCCAAGAAATGCATAGTCATACCCTTCGGGAAAAATAAGGTTACCCCTAGCTACCATATAGGTGGCAATCCCCTGAACACAGAAGAAGTTATTAGGGACCTGGGAACCCAGGTTGACAGTAGCCTTTCATTCGACACTCATATTGCTAAAGTAGTTAGGAAGACCTTCTACATTGCCCACCTTATCATGAAGGGATTCACATCTAGATAAGGGAAGTCATAGTCTCCCTATATATATATAGCCCCTGTCTTGAAAATACCCTTCCAAGCTCTTGACCTCTTCCTCAAAAACCATCTCATCCATGCAGATTCTAGATACCCTACAAAGCTGCCCCTTTATTATATTCCCAAAGGTAAACCTCGGATGCATGCTATGATATCTCAACAAACTGTTTTTCCAACAGTTCTTTCTATACAAACTTGTCAAGAAACCCCCATTGTCCTGTTTAATGCTTACATCCAAAAAGTCAACCTCTGTTCAGGAATGGGTGACTGTGAAGTGTAAAATGAAGTAGTACTTTCCAAGTACACTATAAAATCTGACAGCTCATGTTTCTCACCCTTCCACAGAATGAACACATCATCTACGAAATGTCTATATATGCCAATCTTGTCTCTCCATAAATTGTGTCCATCCAACACAAACTGCCTCTCCCAATGGGATAACACAAGGTTGGCATATGTGTTGGTGCAGGGGGTGCCCATGGCTTTGGGAATATAGTAAAGGGGCAGCTTTGCAGGGTATCTAGAATCTGCACGGATGAGATGGTTTTTGAGGAAGAGGTCAAGAGCTTGGAAGGGTATTTTCAAGACAGGGGCTATAATAAGGAGCTTGTCAAGGGGGTGATGGATGAGAGAAGGGTCCACAGGGAAGGGAGGATGGGTCCCTGGTTAAGGAAACGTAATGAGAGGTGAGAATTGGATGTCACCTGCACCCCTGTTAAGGATCAACAAAATGTCAGGATTATGTTCACATATAGTAATAACATACATGGAATTTATGATATAGTTAGAAGTAATTGGAATATACTTAGTACTGATGAAAGTTTAAAGGGGTTGGTAGGTGATAGGCCATTTTTTGGCTTCAGGAGAAATAAAAATTTAAAAGACATCTTGGGACAAGAAAGGGGACCCAGACTGAAACAGGTTATCAGTAAAGTAGGAACTGTACCCTGTGGATTGTGCAACACCTGTAGTTATATCAGTAAAGCCATGGGGTTTAGACATCCAGTAACAGGTAAGGGGTTTTATTTTAAAGCAAGAGCCACCTGTAGGACAACAGATCTGGTCTATATAGCTGTGTCAACAATGTTTATGTTTCTATATAGGCAAAATGAACTGTGTGTTCAAAGTGAGGATTTTGCACCACCTGTCAGCAATTAGAACTAAGAGTCAACATAATGCCCTTTTAGGCATATTTAATCAGAATGAGGGACATGAATTTAAATTCAGGGTCATTTGGAACATGAATAGAAGTTTTTGGGGGGGGGACATAAAAGATTTGACAGAGCTTGAGGAGACAAGATGGATAATTGAGCTTATGGCACATAGGTATCCCTGGGCTCAATGAGTTTGTTCCAATAAAACCCGTCCTAAAAAACAGGCGGGTGCATTATTGAGGAGTGATTGGCTGAGACTGTGCTTAAATATCATAGTGTATAATGGTAAATTATCTGATGAAGGGCTAGAACCCGAATGCATTAAGAAGTGGACAATTTTATTCCGTGATTTTATCCATTTTATACCAGTGTTGTTTGTGGATATAAGCTTCATTACATTTTTGAATATAGTGGTGGTCTGCAGCAATATTTACTTCTCTTTGGACTGTGAGCTGTGCATAGCAGACCTTTGGTGAGGTTTCTTCATTTTTGTTTCAACTTTGAAACATTACAAAAAAAATATGTTACTGCTGATAAGAAATATTATTACTTAAACCTACAGGATAACCAAAAACCCAACCCCTAAAAATTGTGGTCCACTATCAAGAAGATATTACACCTCGGAACTCCTAGTACCTGTTACCCTTGTCCAGACATCTCACCCTTAGAAACCGCTTCTAAATTTAACTCCCACTTTATAGACTCAATAGCCACCCTCTCCCAGAATACGCTACAGATTCCTGTCACCCCTGACAAACTTCAAAGCTCTAACAGTGTAATTTTTAAGTTAAAATCTGTCTCTGATTCCTATATGAAAATTTATTACACAATCTTAAGCCCTGCTCACCCTTTGTAGGCAATCTCCCTTATGAATATCTAAAGATTGCTGCCCCCTCTATTGCCTACCCAATCTCTGTCCTGATCAATTGATCTATTTGTGAGTCATATGTCCCATCTCTCTGCAAAACAATTTACATAATTTCTCTTCATAAAGGGGGAAACTCCACTGAAATAACAAACTTCAGATGAAATGCAATCTTGTCCCCTCTTTCCAAGATCTTAGAAAAATGTATTTGTAAATAACTTTTACAACACTTACTCCAAGAAAATCTATTGAACCCTGTCCAACACAACTTTCTCCCAGATCATAGCTCAATAACTGGCCTTGTTGCCTTTTTGGACCACGTCTTTAAAGCCAGAGATAACAACAATTTAGTGTCTTCCCTCTTTTTGGATCTCTCTAAAGCTTTTGATACAGTCTGACATACCAAACTACTCTTAAAAATGTCTGCTTTAGGCTTTTCCAGCACAAACGTCACTTGGTTCTCTAGCTACCTATCTAACTGGCTTTAATTGGTAAAATGATTTTCTACATACTTAGCTTTTCTTCTCCCAGTTAATACAGGTCCCCGACAAGGCACTGTACTTGGTCCTCTTCTTTTAACATATTTATAAATGATCTACATACATTCCTCCCACCAAGCTACACTTATACAATATGCAGATGACTTCACTGTCATTTGCTCATCTAATAGTCCTTCCTGGTTACAGTCTATCACTCAGCAGGCTTTCAACTCTATTAAAAAATGGCTCAGTGACGATCATCTTTTCCTAAATCCACATAATAGAAAACTGCTCTTTATTTATTCCCAAATCCCAAACACATAAAAGAAACCTTTGAATATCTTCTCTCAACAATACTGAAATTGAAGTTGTAACTCACACAAAGTTACTTGGTGTCATAATAGATGATCAACTGAAATTTGATCTTCATATTCAAAAGTGCATAAAAAGAACACACCAAAAACTGGAAATACTCAATAGATCAAAAAGATTCCTTACCAACTACACAAGAGTTTCTCTTTCCAATACAAACCTGCTACCTTCGCTACTATATGTCTCACCCATTTTCACCAACATTCAGATCTCCGTAAGATCAAAACGTGAGCTTTGCTATAACAATGTATCTAGATTTGCAGCCAATCAGTCATACAACTCCCACCTCTGCTCCACCCTCAGATATTTAAACTGGCTTGAGTTACCTCACTACCTCAAGTTCACCTAACTCCTCCTTGCTCATAAAATGGTATACAAATCCTCATCCTGCCCAGCAACTGGCACCATTCTTAACCATTACCTCCCTAATCACCCTCTTCTCTTATCTGAGAAATACCTCTTTGAAATCCATAAATTGAAAAAATCTAACGGTCATTCCCTATATTTCCTGCTCAGTAACCAAGGTCTGGAACAGTATTACTACAGATATTGGAGCAATGACATGTAGTCACATATTCAAACATTCTCTAACTAGATGTCTCCTTAGCTCCTGGCTCTGTACGTGTCTTACACCAGGCTGACACTACCTGTTACTCCTTCCTTCTCTTCCTTTCTCTCCCCTCTCTTCCTTCTCTTCCTTTCTCTCCCCTCTCTTCCTTCTCTTCCTTTCTCTCCCCTCTCTTCCTTCTCTTCCTTTCTCTCCCCTCTCTTCCTTCTCTTCCTTTCTCTCCCCTCTCTTCCTTCTCTTCCTTTCTCTCCCCTCTCTTCCTTCTCTTTCCCTTGATCTTCCTTCCCCCCTTCCTTTCCTCCCTTCTCTTATTAGACAAAGCATCAGTTACTTCTCTAATAATTCCCTACTTTATTTCTTAATCTACCCCAAATGCAAAATCTCTGTCCTTTCTCTTAGTCTTTTGCCCATATTTAAAATGCTTAACATCTTTGCCACTGGTTATCACTATCGATCGAACTTTACTGTGTGTTCAATATCCTATGATTGTTGTTTAATATTCAGTGTACGATTTTCTGATCTGACTTTATTCTACCATTTGTTACCGCACTTCATGTGATAATGTTATGTAGTTTGTTAATTGAACTACGTATGTTTGAGCTTTTCTTCCCGGGTTTCCACTGAAAATGGGATTCATGTCCAGTCGAATTTTCCAGTATACAAATGCCAAATAAATAAAAATAAATATATTTATTAATTTATTGCACACCATTAACTGAAATAGTTTTCTTTAGCTACACTAATTAACAGAAGGACATAGAAAGATAGAATTCATAATCAGATTAGCAAGATAGTTCAGATCTTCCTTCCAGTAATCTTTTTACATGGTGTCATGCTGCACACTTCTGGGTAAATAGGAATAGTAAATGGCAGTGTCAAAGATGGCAGGATACAATAGCATTTGAGTCAGATAAGCACATTTAATTCTGTACAAAATAGAAGCTCAATGGACATAGTGTTAACACTTTGCTCATCTTAAAAACACTGGCCACAGGCTCTGTACACAGTGCATTATGGGATTTGTAGACTGTTAAACAGCTATGCTATACATTAGTCTTAAAATAGCAATGGCTATGGTACATTTTCACAATATATACAAATTCTAGCAACTTCACTTTACTTATCATTATATCATAAATCCTCCAAAAGGGAGAGAGAGAAACATCTCCTTTTGAAAAGTTTAGAGACAGGCACACAACTGATGCACCGTATATTCAATACTCTCTGGACTGATTTTGACAATGCATATTGTTAGTGTTTATGAATATGATTAACATTACTATTAATGAAACAACACATGAGAAAAGGTTTACTAGCAAGGCATTTTAGACAAGAAAACTGTATAGTGATTTATTTGACCACTACACTATTACATTTTTGGTACTAAGTCATACACTGACTGCACATTTACTGCAGATCATTCATGTGATACAGGAACAGAAGCAAGAAACAATATTAGCACCTGCAGAATGAAAATTATGAGACAAGCTATTATAACTAGCATTAGAATTTTACTGTCAGCTGTCCTCGTCTTGAATGTTTATTGAAGTAGCACATTTTAAACATAAGAACAGTCTTAAATGACACGGACATGGTTATTTTTGTCTCAAATACATCAGGTTTGTTTTTCAGAGCACTTAGCACCATCCTTGATTGTACCACGTAGGACCTCATATCATTAATTTCCTGTATTGCAATGCCCACTGTGTCCCACGTTTTCCTCCCTGTCTAATTTCAACCATGCACGTTGGCCTGGATGAAGGATAGGTAACTTTTATGCAGAATATAATTTATTATAAAATGGCTGGTACAAAGATTTAGCTCATTGGTAATTTTGATTAATGATGTTATATAGAATACTTTTAGGATCTCATTTTGATTCTGTCATTGGCATGACAGTCATTATATGTCTTCCAAGCATTAGCTGTGAAGGGCTCACTGCTGTGGCAAGGTGTGGACTAGCTTGATTTGACATGAGAGCTCTGTGAGAATATGATTATTTTAATATATATATGTTTTATGGCATGAGAGCTCTGTGGGAATCTGATTAATTTTCTATATTTTTGGCTGTTTGTACTACTGCTGCTGTCAGCTTTACTGTTTGATTGATGACAGTGTGGACCTGATGGAGTATGAATAAAACCACAATTGTTAAACTGTCGGAACTCACTTGACATAAACCATGTGCCATTGTTTGCAACCAGTTTAATAGGGAGTGCATATTCTGAAAACATGGTTTTGAACCTGAGTATGATTTGTTGGCTAGTTGTGGATGGCACATGGATTATTTCTATGTTGCAAGAATAATATTTTGCAATTATTAAGTAGTTTTTGACTTCATACTCACAAATTTCAGCAGCTGACCTTGTTGTAAAAGGGTTAGTAGTAATGGTGCTCATTTTGAGAGGGTTTATGGACAATATAGAAACAATACTTGGATACAGGATTAGCATTCCTTTGGTTGACATTTTGTGAGACCTTGATGAGCTTCATGTATTTCACATAACACTTTAACTCACTGTGATGTTGGTATTATGACTTTCTCTTGATATAACACTAAGCTGTCATGTTATCATAGTTGTGCACTGTGTGTTCTGCTGGTACAGTACGTTAGTATGAGATGATTAGTTTGAGTCCAGTGTTTTGCCATTCATTTCAAACATAAATTTAATAACAGCTTGTAATGCTTGATTATTTTGGGTAACTTGTTTAAACGTTTATAGTCTCTCAGTAGTTACTGGGCTAGTCAGCAGTCTCTCACATATGGGTAGTACTATGTCTAGATTGTAGGAACCAGAGCAATTGCTTCCTCATCTTACTCCCAGTGCTAGTCCCACATCTGACACTCTTCAACATCTAAGTTGATAAATAAAAAGTCTGTAGCCCAATCTGACACTCCTCAATGTCTAAGCTGATAAATAAAAGTCTGTATCCTGATCTGACACTCCTCAATGTCTAAACTGATAAATAAAAAGTCTGGACCCTGATCTGACATTCCTCAGTGTCTAAGCTGAGAAATAAAGTCTGTACCCTGATCTGACACTCCTCAGTGTCTAAGCTGATAAATAAAAGTCTGTACCCTGATCTGACACTCCTCAGTGTCTAAGCTGATAAATAAAAAGTCTGGACCCTGATCTGACACTCCTCAGTGTCTAAGCTGATAAATAAAAGTCTGTACCCTGATCTGACACACCTCATTGTCTAAGCTGATAAATAAAAAGTCTGTACCCCAATCTGACACTCCTCAATGTCTAAGCTGATAAATAAAAAGTCTGGACCCTGATCTGACACTCCTCAGTGTCTAAGTTGGTAAATAAAAAAAGATTGTTTCATGATCTTGCAGTTCTCAACTCTGTGTTGAGGAACAAGGTCCATTATCCAATCTGCACCTCTCAACTCTCAGTCAAGGAGTTAAAGAAAATAAATGTCTATTCCTTGACATGCCACTCTTGAGAGGGAACAAAATTTCTGTTCCATGATCTCATAGCTTTCCACTGTTTAGATTTTTGCCTCATATTTTTGGTCTGTTGCTCATAAAATTTGAAGTTCTCATGCAAATCACTGGCGACATATGTTACTAAACTCAGACTTTCTTGATGAACTACATGCCCTGTTTGATAGGGCAGGTTGTGATTTAATGTGACTAATGGTTAAATACAATAATAAGCGTATTGGAATACTTGATCAAAAGTTGGTGGAACTGAATGAAACTATACGATCGGATTCGGCCATTGATCGCTTCAAGAAAGACTATGATGGCATTTACTCATCTGTTAATTACTGTACCAAGAACTATGAGCATAAATTGAATAAAATTAAAAGAGATATGAATATTTATGAGCAAAAGAAAGTGTATCCAGCACCACCAGGTTCCCTCGGCAACCAGCAGTGAAGAGCCAGTCAAAGGTTTGAGAATGTTAGTAATGTCAGCGCAAGCAGATGAGATGATCCCACTTAGAGGGGGCGGGTCCGCGGCGGTCCGAACGCATTCAAAACCAGAACATGAGGAAACACCTTCCCTCATGGAGACAATAGGACACCAGGGAAGCACATTTCAAGCAAGGAGCCCATATGAAACAAACCAACAATTATTACAGGAGATAACTGAAGAGTCAGATGGAGTTTTTCCTTATCAAATCGAATTTGGCTCTGAAATTGAAGAAGGAACTTTGGAAGGCCTTGGGGAACATTCTGAACTGGTGAACCTAAATGAAACTGTAAGTAATGTAATGTCTATGAATTTGGACATTATTGAAAACACACTGGGAGACTTTAAAATATATAATTATTCAACCAAAGTTCTTAGCACCGGACATGCCGATATTTTGTCAAAGAGCTTTACCTTTGTACAAGCCCGATGAGCAAATGTAATTGATGTATTATGTGATTTAAAACTGTTTACGAGAAAGTTAAATCTTAAGATGTTATTTAATGAATCACATGGTTGTAGAAATTCACTATACCGGCCCAGTGTATTCAATCCACCCCTGATTAAACCCATTTCAACCTTTGAAAAAATGTGTGAATATGATATTCTCAATATTTTAAACAGCAGGAATGGGTCTTATTTTTTTCAAATGTAACTGATATTGAGAATGCCCTACTGCATGATTTAGTTGATGATGGTGACATTTGGGTAATGAAACCCGATAAGGGGGGGCGGGGTGGTTGTTATGATCTCAGTTGATTACCAGTATAATATCAATGCCTTGCCTTTTACTGATAAATATTGCGAAGTGTCAAGGAATGAAATCAATGTGGCATTTCGGAGAATTGATTTACTTTTGTATGATATGCTTTTGCAATATGAATTTAACAAGGATGATTATGATTTTATGTTAAATGATAAACCAGCTTTAGCTAGTATCTTTGGTATACCAAAAATACACAAATGTCTTGAACACCCACCTTTTAGACCGATAATTGATGGGTATAATTCTAAAATTTATTATATTGCAAAATGGATTAATAACAAGATAACAAATGGTATATCAAATAATACTAATATATTAAAGGACTCATAGCAGTTTTTGGAGAAATTAAATAAGAGATGACATACCCGTGGAAGCATGGAGGTGTTTAGGTGAAATGGCAGTGGAGTTTTTAACTAGATTGTTTAATGAAATCTTGGAAAGTGAGAGGATGCCTGAGGAATGGAGAAAAAGTGTTTTGGTACCGATTTTTAAGAATAAGGGATTAAACTGATCAGTCACAGCATGAAGTTATGGGAAAGAGTAGTGGAAGCTAGGTCAAGAAGGGATGTGATGATTAATGATCAGCAGTGTGGTTTCATGCCAGGAAAGTGCACTACAGATGCATTGTTTTCTCTGAGAGTGTTGATGGAGAAGTACAGAGAAGGTCAGAAGGAGTTGCATTATGTCTTTGTGGATTTAGAGAAAGCATATAACAGGGTGTCTAGAGAGGAGTTGTGGTATTGCATGAGGAAGTTGGGAGTATCAGAGAAGTATGTAAGAGTGGTACAGGATATGTACGAGGGTAGTGTGACAGCGGTGAGGTCTGCGGTGGGAGTGACAGATGCGTTTAAGGTGGAGGTGGGATTACATCAAGGATCAGCTCTGAGCCCTTTCTTATTTGCAATGGTGATGGACAGGGTGACAGACGAGATCAGACAGGAGTCCCCGTAGACTATGATGTTTGCAGATGACATTGTGATCTGTAGTGAGAGTAGGGAACAGGTGGAGATATGCTCTAGAGAGAAGAGGAATGAAGGTCAGCAGGACTAAGACAGAATATATGTGTGTGAATGAGAGGGAGGACAGAGGAATGGTGAGGATGCAGGGAGTAGAGGTGGTGGAGGTGGATGAGTTTAAGTACTTGGGATCAACAGTTCAGAGTAATGGTGAGTGTGGAAGAGAGGTGAAGAAGAGAGTACAGGCAGGATGGAGTGGGTGGAGAAGAGTGTCAGGAGTGATTTGTGACAGATGAGTACCAGTAAGAGTGAAAGGGAAGGTCTACAAGAGGGTAGTGAGACCAGCTATGTTATATGGGTTGGAGACAGTGGCACTGACAAAAAGGCAGGAGTCAGAGCTTGACGTGGCAGAGCTGAAGATGTTAAGATTTGCACTGGGTGTGACGAGGATGGACAGAATTAGGAATAAGTATATTAGAGGGTCAGCCCAGGTTGGGAGGTTTGGAGACAAAGCCAGAGAGGTAAGATTACATTGGTTTGGACATTTGCTGAGGAGGGATGCAGAGTATATTGGAAAAAAGATGCTAAGGATGAAGCTGCCAGGTAACAGGAAAAGAGGAAGGCCTAAGATAAGGTTTATGGATGTGGTGAGAGAGGACATGCAGGTGGTTGGTGTGACAGAGCAAGATGCAGAGGACAGGAAGAAATGGAAACAGTTGATCTGCTGTGGCGACCCCTAACGGGAGCAGCTGAAAGAAGAAGAAGAAGAAGAAACAGTATACCTTACAGTGAAGCTGGATTTTTTGTAACCATGGATGTTCATGATCTATTTTCTGTTATACCTCACACATTGGGTTTAGTTTGGTTTGAAGAGGAATTATATTCCACAAAAATGTTAAACAACACCATAGTTAATGCCTGCATGTCCCTTATGGAAGTAGTTTTGAAAAATAACTTCATTTATTTTGAAGGCCAAACCTATAAGCAGACTACTGGTGTGGGGATGGAAGGCGGCATGTGCCCCCAGTTTTGCAAATTATGTTATGACACACTGGGAATCCGAGTATATCTTACATAGTATGTATTCCAAATGCTGGTCCATATATCTTAGATTTTTTGGACAATGTTTTCATTTATTGGACTGATACGGAGTACAAACTGAATGAATTTTTACTTTACATGAACAATACTGTTGATTTTTTGAGGTTCTCCTCTCATTACCATCCAGGTATCATTTCATTTTTGGATGTTGAGATAGGAAAAGATTTTGAAAATCAATGTTTTTATTCCAGTTTATACAGGAAACCAACTTTTTCCAACACGTATTTACATTATTCTAGATGGCATCCTGAACATAAAAAAAAGCAGTAGTAAAGGGGCAGCTTGTTCGGGCAGCCAAAATGGTTTCCAAAAATGATCAGTTTGTTCAAGAAGCCAGTGAGATAGCTGATATGTTTCAAAAAAAGGGCCTACTCAGCAGGTTTATTAAATAGGGTATACAATGAAGTTATTACGACAAGGGGAAATGGCACTTATTCACCCATATTGGGTTGTCGGTTGACCAGTAAAAATGATAATGCTAACACAATAGCTGAAGGGAATAAATATGTACTTAGTTTCATTACTACTTTTAATTTGGATAGTGATTTGATTTTTGTAGTATTCGAAAAAAATGGTATGTAATACTCAAAAACAATGATTTGGTGGACAAGGTGGAGCCCACACCAACTGTGGTCTACAAAAAAGATAGGTCTTTAAAAGTTAGATTGGAAAAGGGGATCTTTAATAGTGCAGGTATGAGACAGGTTCAGATTGGTACTAAAAAATGTGGTTGTTGCTCTCTATGCTCTTATATAAACAACAAGGAGATTTTTTGTATTATGAATAGGAAGTATAAAGTTAAAGGACACTTTTCATGTAACACTTCTAATGTTGTTTACCTTGTGCAATCTAACCAATGTTTAGCATTTTATATTGGAAAAACCAGTAGGGCCTTTAAAAAGCGAGTATACGAACATGCTTTAGATATTAAAAACAAAAAATGCACAAACGCACTTTATAGTCGTAGAAAATTTTGATAATCATAATTTTTACTTTTTAATTATAGAACAGGTACAAAAGGATTTACAAAGGTGGGTAATAAATGAACATTTGAACAAACAGGAATTAAGATGGCAGATTTTATTAGATGCCTGTAACTATCCTTGATTAAACGATAGTTGTTCTATTACCCTCCTGTTGAAATTAATGGCATATAGTATAAAATGAATTTGTATTTTATAATGGCTTTAGTAATTTGTTGGTTTTACTTTAACTTATTTAATTAATAAGTCATGTGATTAACAAGTGAGGGGTATATATAGGGAAGGTTTTTGATTAACTGATGTTGTTCTGATGAAGGTTTACAAAAGTTCTTAACAACTGCTTTAATTTGGTGAATAAAGAGTTTTACCTGACTGGTTGCTCGTCTTCTGGGGTTTGTTCTGCAATGTTGTTCCTGGTTAATTTCTGGCATTTTATAACACTAAGCTGTCATGTTCTCATAATTGTGCACTGTGTGTTCTGCTGGTACAGTACTTTAGTATGAAATAATTAGTTTGATTCAGTGTTTTGCCATTAATTTCAAACATAAATTTAATAACAGCTTGTAACTCTTGATTATTTTGGGTAACTTGTTTAAACTTTTGTAGTCTCTCAGTAGTTACTGGGCTAGTCAGCAGTCTCTCACATATGGGTTATACTATGTCTAGATTGTAGGGACCAGAGCAATTGCTTCCTCATCTTACTCCCAGTGCTAGTCCCACATCTGACACTCTTCAACATCTAAGTTGATAAATAAAAAGTCTGTAGCCCAATCTGACACTCCTCAATGTCTAAGCTGATAAATAAAAGTCTGTACCCTGATCTGACACTCCTCAGTGTCTTAAGTTGGTAAATAAAAAAGGACTGTTTCATGATCTTGCAGTTCTCAACTCTGTGTTGAGGAACAAGGTCCATTATCCAATCTGCACCTCTCAACTCTCAGTCAAGGAGTTAAAGAAAAAAAAATGTCTATTCCTTGACATGCCACTCTTGAGAGGGAACAAAATTTCTGTTCCATGATCTCATAGCTTTCCACTGTCTAGATTTTTGCCTTATATTTTGGTCTGTTCCTCATAAAATTTGAAGTTCTCATGCAAATCACTGGGGACTGATGTTACTAAATGGCATACATTTGAGTTTCAGACTTCAGGATATCCTTCAGAAACTGTTTGCTAATGCAAAAATTATTATTTTAACAGCTTTTTGACTTTATTATGGCAATAATTAAAATCTTTCCCTGATTTTGGACCTTTGTCCCTCTACTGTTTTTTGGCTTTGTCCAGATTTCTTTTGCTAAGAGGTTGATAGGCATGGTATCTTTTGACTGTACAGGACCTAAATCAATCAATCAATCAATCAATCAATCAATCAATCAATCAATCAATCAATCAATCAATAAAGATCTTCTGCTTTAGACTGTGACATTCTCCTTGCTAGAACATTGCAGCAAGTGATTTGCTATACCTGATAAGTGCTTCAACACTTGCCTTGACACAACTTACAGTATCAGCTTTCATTTCATGCAGGTACTGTATTAAAACCACATTAACCACTGCAAATTGCACCTCGTAACACCTTGTGTCAGGTGTGGCTAGTCCTTGCACCCCCCCCCCACTGCGTAGATTCAAAGTTTCATAGGTGTGCACTAGGCAAATGACCACTAGGGCTTTTTTATGTCTAGCTGTGCATCCCAAATCTCTGAGAAGTTCTGATACCCCTGAAAAATATAAGCAGGGGCTTAGGAGATGAAACATTTACTGGCTGCCTGTGTCCATTAGAGACTTACGTGCCAAACCTGGGATGAATTTCCTGTTCCCATTCCAAATGCTGGGATACATACCTGTCTTTCTAAAAGGTCCTATTTATATCATAAACAAGGTTTAATTATTTAGAATGGGTAATTCTGGTGCTGTTTGTTTTGCAGATATGCAAGAGGTCCATTAGACACTGGGGTCTGACAGTGCTTTGTATGCCAGGCATAGATCTCCTCTCAACAGTCTTTTGGAGACAGAATACAGAAATAGGGTTTTGAGGTGGTCTGCATAAGCCTTGTTACTTATACCCTATATTCTTTTAGAAAGGAACCTCTGTGTGTTGGCTGTGCCTGGTTAGGTACAAACCAAAGAGGGCATTGTACTCAATGATATGCCTGATGAATGCTGAATATAGTGGAATAATGACGTCCTTGGACCTAGATGGTATACCTTTGTTTATACGTTGCACAACATAGAATGATTTCCTTACCACCACAGACATATGATGGTCAAAGGCTAGATTACTGTCTATGTGTGCCCCCAAGTCCCTTTTGTCAATATGATAGTTACAGGGATGGATGACTTCCCAAAGGATACTATTATTCATTTCTTGGCATTTAGTTTTAGTTCATGGCTCTCATGAAAGTTATTTGTCTATGTCAGGCCTTCTAGGAGAACGTTAGTGTCAGTAGAGGATTCTAAGAGTGCTCCTAATTTGCAATCATCTGGAAATCTGGTCAGCCAGAGGCCCTTAACATTGTGCTTGATTTCAGAGAAGCTATTGTAAAAAAAAACAGTCCTAGAACTGATCTCTAAGCAAATTTTGCTTCTGTCTGGCTTTTTTGTAGAGGTGGACTCCCCAGTTTAACTTCCTGGGTTGTATCTGTCAGCCAGCTGGCTATCCACCAGGTGATATATGGGTTTATACCTAATATCTTGAGTTTGTCAAGAAAGCCTGAGTGGAGTATTGTGTCACATGCCTTGGCCTGGTCAAGGTAGGCAATATCAGCTGCTTTGCCCTCATCCATTGCTTCGGTGACCTTTTCAAAGAAGTCCACCAGGCTGAGTAGGCATAACCTGCCCTTGATGAAACCAAATTGGGTTTGGTCCAGTGTCTGAAGGTTTCCTATGTCATTATTGATCATTTCCATAACAATTCTTTTCATGGCTTTGCATGAGACCAGGGAGACTTATGAGTCTGTAGATGGTCTACCTTTGTAAAGAGGGTTAACTGTTGCTGTTCTCCATTTGTAAAGCTCGAAGCCTGTTTGGAGGCTAAATAGCAATTCTAGAGGACCTGATAGATTGTGTTTCATGTGATTTAGAATGCATCCTTGGATGTTGTCAGGGCTCTTCATTTCTGAGTTCTTGGCCTCACAGACAGCATTGAGGACCTGTTCCCTACTGATAATATGGGAGTTACATTTTATGGTATTTCCAGGGGAGGTTGCTGGTGAGAAAGGGGTAAAGTTAGAGATGAATTTGTCTGCCAGTAGGTTTGCTACATGTTCTGGCTCAGTATAGGTGGCTTCATTAACAATGAGCTCTGTGGTTGTTCTTGACCTGGGAGGCCAAATTTAGTTTAATATGATGAGAATGCTTTTATCCTGCTGGGTGCTATACCTCCTAATTTCTTCCTGCGGTTGTAGAGCCTATTGATGTGATTCAACCAGGATGGCTTGTTTTTGAGTTAGTTCTGTACTTACTCCAGTTTGGTAAAAGAATATATTACAGCTAACAGATCTGGCTTGAGCTTGTTTGCCGCAAAAGATTAATCATACTTATGACTTTTCTTAACTCACTCACATGAGATAAATTTTGTAGCTTGACTATTACTCTGATTTTGCATTTATCTGGTCTGATTTCACGTATTTACATTGTGACCAAGCTGGAGTACTACCTGTAACCTCGAATCAAGCATCCTTTTATATGTAACTAACAGAGGGATGTTATCCACAGCAACATCACACCATCAAGCCTGTTCAGCAGACCAGTCATTTTTCACTAAAAGGTTTCAGGTGCTGAACTGAAACCAAATGGTGGCTTCTTTAAAAATAACTTTTCATTAAGGTTGTCAGCTTTTGACTCTCCTTTAAAAGGAGTATTTGCCTGGACTGACTGGAAGCATCTAGTGCTGAAAACACTTTAGCAGTAACTAGTTTCAGTGTTACATCTTGTAGGGTAGGGAGAATGAACATTTCTTGCACAATTGTGTGTTTAACCTTTTTTAAATTAAAACTGTTCCTACATGACCATTCTTTGTCATTACAGGCACCATTGGAGTGTACCACTCAATCAGTTCTGTTACATTTTTATTATGTCACAGCTTTGTACTTATCTGAGTTCTTTCTCTGGTTTTGACATCATAGGAAATGGTACCCTTCTAGATTTAGTTATGGAATAACATTCAGTTTTAACTTAATTTATAATGGTTCATAGTTAAACAGACTATCTTCAACAAACACCTTTATCCTGACTTTTGTTCTGGTTGCAGTTATGCCTATTTTGCATGCTGCAGGTCTGCTGAGCAGGTTGTTTATGTATGGACCATCCAGCCTATAATGCTATAACTCAAACTTAGCCCCTTCCACCTAGACCTGGCTAGAAATTTATCAACATACTTGAGTTTGCCTACATGGTTATGAATTTCAGTCTCTGCTTTATGCAGCTGCAGACACTTTCAGAAAAGGTTTTAGACTGCACATGATATCAACAGTCTTGGTATCAATACTGAAACTCACTTTAGTTGCATAAATAGGAAGGTTTGCTTGCCTGTCTGCTTCAGCATCAGAATGAACCCAGGACAAACACTTTTTGAATATTATTTTAAGATACATCATCTTTAATCATATTTTCTTTTTTTGTTTGTTAACTAGGTTAGTCCTACTAGTAACCTCTGTTTAGGAGAGTCCTGTGATGGTATTTCTACAACTAGGGGAGATTTGGCCGGGGCATCAGGGAACTTCCTCTACTTTTGGTAGTCAGGGGAAGGGTTTGTGTGTTACACATCCTGACTTCTTGTTTCTTGTCCAGGCATGAAGGCAACCAGGAGGAACAGGGAGAAAACATGGCTGATTCAGCTTTTGCTGAAAAATGGAGTGAAAGTTGCTGAAGATGTAGATGAAATGTTAGAATCACTACCAGAGTTTTTTTTCTGATGTTGTGGGTGCAGAAAAACAATGACACTGGAGGAAAAGGAAACTGTAGTTGTAACAGAGATGGATTCAGATGAAAACTTTCAGATGAGATTGTTTGAAGGAGAGGCAGTTACCTCTGAAAAATGCATAATTACAACCCTCCAATCGGGGGAGGGGGTTGTGGGATGATTATTTGGAATGAATAGTAAACCAAACTAAGTCAGAAAGTTGATCAGCAATTTCATGGGAAAATAGAAGAAGAAAAAGGAAGAAGACACTATGCCAGAAAAAGTTCCAGAGACAAAACTTATGCATAAACCATTGAAGAAGGAGCAAAGAAGAACAAAGAAATAAAATAAATAAAAAAAAAAGTATACAGTACATGTGAGCAGTAAAAAAAGAAGAAAGTATGAACAGGTATGAGGTTTGGGACTCTGTCATAGCACCTCTGGGTGTGAAAGCAAAATAGGTAAGAGTATTTATTTTAATTAATAAAGAGACATTTTTGTGACTTGATATTTGAGACTGGGGAGGCCATGGAAATTTTTTTGGGTGCATATGAACAAAAGAAAAATATTTATCCATGGTCAGAATATGTGGTGCAAGCTTTTTACAGACAAACAAAAAAAGAATAATGATCCAGGTTAGAACTGAAGTTGAAGCAAAAGAACTGAAAGAACATTTATTAACTATATGTAAAGAAGTAATGGACACTACAAAAATATATGATGAAAGAGGACTGTGGACTTAGGGATGAATGGGGAGCAATACTGAAATGGAAAATGATAATGTTATATGTGTACCTAGTATTATTAATGTTCATAGTAATAAGGGGTTTTGGGAAATACAGGGGTCAACCAAAGACTTGTTATTTTTGTGGAAAAAATAATCATTTAATCAATGAATATGATAAAAAAGATGTTATTTATGTGGTAAGACAGGGTATAATGCAAAAAACTAAGATTTAAAGTGCAAAAATGTGGCAATACTGTCATTCATGGTTAGAATGTGAAATGAATGTGCAAGAAAATGAAAATGAAGTTACACAAGAGAAAGAGACAGAAAAATGTGTTATACAAGAAAATTTACAAAAAATATGTGAGGAAGAAGATGATTGATGCACAGTAAGAAATAAAAATAAATCAATAGAAAAAAGTTAAAGAAAGGAAAAGAAAATTCAAAAATATAATGCTTAGAGAAAATAAGAAAGAAAAGGAGTATACTAACTGTTCGTAAAAGTTGAAAATATTAGCTTTAAAAGTGAACAGTATGAAAATCTTAACATGAGAATAAATATATCACAATAGTGTGCTGCAGTAGATGCACATATTATTGTTTTTAAAAGATCAGATTATTACTAGAGGAAGAAAGAACACAAACTGAAAAACTTTGGAATGGTATGGTAGTTTGGAACATGGGGAAAGAAACATGCTCGGGCATATGTATATTATGTCAAGAAAGCATAAAAATATTAGATGTAACCATAGTGGAACTATGACAAATTATGGTAATACACATGAGATGGAAAATATGTGTATAGAATTATAGCTTTATATGCATATGTAACAAAAAAGAGAGATAAAAGATGTTTAAAAATATTCTTGAATATGTGTAAATGTTGACATTATGGTGGTAGGGAATTTTAATTGTAATTTAAGGAAAAATAAGAGCAATTGTGATCTTAAAATGGTTAAAGAAATTATGAGAAGTGGAAAGTTAAGTGAATTGGAGAATAATTACTAGACCCACAAAAGGAATGAAATCAGGACAGAAATTGATTATTTTTAATATCTGGCAGCTTAAAAGTTATAAATAAAGGAAATAAGTATGCTGAATTTTCAGTCCATGTGGCTATATGGGTTAAAGTACAGGAAAATGGACAATATATAAGAATAGGAAAAGGAATAAAGAGAATTAATGAAAAGGAATAAGATTTAGAAGAAAAAAAGAGCTTATGGAATTATGAAAAAATGTATGAATATGAAAAGTTTTATGAGAATTGGACTCTTTGGTGGCTTAATTTTAAACAGAAATATAAAAAAAGTGTTTTTAGAATGTATAAGGAAGAAAAAAAAAGAAAAGAAAAAGAGAGATATAAGGATTAAGTTAAGAGACATTTAGAGACTTGGTAGATTAGAAAAAAATATTTTCATGAAAAAGAAAGAGAAATATATAAAATGAATCAAATAAAAATTAACAACTTGTAATATAAACAAAAATATTGTTTACATGGAAAAAAGGAGAGGTAGCACCATGTTTGAGTGAATAAGATATATAATGAAAATAAGGAAGGTAAGCAAATAAGACAGCAAGAAGGAATATATGAAATAATTAAATAATATGTATTGGAATTATAGGTTCATAGGTTCATAGGTTTATACTAGGCTTCTGCCCTAAGGCATTTATAAGCCTAGCCCAAATTTTTGTGGCTTACGCCACCCCTTATATGAAAAAATACTGTGCCCATTAGTTTGTTGTGCCTCTGTCCAGCAGTGACACAGAGATGATTCCCGGGATAAACCTATGATCTCCCATCCACAGGTCAAGATTTCTCTTGAATAGAGCCAGCGAGGTGCTCTGCCTCACATGGACCGGGATTTTATTCCACAGCATAGGGAGTCTCTGAGTGATAAATCTATCCCTCCAGCACGTCCTATTTATATCCGTGCTAAGGTTTAAGTCACTTGCTCTAGTGGTTTTGGTGGATTTGGATTTTTTGAGGTGGAGCATGTCCATTAATTCCGGGTTGGACATGGCCTTGTATGTCAGGCACATGTCACCTCTGAGCAGACGGTATGCAACTGAATAGAGCTGGAGTTTCTTCAATCTGGCAGCATATGACAGATTTTGGAGTCCCTTTATCCTTTTGGTGAGGAACTTTTGGGGTCTCTCCAATTGCTGCAGATGTCGGGTGCGATACATCCCGAATGGGGCATTGTACTCAATCATTGGTCTGATAAGTGAAGAGTACAGGGGGACAATGACCTCACTAGATCTGGATGTGAATCCCTTCATGATCAGGTGGGCAATGTAGAAGGTCTTTCTAACCACTTTAGCAACATGA
Organism: Protopterus annectens; assembly: GCF_019279795.1. NCBI lineage: Eukaryota > Metazoa > Chordata > Ceratodontiformes > Protopteridae > Protopterus > Protopterus annectens. Next base: position 410,811,245 of record NC_056727.1, read on the forward strand.
GTGTCAAAAGAAAGGCCACTGTCAACCTAGGTCCCCAGGTCCCTGATAACCTCTTCTGTGCTTAGTGGATTGCCACCTATATGGTAGCTTGGGGTTACCTTGTTTTTCCCGAAGGGTATGACTAGACATTTTTTGGCGTTTAACTTCAGGCCATGGCTCTGGCACCAGCTATCTGTTTCCGTGAGTCCCTTCTGAAGGATATCCGTGTCCGATGCACTTTCCACTATGGCGCCCAGTTTGCAGTCATCTGCAAACTTTGTCAGCCAAAGTCCTCCCATATTGGCCTGTACTTCTGAGAAGTAGATGCCGAACAATAGGGGGCCAAGGACCGAGCCCTGTGGGACACCGCTTGTGACCGGCTTAGAGTCTGACATAGCGCCAGCAACTCTAACCCTGTGGGTTCTGTCCTTAAGCCAGTTTGCAACCCATCTTGTGACATATGGGTTTACATTTAAGCTGGTACGTTTTTCTACAATACCCGAGTGGGGTATTGTGTCGAAGGCCTTTGCAAGGTTAAGGTAGGCTGTATGGACTGCCTTTCCCTCATCAATGGCCTTGGTGACTGTTTTGAAGAAGTCAACCAAGTTCAAAAGGCATGATCTGCCCTTGACGAAGCCAAACTGGGTCGGGTCCAATGTCTGCAAGTCCCCTATATCTTTGTTTATGAGCTCCATTATGATCCTCTCCATAGCTTTGCAGACTAGACTTGTTAAGCTTATGGGGTGGTAATTACCAGGGTCCGTAGAGGCACCGCCTTTGTGGAGTGGGACCACAGTTGCCGTACGCCACTCCTTGGGCACGTATCCTGTGGTAAGGCTGAGATTAAACAGCTGCCTTATGTGCGGGTTTAATTCCTCATTTAGCTCATGTAGCACACAACCGGGGACAAGAAAACATAGAACAAATTTATAAAGGTGAAAAATTAATTAATGAAGATAATGAGTATTTATAACAAAAAATGACTATGAAAGAATTGAATGAAATTCTAAAAGATATTAACATGAATTATGCAACCGGATTGGATGGAATTGAATATCTTATGTATAAAGAAATGAACCAGTTGCAGAAAATAATTTTTATAGACATTATAAATGAATGGTTAGAAACTGGATTTAAAGAGAAAGAGATATGTACAGGAATTATAAAATTTATATTTAAAAAGGGAAATAAAGAGGGGATAAAAAAAAATGGAGACCTATAACATCAAATAGTATGGATTATAACATTTTTATGAGAATAATAACAAAAAGGTTACAAAAAATGGATAGAATATATGAACAAAATGGAAGTTTGGCTAACAGGGCATTTTCATTAATTAGTAAAGTTAGCGGTCACGGTGGTGCAGTGGTTAGCATTGCTGCGTCACAGCAAGAGGTTCTCCGGTTCAATTCTCGGCTGGGGTGCCCTCTGTGTGGAGTCTGCATGTCCTCCCTGTGGTCATGTGGATTTCCTCTGGGTGCTCTGGTTTCCTCCCACATGCCAAAGACATGCTGTAGGTGGACTGGACACTCTAAATTGGCCCTAGGTATGAGTGTGTGCATGTGTGTGCCTTCTGTGGAAGGTTGGGCACCGGGCTGGCAACTCGACACCGTAAAACTCCACTGTCAATCATGAGCGGACAAGTGATCCACTGTGGCGACCCCTGACTGGGAAAAGCCGAAAGTAGAAGAAGAAGAAGATGGAATAGTTTCCAACTAGAGTGATAATTTGGATTAATCCAGTTTAAAATAATCTGAAATATGGATGCATTAATATATGTTTCAGTATCCGTGAAATTGATTCCTCCTTACTCCCAAGATCTAATGTGATGTAAAAAAGCTATTCTGTTTCTTTTGGGGAACCAGAGGAATTTCATTAGTAATCTGTTTATATCTTTAATGCATTGATATTTATAAGAAAAGTGAAAACCTAGAGCTATGTAGAGTGTTTTTGGTAAAAGTGTTATTTTTATTAATTGTAACCTGTCTTCAAAGATGACGAGAATTTTAGTCCATCTATTTGTATGTTTATTTATTAAATTTATAATATTTTTATAATTATATTCAATTGTGTTTTTTGTGGATTTACATAGTGTTATTCCTAGATATTCAAGAGAATCTGAGATTGCATCAATAAAATAATGATTATCCGATTGTACATTTCCCTTCTTATTTAAGAGCATATGTTTAGATTTAGATCTATTGAAATGTAAACCCGAGATTTTCTGGAAATGGTTTATCACAGAATCTAATTCTAATAGAACTGATTGTGAATTTGAGGTTATTTTTAGAAGGTATTTTTACATCAGGAATTTTGTTCTTGTGGCATTGCCTAAAAAAGGCACTATGGGGATGGTAAGAGCCATTAGTAACCGAAATCCCAGGGGTGACAGATGAAGACCATCTCTGGCAAAGCATCGCGGTCTGCCGACCATGTCATCCCAGGCTGACGGATACTGGATCCTCTTTGAATGATACCAGAAACTAAGCCAATTGTTGAAGTCAATAATTTTTTTGTTTGTATTGTGGTATCATCCTAGGCAATGGTAAAATACTACTTAAGGCTAGGGACATACCTGCCTGAGACACATAATCCAAGAGCTCAGTCATGTCTGTCTTCATACAGTCCAGGGAGGTATGTCTCAAGTCATTCACACCAACATGGACTATGACGGAGTCATAACTGTGCAGGTTGTTGAGAGACTTCAGTGTGTGTGTGTAATGTTTGGATCCTGGCACCTGACACACAGCTGACTGTGACCTTTTCCTTATCTAACCTGATGAGAGGGACATCTGTGTTTCTCACAATGGAGTCGCCTGTGACTAAGATGTTTGTTTTTGTGTTATGCCTTAAGGGCTTGACTAGTAAGACATTTGTGTGCAATATACAATATTATATGTACTATGTTCTGCAAAGGATGTATTAAGTAAAGTGTGCTTGTGTTCAGGAGGTCTCTGATGTTTAAGTAAGCTCCTTGTAAGGACCTCCGCATATGCAGGCTTATGTGTTGTTGGATTGGTAGGTGCAGAAGGTGGGGTGTGCACGCTGACAACCTGCTTAATATCAGATGGACTGACTGGTGAGACAGACAACCTGGATTCTAGGTTCTTGATATAGATGCATCTCTCACATAATGTATTTGTGTGGACTAGAAGTGGTTGTCAGTGTACATGAGGCAATTGCTACATTGCCTCAGGATGCCCATGTTGACCAGGCTGGCTGAAGAAACTGTGAGAAATTGTCCATCCATAATGCTAGGTAAGTTGATGTGGTCAGAAAACAGGGAAAGGACAGGAAGGAACAATTAAAGTACAGGACAGGAGAAGTGGACAAGAAATATAAAGGGCTAGTGGGTAGGCTCTGTGTTGGTACTTCAGGAGCTTCGCTGAATGTATTACCTGTCAGTGAGGGACAGTCATGAGAACTCACCGATGGAGCACCAGCAGAGTACTAAGGGAAAATTTGCAGGCAAAAATGTTTGTGTCTATAACCACCAATGGACCACTGCGTGCAGTGTGCGATGCATAAACACACTGCTATGTAGCAAATGAACACAAACTATTCTAAACAAATTAACCAAAAAAAGTTCAAAATGGAGCCCTTTTCCAGCAACCTTCAATTAGATGAGTTCTAACTGAAAATGCCTGCCACTGGTGTGCAGGGGAACCCTCTCCAATAAAAGATGGCCTAGTTTAGTTCTCAAGTTATACAAACAGAACTAGATTCAACAGGTCTGAATCTAGTCTGCTACAGCAAAGTGCAACAATTTCAGAACAAAAAAAAAACATTTGAAATAAGCAGTGATATGATAAAAATGCAGTTCAGAAGTGCAATATATAATGAAAAAATCTACTTAAGATTTGCAGAGATCAGCAGATAGCTTTGGTTTACTTATGCAGCAAATAAGAGCAAACTGACTTAAACAAAATAACCAATAAAAAAGCTCAAAACTGAGCCCTGTTTCAGCAAATGTCAAATAGATGAGTTCTGACTATACACTCCTGCCACTAGGGTGCAGGGAAACCTCTCCAACAAACGATGGCCTAGTTTACTGCTCGAGTTATGCAAAGAGAACTAGATTCAGCAGGGCTGAATCTAATCTATGCTACAGCAAACAAAGTGGAACAATTAAAAAAAAATCAAATATGCAGTGATATGGTAAAAAATGCATTTCAAAAGTGCAATATGCAGTGAACAATTCTGCTTAAGTTTTACAGAGATCAGCAGATGGCTTGGAATTGCTTATGTAGCAAATGAGAGCAAACTGATTCAAACAAATTAACCAATAAAAAAGCTCAAAGCTAAGCCCTGTTCCAGCAACCTTCAATCAGATGAGTTCTAACTGTACACTCCTGCTACTAGGGTGCAGGGGAACCCACTCCAACTAAAGATGGCCTAGTTTAGTGTTCATGTTATACAGACAAAGCTAGATTCAGCAGGTCTGAATCTTGTCTGTGCTTCAGCAAACAAATTGCACAAATTTCAGAACAAACAGTTCAAATAAACTAGTACAATAAGCCTTCAACCAGCAATTCCAGCTCAGAAGGGCAGAAGCTACCCTCTCCTATCACAACAGAGTAGACCACAAACCTTCTTAATGTAAAACAACTGGCCTGAAGCCGAAAGTGCTTAAACCAGAACTAATGCACCTTTAGAATACCAGACACACTAAGCCTTCAACCAGCAATTCCCAACTTAGATGGATATAAGCTATCTCTATTGCCACAAGAGTGTAGACCACAACCCTTCCTAATGTAAAACAACTGGCCTGAAGCCCAAGTGCTTAAACTAAAAAGGCTTAGAATAACAGTTACAGTTTAATCAGTCTACTAACAAGCAGTAATAAATGCAGCAGAATAAATGCAATTGAACACTTTTAAGAACAAGCAACAAAAGCAAAATCAAGTAATAAAGTAGGGAAAAAAACAAACACAATAAAAGTAGCTGAATAAAGTGTATTTTTTTTTCTTTTTTTAGGTTAGGTTGGAAGGGAGGAAACAGAAGATAATTCAAGGTTAAGAAACTAAGGGGGTGGGCCTTCCTAAATGATCTCTTTCTATTCTAGTTGTCTACTGATGTACTATGTTCTTCATCTGTAAATATGTTGTAAGTAATTGTTATGTTAAATTGTTAATCGCTATGTAATCCAATGTAACTACTGCCTGTTTATTTTAACTGTGGAGCTTTTCTCCCCGGACCTCCGCTGAAAATGGACCTACGTCCAGTCGGAGACTCCCGGTCAACAAATGTAAATCAATAAACTAATAAATATTCAGGAGAATGTTGAGATGGAACTGGGATGAGTGTCCAAAATCAGATTTATAGTAGTGGTGGGCAACTCAAAAGCCACCAAGTTTAAGAACACAACGAAAATCGATCAGGTAGGAGGGAAAAAACAAAATGCATCCAGAGATCAGCAGTATTCGGGCAGAGTGCAGCAAGCAGGCAAAACAAACACTTCAGCTAAATTGAAATATTTCTAACTATAACAGCAATGCTGTTTCTCAGCTCCTCTTATTAATTAACTGATGTTATTCACCATTTGCAAAGGAATTCTTTGCTAACATTTTTAACTGATACTAGCCAGGACCTCTTAAAACTCCAACAGAACAGAAAACTTAAAACAAAACAAATGTAATGCAAGAATAAGATAAAAATAGAATTGACCAAACCCTGAATTAAAAGCTTCAATTCAAAATAAAATGTAGTCAGAGAGCAGCAATATTCAGAGTACAGCAAGCAGGCCAAACACTTCTGGTAAATAGAGATATTTTTAATTTAAGGAGAAATGCTGTTTCTCAGCTCCTCCCACTAACTAACTGATGTTATTCACTGTTTGCAAAATAATTCTTTGCTAACTTTTTAATTGATCTTAGCCAAGACTTCTGAAAACTCCAACAGAACAGAAAACGTAAAACAAAACAAATGTAATACAAGAATAAGATACCAAATAGAACTGACCAATCCTTTAATGAAAAGCTTCAATTCAAAATAAAATGCAGCCAGAGATCAGCAATATTTAGGCAGAGTACAGCAAGCAGGCCAAACATTTCAACTAAATAGAGATATTTCTAACTAAAAGAGTAATGCTGTTTCTCAGCTCCTCCCACTAACTCTTATTTACTGTTTGCAATGGAATTCTTTGCTAACTTTTTGAACTGCTGCTAACCAAGAACTCTTAAAACTCCAACAGAACAGAAAACTTAAAGCAAAACAAATGTAATAGAAGAACAAGATACAAAATAGAGATGACCAAACCTTAAATGAAAAGCTTCAATTCAAAATAAAATGCAGAGCTCAGCAATATTCAGGCAGAGTACAGCAAGCAGGCCAAACAAACACATACTGGTTATTGGTGCAGTTTTCTAACTGGTGTGCTGTTTTCAGTGTTCATTCATAAAGAAAATCCCACTTCTGACACCATGCAATGATGCAAAACTCTAGTTACCTGGTAATAGTAAATAGCAGTGTCAGAAATATCAGGATACTGCAACATGCTTTTAGTCAAGCAAGTGACTTTTATTCTGTTCAAAATGATAACTTGGTAGAAATTATGTTCACACTTCAGTAATCTCATACACATTGGCCACAGGCACTATATACAATGCATTATGGGCTATATACACTCTTAAAACTGCTATTCTGTAAAATGGTCTTAAAGTGACAATGATTATGGTACACATCTACAATATACAAATTCTAGGGACTTTACTTAACATCACACATCACTCGACTGAAAACTATTTAGTGGCCATCTTGCACATCAGTTAGTACCTCTCAACATAAGCTCACCTGCAGCTGTTGAGACTAAAGGTGTAGAGCAGTGTAAATATTATTCTGCAGCATTCTGTATAGACTGCCACCTGGTGGGGAAGCAGTGTATTGCCATATGAGCACTGACATCACTGAAACATGATAGGATTGATAGCTGTTGATGGTGGAAATGCAAAAGAAATATTAAAAAAATGCTTCTTGATCTTTTACAAATGAGCCAGACATATACATACATTACACAAGTAGAACTTTGCTGGAAAAGGGAGATGATCTGATCTCACAGAAATATCTCTTAAGAACATTTAAACAGAAGGTAAATTGGGGCTTAATATGATTTATCCCCAGAATTTTAAGTGCTGTCTTACTAACTTATTTAATTGATTATATTAAGATGGAATGTTGCTTCTGGACTGATAGAAGGAAATGTGATTCCATTTCAGAAGAAATTTAACGCAGCATTGGTGGGAAACAACAGAACAGTTAGTGATATTTGCAGTAGGGAAAACAAAAGAAGTCTTCTGAAGGAAAGGATCACTATATGCTTAGAGAACAGTAGAGTGTAATATCAAAATAATATGGAATCATAGTAAATATGCCATATTATACAACCATGACAGTTCTGTCACTGGATAAGCAAAGGAGTAAACTACTGGGGGCTGCTGTGAGGTGTGGCATGTTTAGATTTTATCACTTAGTAAAGTGACATACAAAAAAATGAAAATAGAGAAGCTGAATAGTCTTAGAAGGTGCTGCAAGTTGGAAACATGAATAAACAGTTGGCTGCATAACAGATTACAGTTAGCAATGATTATTGAGAAAATGGAATTTAATACTGGGGTTTACAAAGCTCAGTATTTGAACTAATCCTCTTAAATTTTTATAAGTGACATTGCAAGAGGACAGAACGTGTAAGTATTCCTCTTTCTATCTTTTTATTATTTTATTGGTGAGCTGTATTACCGCAGCATTGTCAGTCTACTTTTGGTCTTGCTAGGGCCTATCATTTAGCTACTATAAAAAGAAACTACCACCATAACAATGCATTTTCAGTCACCTAATTTATGCCTTTCTTCCATTTGCTTAAATTAGGTCTCATAGCAGACACATGGTGGGGGAGCAGATGGTACTCCAGCTCCTTCTTTCTCTTGCCTACTGGTAGTGTTTGTGTACAGTAGCCATCCCTCATTGAGGCTTCATACTGCCCTGATGACCTGCCTTTTTCAATTGATCTTAGTGACTGTGTGTACCATGGAGCTAAGGTGGAGAATGTGCATGTTACCTCTAAAGTCCCTCATTTCCATCTGATTAGAGCAGCCTTGCTTTTTAGCTACCCTCTGTTATCTGTTACCAGCAGTGCAGCCATATCCCTATCCTTCCAGTGAGTAATGAATGCTGCCCAGTAACTTTTGCTCCTTTCCACCACATTATCGGTTCCTACAGCCTCTTGCCAAATTCAGTATATTAGCAATGAGACTTAACAACTTACACTTTCATTATGAAATCCCCAGAATGGAGCAGAGAGTATGAACTTTAACTTATAAAAAATCTTCAAGAATGGCCAATTATAGGTCATTTTAAATTAAAAAAAAGTCAACATATCTAAGCAAAATGAATGGGTCTATGTTCACTCATGGAATTCGGATTACAACAAATGACCATAGTCAGCCAACATTGCAAACGTAATCAACCAAGGTAGGGGGTTTACCTCCCCACACCCCACAATGTGCGGGACTGCAGCCCACACCCCACAACTATATATACCAACTCTGAGATCACATTACAGTGGGGAAAAGGGCAAATTTAAAAATAAAAAAAAAAGGCTTCCTTCACTTACCTTATGCATCGTGGTACTTACTGGTTGTTGGCCAACTAAGGTCATTCAATGAATTATTTTACAATGTTAAGTATTTTTGGTACTTTAATGTTTCGCTCTTTTAGGTTTGATTATAAGCTGTTCTCTGTATTCTGTATTCGATGTGCGAACATAGACCTAAAATGAACAGAGTACACATTAGGAGATAAAGCAACTTCAACAGCTAAACAGAAAGTGAAGATCAGTGTAAGAAATAATAAAATCTTGGGAGATTCCAAGATGCATACTGAGAGGATTCTTCAGTAGAAGGAACAAAGTTATCCCCTTGTGTGACTGTATCTTGCATATTTTGAGCACTATCTACAGTTCTGGAGCCAGTGACTTTGTAGGAGTATAAAGAGTTTAGTCTGTCCGTAAGACAATCACCAAGATGGTACAGGATCCATGACTAAAAGAGGTATTAGGAATGAGACTAAATGAATTTAACATGAGTATTCTTTTCTTAGCAAAGTTTGAACAAGGATGGCATACTAAAAAAGTTAAAGTAAAATAATCACTGTCAGTAAAGATAGCGTCCTTTACAACAAGCAAACAAACAAAAAAACGCACAGCAACAACAAAATAGCTTGTATTGCTCAGGCTGTGGATTGTATTTCATTATTGAAACTAAGTGGAAATTCCTTAAGATTCCAAGAGCAGGATAAGTTATTTCTTACACTTATTTCCCAGAACTGCACTTCTGAAACACTTATAATTGTGCTATACAGTTGATCTACTACATTTTGCACTGTTATAAAGCTTTTTTATTGTTTCACTGCATTTATGTACTGTTTTATACTGTTTTAACTGTGTTTTTTATTGCTAGATACTGTTTCATTGCTCTAATTGCATGTTTACTGAATTACTTAACTGTAAACTGCTTTTTCATATTGAGAGTTGTATTTTCTGTTTGTGAGTGTTTTATCCGAGCTTTTCTGTGCATTTTTGATTTTTTGAGGTTTCTGTGTTCTACAGCTGGGAACTGTAATAGTGTGTATTACTATAATTGTCTGTTTACAGTTAAAAAACATTCTCTAGAGTCTGCTTGCTCCTTGATCTGTTTAAAACTTTCATTTAGTGGCTAAAGCTAGGAACTGTAATAGTGTGCATTAGTATAATTGCATTTTTATTTAATTACTAAATTATAAACTGCTTTTTCATACTGGGACTTGTATTTTCTCTTTGTGGGTATTATTTCTATGCTTTTAAAGCGAGGTTTCTGTGTTTTGCTCAGGTGGCATAATCTTGATAGAGGCCTGTTGTTTAGGCTGGTAGTTTTGTTTGGGTTTCCTGTGTTTCTGGCAGCCATTTTCTGCTTATTGTCTTCATTATTATTGAGAGTAACAAGGCTTCCTGACCTTCTGTTGTATGAGTGATTGGGTAATAGCAGGGGCTGAGTAGTAATTTGATCTTCTAACGCTTCCATTCTTACTGGCATATAAACCCTGTGTCTTGAAAAGGTTGTGCTTGTATTGCTCAGGCTGTGGATTGTATTTCATTACTGAAACTAAGTGGAAATTCCTTAAGATTCCAAGAGCAGGATAAGTTATTTCTTACACTTATTTCACTAAACTGCACTTCTGAAACACTTATAATTATGCTATACAGTTGATCTACTACATTTTGCACTGTTATAAAGCTTTTTGTGTTGTTTCACTGCATTTATGTACTGTTTTATACTGTTTTAACTGTATTTTCCATTGCCAGATACTGTTTCTTTACTCTAATTGCATGTTTATGAAATTACTTCACTGTAAACTGCTTTTTTCATACTGAGAGTTGTATTTTCTGTTTGTGAGAGCTCTAACCAAGCTTTTCTGTGCATTTTTGATTTTTTGAGGTTTGTGTTCTACAGCTAGGAACTGTAATAGTGTGCATTACTATAATTGTCTGTTTACAGTTAAAAGCATTCTCTAGAGTCTGCTTGCTCCTTGATCTGTTTAAAACTTTCATTTAATGGCTACAGCTAGGAATAGGGTTGCCAGTTGTCTGGTTTTTGATCGGACTGTCTGGATTTCTGACATATTGTCCGGTTATAAATTTAATTCAAAACTGGACACGTGAAGTCCGGGTTTTGAATGAGCCAAAATTAGGGATACCTTGGGGTAAAAACAGAGGCGATTTTTGTCCTTTTGCATAGGCACCGGAACCATAGAGCAAGGGGGAGGGGCTTTTACAGCTGCAACCTGCAAGACTGTAATGTTTAGGACCCAATGGATCAATGCATCACACGCAAATGTGAATTTTAAAAAAGCATGCGGGTTCCCTCTCAACACACTAAGCCTGTTATCAGAGTTATTCACCCATGGTAAGCAAACTCTGTTTTATATCATAAAGCCTGTAAGCAAGCAGCTCCATTTTTTCTGAAGGCAAGCAGGGTCCATTTTCTGAAGTGTGTTTTTCTGAAGGCAAGCAGGGTCCGTTTTTGCATGTAAGCAGCTCTGTTTTCTAAGCCTGTAAAAGCATGTAAGCAGGGTTCATTTTCTGAAGGCAAGCAGGGTCCGTTTTCTGAAGTGTGTTTTGCCTGACCCACATAGCAGAGACTAGTTAAAAATCTGGGTCATAACAATGTTGATGGTAATAACAGACAGCACAAGAGTAGGCAGGCTTGAAAGTGGAGGAGACATTTAAATTGGATAGTTGATACTGGACAAGGCCTTGAAGAATGTTAAAGGTGCATTACACATTTCACACTGTGTTTGCTGAAATGATACCTAACATACTTTCTTTGACAAGCAATCCTCTTCCAGCAATAGACAGCAAACAACCACTATCCTTGATTTTTCTGAAGGTAAGCAGGGTCCATTTTTGCATATAAGCACCTCTGTTTTCTAAGCCTGTAAAAGTATGTAAGCAGCTCTGTTTTCTAAGCCTGTAAGCAGTTCCATTTTTCTGAGCAGGGCAGTGCTTTTGCTGTTATTATTTTACAAATGTGTGAGACTTTTTTTAAAATTCTAAGTACATGTTTATTTTATTTTTCTGAATTTGTTTACCGGGGTAGTGCTCTTTGCAATTCTGACCAAGTAAACTGAAGAAAGAGTTTTCATAACTAAATCATAAACATTTTTAGTGGGTGTACTGTGACTTGTATATTGTTGATGCCTGCCTGCACTGTGTCTCCCATGACTTTAGTTTCAAGAAAAATCTTAGATAGCTGTTGTTTAGCTGAATTAATATAATTTTGTATTATTTACCATGGGTATGACTCAAAAAAGTCTTAGCACTGTATGTGTGATGACCCTTTCAATGTGGATTGTTGACTATTTAAGACTCAGAATGAGGTACACTTGAGAACTATGCCTGCTCCAGTAATTTTGTCTATAGTAATTGCATTTGGTTTCATACCTCTCAGCTGTTCCTGATTTTGGCTCAGAATGTTGTTTCCCCAATCCCAAATAAAACTGGTGATGTTGGAAGAAGAGAAGGTAGATTGCACTTAATAAATAATAATAATTAGTGTTGTAGACTAATTTTACTTCAGAAAATGCATGCTAATTCACCTTCACTAATTCTGTCAACTTTGCAAGTTAACAGTACTAATACTTTTAAAACTGTCCCTATTTTTTCTGGATTTGTCCCCTGATTCTGATAGTAGGAATTTGAGAACTCTGCTCACTTTGAGTTTCATTACTTGTCTTGGGACCCTTTTTGCTGATGCACTGCCTGGCCTGGTGAACATTAGGTCCTGCCTAATCCCTGCAGTTGATAGCAGGAGTAAATGATGAGGTCTGTGAGTGTGATCTTGAGTGTTAAGGATGTGAGCTATTTTAGATTCAGATAGGAATATAGTAAAGAATAGCTTAGATGTTTTCTTTATTTATTTGAGACTGTCCTGCAATGTTGCTTTAAATATTTCCTGTGATTCTGAACTCTGAAGTTACTTTGTTGATTTACTGAGTATTGTCTTGTTCTTTTATTATTAAATATATTTAAACCAATCTTTGTGGCTGATATTTGTGAGACATATTTAAACTCTTAGACTACTTGCATATCTATATGGTGACACTGTACAGGCCACTCCTAAATAGCCTTGTTCTTGGTCAGACTACCATTTGGATAATAGTAACATTACACAGTAGGATTGGACATCCTTTGTTAAGGGCCTTATAGTAACTGGCCGTTAACAGAAAAGCATAGTAAATCGGCTGAAAGCAGTCACCCGGAACAGAAAAAGAGGGAGTTCCCATCAGCTGATGTCATGGTGATGTCACAAAATGGGCAGATCATAGATGGGAGAGGGGTGGGAATAGGTGGAGTTATGGGTGATGCAAGGGGCGTGACCTTAGTCCAGTTTTAGCCACAAAAAAAGCTGGCAACCCTAGCTAGGAACTGTAATTTTTCCCACCCACCCTTCCTAGTGTTGTGGTGTTCTAATACTTGATTGCTTTGCAGTTGCCCGCCCATACTGTATATTTGATCTGTGACACTCCTCCCAGTCTAGTGTCATGAGTTCATTCAATCTAATAGAGAACATTTGTGAAGGTCAGCCCACTCAGATTCATAACGTTGAATTAAATTCTGTTCCAACTTTCTCCATTTCCACTTTTACTGAAAAAAAATTCTAAGCTTGCTTCACCCCTTTCCTGTGGCAGGTCTTGTCCAGATACAGATTTGCTGTGTCCAGGACTGTTTGTGAGCTCCTGAGACCCCCCCCCCTCACTTAACTAGGGTTAAACTATTCCTGGAACCATAAAGTCTGCTCTTCAAATTTTCCCTTGCAACTAGCCAGCTTTTTAGTTTTAGCATTCAAATCTGTTTCTTTGAGGTTAGCACTTGTTCAGAACTCATTGTAAGCAGTAAATAAGTTACAAATTACTACAGCACTCAACTTTCCTCACTTGTCTAGAGGAAAACAGTTTTTATTACTTAATAAATAAGCACCTATTCAGGCATGTCTAAAGGTCAGCTCCCGGTGTTTTCTCCTGTCTACCTGATGAATCTGGGCATCTTGGGACAATGCAGCAATTGCCTCAGTTACACAGACAACCCTCTCCTCCTACCGCCCAACACTATGACCTGTGAGAGATGCACTTATATAGCCAAACTCAAAGCAAAGCTCTCTTCACCGAAGACTGGACTAGACAGTCAAGAGGAGAAGGTAAACACTTGCACCGCACCACACTCATCGCATAGTCCCTCAAAACCTACATCACCAAAACACACACACAGAAGCACAAAACACACACCTACATTCGTGGAGGCTCTCAGTAAAAATCTGCCAAAATAATCGAGACCTCCAAAGCAGAAATGCAAGCAACCTCCACCCCCCCAACACAACCCAAATGATACACAGCCCACATACTCAGTGTGCCACTCAACTACAGCCCATAAGGCATAACGTACCCAACACTCTAGTCATAGGTGACTCTATAGTCAGGCACACTGATGTTCCACTCACCAGGCTAAACAAGGAAAAAGTTACTGTCAACTGCCTGTTAGGTGCCAGGAGCCGCCACATAACGCACGCACTCAGGTCACTCCACAACAAGTACAAATATGGCTCTGTCATTGTCCATGTTGGTGTGAATGACTTGAGATGTACCTCCCTGGACTACATGAAAAGAGACATGTAGGAGCTCTCTGATCTTGTGGCCCAGGCAGGTATGACCCTAGCCTTGAGCAGCATCCTGCCATCACCCAGAATGATACCACAGTACAAGGACAAAATGATTGACTTTAACAATTAGCTAAGCTTCTGGTGTCATTCTAAGGGAATCCAGTATATGTCTGCCTAGGATGACATGATCAACAGACCACGCTGCTTTGCCAGAGATGGCCTGCACCTGTCGCCCTTGGGATTCCGGGTACTGGCAAAGGCTCTTGCCACCCTATAGTGCCTTTTTTAGGCAAGTTCAAATGACAAATTCACCACTGTAACAGGTACAAGCAAGCAAAATCTGAGGGTAATGCTACGCAATGCTGGAAGTCTAAACCTCAAAATGCACTCAATCGAGGCACTCCTTAAAATGGAGAACATTGACATCTGTGCAGTGACAGAGACCTGGTTCAGAGCTCCAGAGAACACCCCTGCATTACCAGGCTATAATTCATACCACACCTTTTGGCCACCAAACCCGGACCGAAACACTAAAGATGGAGGCATGTCCATATTCATTAAGGATATCCACACCTCCAAGCTAGTTGTTCAGCATAATGCATCCAAGATTATCCAAGTTCAACTAACTCTGGGCAAAACCACAATCCAGACTGTAGCTTGCTACAGACCCCCCCACCATGCCCCAGGATTCCCACTCCTCTTTTCTTGATACACTGGAAAATATTAAGGTACAACCCAACACTAATAATGGGTGATTTCAACTACCCTACCATTAACTGGGAAAACTACTCGTGTACCAACTCTTTTGCTCAACATTTTCTGGAAATTATCAATTCCAATGCCTTGGATCAACTTATCCACACCCCCACCAGGGGCAGCAATATCCTAGATTTGGTCATCACCAACATAGGTGGCTCTACACCAGAGGTCAGCTCCTCATTGGTCAGATCCGACCACAAGCTAATCACCCTAGACATCCACATCCCACTCCCACCCCCATTAGGAAAACAGTCGTAAAAAATTTCTCCAAAGCCAACTTCACGCTTCTTAAGACAGAAGTGACAAACTTCACGACACCTATGCAGATGGACAGTATAGGTACCACTGCTGAATCCTACACAAATGCACTTTATAAGCACTTATACGAGTGCATGGATCATGCTATCCCTAACAGAACCAAGATGCTATCCTCCAAAAAAAGGAAGCCAATCTGATGGTCTTCTGCCATAAACAAACTCTACAACAGAAGAAATAAACTGTTGCAAAAAAAGAGTAAAAATCCCACAATTGGAGGAACTCCCTGGTCAGCCTCAGTAAGAAGCTGAGATCCCTCATAAAATCCTCCAAAGCTAGTTATGAAAACAAAATCACCACTGATTCTAAAGACAACCACAAAGCATTCTATAGCTATGTCAATAATCTCAATGGCAACACTGAGATCTGCTCTGAGTTACAGCACAATGACACTAAATATACAGAAACAACTGATATTGCCAACATCCTGGCAGATAGGTTCAGTGCTAACTTTACGCCCCTCTCACCCCCTAAAGGGCCCATCTTTATACCGGAAGAATGCAAAGTTCCTGTAATCACGGCTGCACAGGTAAAAACCTCACTCTCCAAAGCCAAGAACACAGCATCCATGGGACCTGCCAACATCCCATGCTGCCTTCTACACGAACTACAAAATGAACTGGCACCCCACCTAAGTACCATGTTCAATCATAGACTCACCTTAGGCTTTGTGCCCATTGAATGGTGTGCCGTGATGGTTATCCCACTCCACAAAGGGGGTGGCCACAACAGACCCCGGGAACTACCGCCCCATTAGCCTGACGAGCCTGGTCTGCAAGCCCATGGAACGTATGATCATAGAACTCATAAACAAAGACATTGGAGATCTCAAAACTCTGGACCCCACACAGTTCAGGTTTGTAAAAGGCAGATCATGTCTCCTAAACATGATAGACTTCTTTGAAGTAGTCACCAAACCATAGATGAGGGTAAGGTGGTTCACATATAAATCCCTATGTCACAAGATGGGTTGCCAACTGGCTTGCTGACAGAACCCACACTGTGAAAGTAGCAGACTCCAAATCAGACTTCAGTCCAGTGACAAGTGGAGTACCATAGGGTTCAGTCCTGGGTCCTCTCCTGTTTGGTATCTACTTCTCTGAAGTACAGGCTAACACAGAAGGTCTTTGGCTAACTAAATTCACAGATGACTGCAAACTAGGAGCCATAATTGAAACTCCTAACGATGTGGACATCCTACAAAAGGGCCTCACTGAGACAGATGCCTGGTGCCAAAGCCATTGTCATCCTCTTTGGTAAAAACTCTGTACCCATGAACTACCACATAGGTGGTAGCCTACTTAACACTGAAAGTGTGATAAGAGACCTTGGGACACAGGTAGACAGTAGTCTCTCCTTTGATAATCACATCGTCACAGTGGTCAGGAAATCCTTCTACGTGGCACACCTCATCACAAAAGGTTTCTCATCCAGAAAAAAAGAGGTCATTGTTCTCCTCTACTCATCACTCATTAGACCCATTATAGAGTACAATGCTCCTTTTGGTATGTACCTCACAAGACATCTACAACAACTGGAAAGGCCGCAAAAATACCTCACAAAGAGGATTACTGGCCTCAAACAGATGCCTTACGCAGACCGACTCAAAAAAACTCCAGCTTTACTCCGTCGCATATCGCCTACTCAGAGGTGATGTCTTCCTAACATACAAAGCTATGTCAAACCCAGAGCTGTTGGACATGCTCCACTTAAAGAAATCCCAATCTCTCCGAGCTACATGCTCTAGGAACCTAAACCTTGTCACCACAATAAACAGAACATGCTGGAGGGATAGATTCCTGTCCCAGAGACTTCCCATACTCGGGAACAGACTACCTATCTATGTCAAACAGAGCTCCTCATTAGCACTTTTCAAGAAAAATCTTGATGATTGGATGGGTAATAGGAAATTCACCCAGGAGATCCCTTCTGTGGTTCTGCTTGACAGGGGCACAGGAAAATAATTTTCTTGGCTGGTGAAAGCCCGGGTACCTTTTTGGCTAGGCTTGTATAGGCCCTAGGGCTAATATCCTAGTACCTACCTATGAACCTATGAAGCAAAAAGGATAAAGGCTCAAAAATGATGCATGGAAGCATTTTTATAGAGCAGGTTGTGAATACACGGAGCAACTTTTACAAAACGTGGTTGGATTCAGAAACTGTGAAGAATTTAATGTTGAGTGGGTCAGACATAATGCTAATTTTGTGATGACAAGGATTTTAAATAATATAAGCTGATTAAGAAAAGCAGTCGGTGCAGTAAGCAGTGTTTAGCATAGGTGCATCTCATCTGCCACCACGTTGTATGTTTTTGGATTTCTGTGACTGAATATTATAAATCATCTTCCATGAAAAAGGGAATTCAGAACAGGGAATATCAAAGAAGATGCACAACAGAATACTGGAAAAAAACAGAATTAGTATATCTAAAATGCTACAAAAGTAGTTTATGTCTGCACCAGTTCTTCAAGACTATGAGTTTTTTTCTTAGGAAAAGTAACCACAGTAGAAAAGGATTGCAGGTAATAGGGCTTTCTTGATATACCAGATAATTTTAATGAAAATTAACTCATATTTTAGTGCACTCGCAGCTAACAAGAGATCGAAAAAGGAAGTGAGGATTTCCATGAATATGAACAGTGAAGACTTCTATTTGCCAGAGTCTGAACAAAATTGAATGAACCTTGAATATCTACCAGAATATGTGAACTCCAGAATAGAATATGAGCTATTAATGAAACCTGAGTGTATTATGTTTCCTTTCCTACCAAGTAACTGTGGTCTTAATGGAGTCTACATCAAAGACACAAAAGGAAATTTAGTTATGGCAGAAAACTACGTTTCATACCCAAGTACAATGGAATAATTAACTTCTTTGGAAGAGTGGTAATTACACAATAATTAATGGAAAAAATGTACACAATATTAAATGGAGCATAACGTGCCTAAAATAGTGCAATTGTGGCTCTGTCTTAAAGAAGAAAAGGTTATTTGATATTTTTATAAAACCTATGGAAATATAACAAAGTGATTTTGGAATGTGAACAATAAAAACTGCTGTGCTCAGTTATAACTGGAAAATCAACATAATTGTGAAATGCTGTGTTTCTGCTTGCAACATACTTTTCAGGTTGTAGTTGTTTTAGCTGTTGCAGAAAGCTGAAAATGATGTCCAGATATCTTAATAGAAATGTAATTATGTAAAGCACAACTTTACCAGTACGGTTATGATATATGAACCTTCAGGTACTGGCCCCGGCCTCTGTGGGAGACTAGGTATGTCAGGGATTGTATTACTAATTGAAAATCTGAGGAATTGCTCAGATTTGTGGAAGGTTAGATAGTGAGTTAAATAGCGTTCGCGACAAGCCTTATATGGACATAAGAACCTGTTTATGCAGCAGCCATAAATGAAGAGGAGCTTTTGAATTTATTTTGCTAAATACTCTCAGAAAAGTACACATACTGATTTAATCTTAAAATAATTTTTTTGTTTATTAAAACAATACGGAAACATTTAGGAAACACTTTTATCTGTAAACATGTTACACAGCTGTGAGTGAAAAAAAACTTAGGCCCCACTAGCAGAATGAAACTTGATACCGGCATTCAAGAACAACATTGGATTTGGACTAAGATTTATTACTTGCTTCTTGGCACTCAATAGCTCTTATCACCTATGGCAATGTTTTTCAGCTGAAAGTATAACTAATGCAAAATTTACTTACATGAAGTTATACAACAGGCAGATGAATTTCTCAAGAGGGGATAGTCTAAGGAAGCTTGAAACAAAACTATGGATGAGGAATGGTGTTAGGAAATCACTGCTGACAGAATGTTTGAAGCCACGGAGGATGCAGTATGGGCGATTAACATTCATCACTGAATGTAATGAAGTAGCTGGCAAAATAGGAAATATATATTTTTTTAGAAACTAGCAAGTTGCAACATTTATTGTAGAAGTGATGCAGGCAACTGTTGGTGAGTTGTACGAATGCATTAAGAATACATAGCAATTTATTTCACAGTAGACCTGAAAGTGAGAAACTGCAAAAATGGTCTTCTTAAGTAAACTGTTTTTTATTTCTTTCTAAATATTCTGGCTGATATTTTCCATATAATAGGATTTTTGCAGTGGATAACACAGAGAAGTGTTGTCCATTACCTGCAAAGATCCACAGCAAACTTGCCCTAATATCAGTGTCTAAAGGACCACCACTTAATTCAATGTTGGATAAGTATAACATTACAGTTCTAGTCAGCAGTCCTTCAATACAGTGCAGTGGTGCAGTGGTAGTGTTGTTGCCTCACAGCAAGAGGTTCTCCAGTTCAATTCTCAGCTGGGGTACCTTCTTTGTGGAGTCTGCTTGTCCTCCCTGCATTAGTGTGGGCTTGCTCCAGTTTCCTTCCATGTTACAAAGACATGCGTCTGGAGTATTTCTTCCTGGGCCTCCGCTGAAAATTGGCTTGTCCCAAGTTGGACTTTCCTAGTTAACAAATATTAAAAAAATAAATCCTGTCCAATTCTTTACAGTATCATGCTGTAATATTTGCAGTGTCCACCCTGCTGTCACATGTTAAATTATTTTATACTTTTTCTCATAAGATTTGGCAAATTATTATTTTTGTCTGTCCATTCGGTCATCAGATCGATAGCAAGGGCCAGCATGCTCTCATTTTTTTTGCTGTACATTAAACATGACTTGATGACCACTGTAAAATTTTCATAAAAATGTATAGCATCATTTTCTACTTGAAGTGTCAGGAAAATGGATGTCCAGGCATCCAAAACATCCAAAAATTGTTAGCAACTACACTGTTTCTCTCAGGTAACATCACTGTCTTCCCATTGTTCTTTTAAAGGTAAAAATGCATTTGAAAAAACAACAGCAAGCGTGAAAACCAGGACAAAACTCTTTAGTATAGGTGTCTGATCCTCCACTATACAGGATATTTTGGGACCCAGTAATGTCAGCAGGTGGTGCTTTGAGACAGATTTCTCTTTTTCTCTTAACCAATAGTTTCTGCTTATGACAATGCTGTGCATACATTAACTTCATTATTTAACTGCAATGCAGCTCCATTCCACATCAGCTTTCCACAAACGTGACGCCCACTGGGTACTTCTTCAGTGACTTTTCCTGGTGCCTGCATTGGAGCATGTTTTGACCATTATGCCCTGGAGGATCAGCATCACAGTACTTAAGACACTAAGACTATGAATAATTGAATCATTGGAATCACTGTCCTCCTTAACTGTCCAAGTAGACTCCAGGGACTCTGTATGCTCTCTGTTTGGACTCTAAGCCTCCTTCAGTACCTGTGCTCTTCCTTCAAGTAGTTGCCCAAAGCACCATTGCCATTTCCATGTTACCCTTCCACTACCCTTACCTGATTCTTAATGATTATGTTATTCTTTTGCAATATAGTTGAAGGTGACAGAGAGGTACTCCCATGGTCTACTCCACTTCAGTCATCATTGAAAGCTGTACAGCCATCATTGTCACCTACTGCCAGTTCTTGTCAGATGCCTACTATGCCTGCAGTACCTCAACAACCACCAGGGTAGACCCCAACAGAATAGATACAAGTACTAGGGATCGTGGTGCCAGATGTTATTCTGCAGAAATGGCACAGGCTGAGTCTGTTTCAAAGAAGTCTTAGACAAGGTGATTTACTCCATGATGGAGGCCATAGACTGTACTCAGGACACTCATTTGCCACCATCTCAGCTGCTGGAGTTTCACTGGTTTAACTGTTAGGGCACAGGCAGTTTGTCTTGGACTGATGATCGAAAATGGTGGAATTCCCATTTTATCTAACGAAGCCTCTCAAACGACCAAATGGAATGCCTTGCAAAAGAAACTTAAATTTATAACTTTACTTACCTACTCCTTTTAGTTTTTTTTTATAGTTCATAACCTTTATTATATTAAAAACACATTTTAATAATACAATTAACATAAAAGAATCATCTGCAGCTATGCACAATGAAAGCAATGTGGCTAAAATACACCTTTTTACCATCACAAAGAACTCTTTCTAATAATTCAGCCATATACTGTCTTTAATGTCCTTCATCATCACAGACTTTGTACTTTCAATTCCTTGAGGTCTTCCTAACCATTTCTGAGCTTGTTGACTTACTGCAAACATGAGGTGTTTTTTTTCTTCCATCAGCAATGTCATTTGTATTTGTTTCATATTTCTTCTTAGACAAAAATACACTTAAGTACATCAATGAAAAGCCATGGTAGTACAGTTTTGGCCACGCTAAAATTTATTTTATACCTTGCTAACCCATCCTCCTATGATCTACCGAATGAAGTTGCTGTATAAAAATACTAAGCAGGCAAATTTATAGTGTTGCAATTTTGCTCACCCTCAGCATTCAGTAGCATTTTCAATTTAAGAAACCTTTGATATTCATTTGCAAAGCAAACTAAATGAAAACAAATTACAAAGCAATAAAAATTAATAATAAGAAACTATTAATGTTCCCCCAAACCCTAGTACTCTGATGCTGGAAGCATATATCTATCCCCTTCATGGACAACTGGAGTCCAACACTTTAATTTAACCACCTATTCCCATTACTGTTGAAAATGTTTCTCTAAATATTCAAACCATTTGTTTCCCCTTACAGCATATTCCTCTCCCTCTCTAACTTTTCAATCAAAGCCCCTACCTCCTTGATCATCGAGAAGGGGCTTGTGCTCCATTTTTTTGTAATAATGTTCTTTGATGCCAAAGCTAGTGCCCAAATTATTGACCTTACATTGATTATAGGAGACTGCTTCTACCATACAGGCCTATCCACCTTTCCAATATTTGAGGCACTGACACCTCTCAAAAATATGGAACCAAACTCCCATATGTCTGCAGTCATACCTCCGACAATGCCCATCTGCTAAAGGGACCATCTTCGGTATCCTGGGAGGGGGTCAAAAGTATTTATGTTTAAATATCCAAATTTTCTTAACTGAGTCGACTTTCTAGAAAGTTTACATATGTGCATTTGCAGTTATCACTGTCCCCAACATCTGGGCCTACTCATCCCTTAACTTGGATTCTATCTCATTCTGTGCATCCCCTAGCAACTTATATAACCTTGACACTAGCCCTTTCCTTCCTTTCTCCTTTCTTTTTATCTTCAGAATCCATTTCAGTAAGTCAGACCATTCTTCCTGACTCAAGTCGAGACATACCATTTTTCTAATTTCCTGTGTTAAAACATAATAATTTAAAAAGGTTTGAGCAGGAAGCTTACATCTTTCCTTGATGTTTATTTGATGATATTAGAGAAATGCCAGTCCAGGTACAAAAGACTAATAGTTATTTAAACACACTAGTAAAGCGTTACATTAAACAAGAGCAATATTATATAAAATAATAAAGAATACTGTCTGGATAAATGCACGAATGAATGATATCACTTCCTGCTTTCTTCATGACCTTCACCGTGACCTCAGTGTCATAACACTCACCTCCACAACTCCTGACATGCAGAAACAATGCAGGAAAACCATTGGAAATGGAAAAACTAAGGTAACAATCTTCATTTTAAGAAAAGTTATACTGCATGAGAAGCTAGTCATTGCTATTGAAAGAGGTAACAGAAATAAACTGACAAAACAGCTGTAAGAAGCCACATTATTCAGGCAGCTTGAAAACAGCATTACAAAATCTGTAAATTGTTGGTCTCAACAAACAGCAATCAACAAGCTAAACAAAGTAAAATACACCCACATGCACACCCACATGCACTCCCACATACTATATATATATATATATATATATATATATATATATATTTATAAACACACACACACACACACACACACACACACACACACACACTATATATATATCCTGCCCAAGGCTCTTGCCTCCCCAGTTGTGCCTTTTTTAGGCAAAGTCCCAAAGACAAATCTTCCAACATAAAAGATCTGTCAAAAAGCAAATTGAAGGTCATGCTACTTAATTCTAGGAGACAACCTGAAAATGCACTCACTGGAGGCTCTCCTCACACTGGAAGATGCTGACGTCTGTTCGGTCAAGGAAACTTGGTTCAGGGGTGTGACAAGCACCCCTACCTTACCAGGCTATACCTCATTCCACACACTCCAACCCCAAAATAAGTTTGGGAAGACTAAGAGTGGTGGAGACTCTATCTTCGTTAAGGACAGGGACACCTCCAGACTGGTTTGCCAGCCATGACACACTGGAACTACTCCAGGTGCAACTGACAGTTGGCAAGATATCTGTACAAGTTATAGCCAGCTATAGACCTCCCTTCATGACTCAGGACACCCACTCCTCCTACCTGGATCTACTTGACTCCATCAAGGTACCCCCCCTAACACCCTGATCCTTGGTGACTTCAACTACCTCATCATAGATTGGGTAAACTATTCCTACACTAATGCACTCACCCAACGATTCCTTGACTTCATCAGCTCTAATGCACTAGACCAGCTCATCTCATCCCCCACAAGGGGAAATAAAATTCTGGACTTGCTTCTCACCAATGTGGGCGACCGTTGCACCACTCCCATAGTATGTTATTCCCTGGTGAGATCAGATCATCGGTCTGTCTCATTCGAAGTTTCTATCCCCCCAACCCCCCCCCCCTCTCAAGCTGTAATCAGGCTAAAAAAACTTCTCAAAAGCTGACTACAACCTCCTAAGGGAGGGTATCAGTAGCTTCACACCACCGCCCCCTCAGAGGATGCAGACAACTATGCTTAACAGTATGCCAATGCAGTATACAAGCACCTGTACAACTACATGGACTCAGCAATACCCAACAAAACTAAAACCTGCTCCTCAAGGAAACAGAAACCTGTCTAGTGGACATCTTCTATCAACAGACTTTACAACAAAAGTAAGAACCTGTTGTCCAAGGGTAAAAAGGAACAAATTCCAAAATGGAAAAACTCCCTCAGCAAGCAAATTAGATCACTAGTGAAAACCTCCAAAGCCAATTATGACTCAAACCTAGCATCTGAAACAAAGGGAAACCACAAAGCCTTCTTCAGTTTTGTCAGCAGCCTCCATGGCAAAGTCCAGGTTTCTTCCAAATTAGTACTTAATGGTATGACTTACACTGATGCTGTTGATTTATTCAACCTGCTAACAGATAGGTTCAGCACAAACTTCACCCCCTTTCTCCCCCAAAAGCCCTTTAGACATCTCTGCTACTTGTCCCGCACCTCACATCTCCCTAGATCAAGTGTTAAAGGCCCTATCCAAGGCAAAGAACACAGCTTCCATGAGACCTGATAGTATCTCAGGCTGTATTCTATACCATCTTTAGCAAGCACTAGCTTTGCCATTGAGCACCCTATTCATCCACAGCCTAAATACAAGCTTCATTCCAGCAGATTGGAGAACTGCCATTGTTATCCTCTTGCACAAATGTGGTGCCACTACTGACCCTGGAAAGTATCACCCCATTAGCTTGACAAGTCTGATCTGTAAAACTATGGAGCATATTATTATGGATCTCATAAACAGAGACATAGGCAATCTCCAAGCACTTGACCTCACCCAGTTCGGATTCGTCAAGGGCAGAACTTGCCTGTTGAACTTGGTTGACTTCTTTGAGACTGGGAACAAGGCCCTGGATAAGGGAAAGACAGTACATACAGCTAACCTTGACTTTACCAAGTCCTTTGACACAATCCCCCACTTGGGCAACATCAAAAAGCTAACACAACTTGGCATTAATCCCTATCTCATTAAGTGGGTGGTCAACTGGCTCTGAAAATGGCATTCAGAGTACGATACCCTCAGTCAGCAGGTGTCAATAATAGTATTATTTTATAATTCAATACGTCCATCGTGTGTTGTTGATGATCTTAACTGGGGCTTACTTTTGGGGTAGGGCTTATAGCATGACCACTCTGGAAAACCATCCTAGGCCTTATTCTCTGGTTAGGCCTTATTAACTGAGAAATACTGTATTTGGAACTGTTTATAATTCCCTCCACCTTGACTAATGCCCCAGTTCCAGCTGAAGAAAAGCAACCCCAAAGCACGATACTGCCACCACCATGCTTTCACCATGTGGATGGTGCTCTTTTGGTGATGCGAAGTGTTGTTTCTGCGCTAAATGTACCTTTTGGAATTGTGGCCAAAAAGTTCAACCTTGGTCTCATCAGACCATAACACATTTTTCCACATGCTTTTGGGAGACTTGATGCATTGTTGTGAAAATTTTAGCTGGGCCTGGATGTTTTCCTGTGTAAGAAAAGGCTTCCGTCTTGCAACCCTACCCCATAGGCTAGACATATGGAGAATACGGGAGGTTGTTGTCACATGTAGTACACAACCAGTACTTGCCAGAAATTCCTGCAGCTCCTTCGTTGTTGCTGTAGGTCTCTTGGCAGCCTCCCTGACCAGTTTTCATCTTGTCTTTTCATCAGTTTTGGAGGGACGTCCAGTTCTTTACAATGTCACTGTTGCCCCATATTTTCTCCACATTTTGATGACTGTCTTCACTGTTTCCATGGTATATCCAATGCTGTGGAATTTTTTTGTACCCTTCCCCTGACTGATACCTTTCAACAATGAGATCCCTTTGATGCTTTGTAAGCTCTCTGCAAACCATGGCTTTTGCAACTGAGTAAATATCAGGAAAATCCTACTAGGACAGCTGAACTTTATTTGGGGTTAATCAGAGTCTCTTTAATTGATGGCAGGTGTGTACCCAAGAAGTGCTGTAATTAAAGCAAAAGGTGTTTCAACAAAGTATTAGTTTAAGGGTGTGCACACTTATTCAACCAGCTTATTGTACATTTTTTATATTTTTTCCCCTAACAGATGTTTGTTTTTCAATTGAATTGTACAGGTTATAGGTCACATTAAAGGTGGGAAAAGTTTTGAAATGATTTATTGTGGTCTCATTTTTTTATATCACAAAAACTTGGCATTTTAACAGGGGTGTGTACAGTTTGTATAGCCACTGTATACAGAGATATGGTATGGGTTCAAGAATCTTACATTGTGGGGGGTATAGGGGTGAAGTCGTCTGCAAAAATACTGTTGGACTGTTTTTCTAAACATCTGTTTTAATATATAACAAATCCCAAAGTGAGTAACTGGCAGTGAGCACATGACACCTAAGTGAGTGGTATCTGAGGTTATGTAGTAGGTCATTGTCAGTGGCATTAACCAGTTCCTTTGTTTCTTGAAATGGATAGTTGCCTTTTCTTCTCCCCCGTTCACTTGATCTTGCCCTGTTGCTCTATTTCATTTACCCCACTGACCCATTCATTCATCTTTTGGGGCAAGTTCCAAGCTCCTACCAGTCTGGGTAAAACTATGGCCTATTTTATTTTCTGGTGGGAGAACCTTATCAACCCATTTGCTCCCCTGTGAGAGGCAAGCGTCAGATATTAAGGAATGTCCAATCAAGTGGACATTCCTTTTTCCTGGAGTTCCTAACCTTCCACGGCAGTTCCTTTGAGAATCACCATTGCTGCCTACCCTGGGGAAGTGTGGATACCTTCCCACAAACACTCTGGTACAGGCTACTTTCCAGGATGTAGTTGGCAATGCATCACTTAATATCATGTACACAGCATGCTTATGCTCTGTGAGTGTAACACCTAGTGCTCCTACTACCAGTCACTCAAGTGACAAGCCAGAACCCCCCCCCCCGAAGGGATAAATGAACCTTTAACATTAGCTCAGTGCCATCCTCTACAGCCCATCCTTTCCAGCTCCCATGCTGATAATTGAACTTATGTGGTCTGGGTCACAGTGGCATGTATCCGCTTGCACCACAATGCTGGCCATATCTTTGAATACTAACTGCTCCATTTGGATGAGATGTTAAACTGAGATCCCATTTGGCTCAATTGGATGTAAACCATCCCAAGGCAAGTATCAAAAAGAGTTGGGATGGCTACTAGTCCAGCGGGAGTAACTTAGTCAACAAAAGATAAATAAAATAAAAAATAAAACAGATACTTGTTGACAAAACTGATCACAAACAAATCATTCTATACTATTTGAGAAACTCACCTTGAAACCTTTCTTTCCAAATCAATTTGAAAATAAGTGGAAATTGTGGCTCCAGATATTCAGTAAATCCCTGCCTGTCAGCTATAATTTCAAGAAATTTCAAGAAACCTAAAACTCTACAGTGTGTTATGTTGCTGCATGCCGCAGGAGAAGTCCTGACAGGATATAATATGTTTTAGTTTTGAAAGGAAATGATACAGCAGTGCTTTGATGAGACACATGTTTCAGGGCTACTGTGAATCAAAAAAAAAAATGTGCCATATACATGGCATTTGTTCTACATAAAAGCCAAAGGGCCCACTAAGTCTACTGATGCTGGTGCCAATCGTTTAAGCATCAATCCCAAGGCTGTGGGTTTGATGAGACACATGATTCTAACCCAGGATCTAACTGCAACATTTTTTTAAATCCTTTAGTAACTAAGAATCAAGCAGGTACACACCATGTTAGAATCACTACAGATAAAAAGACAAAAAAGTTAAGATAAATATAAACAGTATACACAAGACCAAAGAAGAACTAACAGTCTTGAATTTGTTAAAGGACTTTATTGATACTGAGCGAGAGAAAAATACACTGGACCAGATATCCAGAGAACCTGATTACAAACCAGGAAGAAGGCGAGACTCCATCAGTATTTTGACCATTTGATCATATCTAATGCAGAAGTTGACCATTTGATCAATTCTCAATGAGCCTTGTGAAAAATTGATCAAATTACAATAATTTTTCCAGTTTATGAAGACCCAGCAGGGTAATATTCCCCACAGTGATGATCCATAAGAATTCTGTACTGGATCTTAACTACAATTTGGGAAATAGAAGAGCAACTGGAGATGGCAGAGGTGAGCAGTCAATGCTGCCTCATTCACTCTGAGACAGGGAGGCCGCTCAGTGTATGACAGCACTGGCACCCATTGGACACTGAGTGTTGTAGTGATACAGCATAAGGCACAGCACGTACATTCAGCAAACAGCATGAGCTGTAGCCAGGACTGACCACAAGAAGAAACATGTAGGCATGGCTCCAGGTATTTCAGGCTGGAATTGCCTTACCGTGGTTGGGGCAATATAAATCTTTGCACGATGACCACTTGATACTGATTGTCACTCAGTGGTGAATGAATGGCCTCATTGATTAATGGATGGCCTCATTGATTAATGGGAAGGCTGATTAGCAGCAGGCATGTGGAGAGAAAATAATAAAAAAAATACAGTAATGGTTTATGAGACATAGGATTGCACATTGCTGTCCCCGTAAACATTTGCTTTCAGACTATAGAGTACATGGATTACCAAATAGACATTCAAGACCTCTGATAGAGTCCAGGGGTGCAAATTTCTAAATGATATACACAAATATACTACAATGGGGGCCTTGCAGAGCGGCAGTTGATTAGTTGGTAGAATGGCCATGAGAAGAAAGGGTATACCATCTATTTACTGCTTCCTGCCTTGACAATAATATCTGCAGAACCTCTGTGGCTATGTGGCAATATGTCGGCCTGGTGGAAGTGGGGAAAGTATACACCATAAGAAAAAAAAAAGTACTTTCCCCATCTGCAGTCTGTCTTCATTTTGCAGTGTATCCTGTCCAGAGTTTTCCTACAGCAAGCTCATTTGCTGCTCTGTATATCAAGCTCACAGAAAGTACTCTTTTTCCTATTTGCACTTGATTTTACAGATTGCTGTTCATGCAAATAGTTTTCTTGTTTACAGAACTACTGACATTTGAACTACTGCATTTAATAAGTAAGATGGCTACATCTGGAAAATATGCCAACCTTTGGGTGTGAGAAAGAAGATGAACTCACATCTCTTTATAGAATTGTGCTGTTTTATAAAACATTATTAATCGGAAGGGCAGGATTTGCTCCATCTCCTCCTACTGGAACAGGGATCTTGCTTCCAATTCATCTAGTAACAAAATATCAAAAACTTCTGAGATCATTTCAGATGCTAAGCAAATAAAATATTTATAGCCACAACTTAAAGCAATCTCCTGGGCTGCAAGTACTTTGATTTGACATTACTTTGTGCTGTCCTCAGTAATATAACTCCTGGTGTATTGTTACAGGCATATTCTTTTGTATATAAGTTTCCTGCATAAGGTTTTGACCAAAATGCACATAGATGCCTTAGCCATATACGCGCACGTGTACACACACACACACACACACACACACACACACACACACACACACACACACACACACACGTTATATATATTATATGTATCATTAGATTTCACTACATTGCCTACCCAACTACATTGGCATATGTGACATCGACCACAAATGGTTGACACTCAATAAATATAAAAGCATCAGACTTTTAGACAACATCTTATTAATAAAATTGATTTAATGTCTTTAACAGTTAAAGAATCTGTTCCAATACTGATTGATTACTTGATATTAAATTTACAACATAGAGTTTCTGATAAAGGTAAGCTCTCATACATACATAAAATTATTAGAGAAGAAACTCATTACAGTTCAGATACCTATTGGAATTATTTCATTTCCATTAATGGTGAATCACCAAAACAACAAGATAAACAATATATATTGGAATCTGCTTATAAAACTACTTCTTCCATTAATTGGAGACTTTTTACTTGGAAATTTTTACATAGATCCTTCTATACACCTTTAATGATGAATAAAATAAATAATAAAGACAACTTATGTAAAAGATGTAATGTAGAAATAAATGCTGATTGGGCACATATGTTTTATGACTGTATAAAATTGAAGGAATATTGGAAATTAATCAATGATTTTTTGCAGGCCCTTTTCACAAATAATTTCATTGTTTCTAAATCACCTATATTATTTAACACACCTGTTCCTAAAAGTGTTAAAAAAGTTAAACTTCCCTTATTATGGTCTATTCTAGCAGTGGCTAGAAAAATAATAACCAGAAATTGGATTTCAGATACCCCTCCTTCATTTAATGAATTTAAAAATGTTATGATTGAAGTGTGTCATATGGAATTGATGACAATAAAATCAAGAACTACTAGAAAAACATCTTATTATATTATATGGGATACTTATTATATTATATGGGATACTTTACAAAACCTGTTAAAAAAATCTTACCCCGGCATTCATGAAGCTCGGCGCATGGCCGGTGTAAGGCCTGCGACGGCGGTGCAGTGAATAGTCGGCGTAGTAGCGCCATATGCATAGTAATGAGAGCACGCCGCAACCACAGACATGTGCGTAGTGTACGTGAGCGAGCCCAAGTAGGATGCGTCCGGAGGTGTGGCTAAGCCGGCAGGCGATGAGCAACCTAATGTGCTGACTGCCACGGTCCGCCCATAATAGTAATGGCAGCAGCCAGGGCCCGTGCAGAATGAAACGCACGTAGAGTATGCAACATAGTACCCGTCCCAACAAAACGGAGAAGCAAATACAACCCACGAAGCCCTAAGTGTACCCGTCCAAGGAACAAAGGATACGCGTAACACCGTGTTTGTCCCGCAATGCACCGTCAGTGGGCATACCCAGAGAAGGTGTACCGCAGCATGTCAGCGCCGCACCGACATAGGAGTAGCGACTAAGGTTACCACCTGTCCCACTTTGCGAGGGCAGTCCCTCTATGGGCAGTTGTGTCCCAATAAAAATATTACAAGCGGCAAATGTGCTAAGATTGTAGGACATAATGATATCCCGTATTTAATGTAATGGTTGCATGAAATGGTTATTTCCGTAACTGAAATACCTAAATGTCACAAGAAACAGAATAAGCAACCAAACTGCTGCAACAATAAGCTTTTATTTAGGCAAACAAGTGAAGTTCTATGCTATATAGTGACCGTGGGTATGTGTCGGCCTGTAAAATCTGATGTGAGTCCCGAAAATGTCCCACCTTGGCCACTGGAAAAGGTGGCAACCCCAGTAGCGACATGGGCATGGTCACCAGGGTTACCAGCTGTCCCACTCCGCTATGGACAGTCCCTCATTGGACAGATGTGTCCCGCCAAAGATCGAAAAACTGGCAAATGACCTGAGATTTCCTGCCAAAAATATTCCCACAATATACCTGAAATAGTAGCATAAAATATATATTTTGTATATGAAACACATACATGGCATAAGAAACTGAATAAGGAACCCAAATGCTAACAGAATAAGCGTATATTATGGCAAACAAGTGAAGTTCTGTCAACTCCACTTGCTGTGGGTATGTGTTGTCCTGCAAATTCCGATGTTTCCACAAAAGATGCCCCACTATGGGCATTGGAAAAGGTGTCAACCATAATAGTCACAAGCAGTAGTGAGAGCACACAGCCGGGTAGCTGTGTCGACATAACAACAGGAAGGAACCAAGATACCCTAAACACAGGCAAACATGTGCATAGCAACATGTCCCACACCCAGCAACGTGTTTGTCGCATACACAGGACGGCGTATGTCTAAGTGTAATATCCAGAAGCAGGACCCATGCATGCAGATGTAATACACAATAGCCCCATTGTAGCATGTAAGTCCCACCCATGTACGCCTGTGCACCCAAACCAGCTAGCATCCTTGTGCAGCTACACACCTACACACAATGGGCATACCTGAAATGTGGTAAGAAGTATTGTGGTAGGCAGTGCCACGCGGGCAAATATGTACCCCACATGTCACCAACCCACCTCAGGTACAGATATGGAAATGGCTGCATGTGAATGTGTCTGCAGAATGTGTACATCCCGCATGTGGTATGTACCCGTCCAAACCATATAGGTTTGCACACGCCACGGTGCACATAACTGTACACATGTGGACAAGTCGGGTTGTTGAACCACCGCATCGATGATTAGCTATGCAGAGAAGTCAAACACATATAGCGGAACATGTGCCTACCAAACAGGACGTCCTAACAGGGTGCCACAGGCACAGAAGGGAAGGTGGGACATCACATGTGGAGAGTAGCGTTGCCGGACGGCCAAATACACACGGTCAAGGTAAAGGACGGAACAACATGCATATGGCCGGATGGATGTTGTTAGAAATATATATATAGAAACACATATGAAGTGCCAGTTTAGAAGCAAAATACTATATAATGCATTGAATTGTACCGTACAATATGGCAGTAGAAATGATCATGCATGTAATTGGTGAAGCTTAGCAGCAGTGTGATCGAACTCTGACCCTGGCAGTAACCAGTACAGCAGGCTTATGTCTCTCAGCATTAATTATCTGCTGGGTTACAGAAAATAAATGTATGTACATGCATAACATCCTCCCTTCCCCTGAGGAGGATGGCCTTGTGAGCTCTACCGAAGATAGAGTACAACTCCTTACCAGAGAGACAAAGGAACGTATTAAGAAATGAACTGACTATTGTATCGGAACAGTCCAGGGTCCTTGAAACAGCTACAATTACAGAAGGACACTGTAATTGACCAGGTGCCTTGCAAGGCTGTGTTATTCTCATGGGAAAACATTTTAAAAGCATGACCTCAGCACCCACGTATGTATAGAATATTGCGGACCATAGTGATGGAAATGCCCTGTGACCGACCACGTCAGTAAGGTGGGCAAAAGCTGATTGTAAACACTATATAAAGAAATTGCTTACTGTATAGAGTCAGACAAAACTCTCATACTTGGACTGTATATTATTTTGCCTGCCTGTGTACACTACTAAAACGTTGTGGACCCGAGATTCCTGTGTTATTGACTGTCACCTAGAAAAGCCTAGTGATTTCAACAGTCTGGTTTTAACAACTTATTTGACATTGTGGTCCTTGTCATCCAGAATTCCCTTGGTAAGCTACAGGTCAGAGTGCATGGGTGGTTAGACATGTGTGCAGGAGAATTTGCCTAAATGGTTCTTCTTGAGTGAAAAGACCTCCGACTGAATTGTTGTGTGTAAAGAGGCTGTCCACTGTCTGATCTGTGGCTGAAAAGCGGAAAACTGGATCCCAAGAAGAAAACGTGCAGTCATAAACAGGAGGCTCAGGTAAGGAGGGTTTGCCTCTTTGTCTCTATTGTAGATCAGGGACCAGACTACATTGTGTTTCTGTTAACAGTTGTGATAGCAGATCGAAGACCAATCCAAGTAGTTTTAAATCTGGACATAGATCAGGGGAACACAGAGTAGAGTAAATAGTCATTGTAGACACTACAGTGGATACAGGGAAGGAGATACCACGTGGTACGAGAGAAGGGTTACGTAACAGTCGTGTAGAGGATATGGGAGATTAGTGCACAAACAGATCATGTGATCCGCGTTTGACGGGTGACGTGAAGTATATGCAATTGCAGAGGGCACATAATGTGAAATATTCTGCAAAATGGGGTAATAAATATGACATTGATGGTATATTAGACAAAATATCGTTACTGAAACATTGGAATCACTGAAAATGTGATGCAGATGTTCTAGGGTAACCACCTGTCCCACTTTGTGAGGGACAGTCCCTCTTGCGCCAGTTGTGTCCTGCAAACAAACTGAACAAATGGCAAATGTCCTGATATCTTAGGACAAAGATTTCTCAGATATCTTCTTAAATGGTAGCATAAAACAGTAATTTTGTATCTGAAACACCAAAATATCATAATAAACAGAATAAGCAACTCAAATGCTACAAGAATAGGTTGCTCTCCTGGCAAAAAGTGAATTGCTGTCCTTTGTACTGGCCGTGGGTATGTTTTGCCCTGCCAAATTACACGTTCCTAACACTAATGTCCCACCTTGTGCATTTGAAAAGGTGGCAACCCTAAGATGTGCAGGCGAAAAAACAGCGACAATTGGGTATCCGTCAAGCACATAGGTGGATTGAGGTAGTGAACCGAAGGGAACAGAACACTAGAAATGCGAAATCATCATACGTACACAAAGAAGATAATAATACAGTAGTAGCGACAGCCCCCCCCCCTACCACCTCCGATACCACATCCAGGATATGAAGCGGGAGGGCAGGCTAGTCCCCCCCACGTTATCCTGTGGCAACAGAGGTATCACAACGACCAAATGTAAGAGAAGCTATTGAAACCACATCCCGAACTCGTAACATACCTAGGGACACTCAAGTAAGAAGACAGTTACTTGAACAGAGTGAGGATATCTGTCAATTAATTGAAGTACCGAACCCTCATGCAGGACAGGAAGGCCAGGACCCAACTCCCTTAGTGTATAGACCGTGGACACCAGAAGATATCTGTAAAGTCACAGAGGGAATTCCCCATCTACAAAGTAATCACTATTCACCATGCAATACCCCTGTATCTTCTGATAGAAAAGCAAAGGGGGAATGGCGGATGGTACAGGATTTACAAGCTGTACATCATGTAATAATACCTAGGGTACCGATGGTGCCAGACCCACACACTATATTGAATGCTATGAACCCACCACAGAAGTATCTTACCGTGGTACATATAAGCTATGCTTCCTTTTCAATACCTATACATCCAGATAGTCCGTATTGTTTTGCATTTACATTCAGGGTAACAGATACAGCCATACCCGGCTATCGCAGGGATACTGTGAAAGTACAACGATATTCGCACAGGAGATGGCTAGCAACATTCCGGTGTTAATTCCACCCGGGGCCAGTCAAGTTCTACTTTATGTGGATGATATTCTGCTTGCGGCCCCTACCCAGCAGCAATGTAGGGAAGATACAATAGCATTATTGAAATATTCAGCAGAACAGGGACATAAATTAAGCAAGCATAAATTGCAACTACGGAGAATACAGGTCAAGTACCTGGGATATGTGGTATCCAAGGAGGGTAGAACATTACATGACGATAGGAAGGCAGCAATTTCACAAGCACCCAAGCCAACTACCAAGAAGGGAATGATGTCCTTCCTGGGCCGACTAACATTTGTCAAAGCTGGTTACCAAACAATGCTTTGGAATCTGCTCTATTGTCTGCTTTAATCTTTAATACACCTATGGCAGCACAACATATACTACACTGGATTCCAGTAGCAGAAACAGCTTTCTGCAGACTAAAACGATTGATAGCTTCAACATCTGTATTAGGTCTCCCGAATAATCATAACAGATGTTGTCAGACTGTAGATTGTAAGCAGGGATATATGACGTCAGTCTTGATGCAACAGCATGGAAGTAAGCAACGCCCCATAGCTTACTACTCATCACAGTTGGACACTGTGGCATGGTCAGTGCCACATTGTGTACAGGCAGTTGTTGCAGCACCCATGGCAGTACAGGCCTCGGCCTTAATGTTATTATTCCACCCTCTCACTGTGAGAGTGTCTCATGCAGTTGCGATCATTCTGCTGCAAGAGAAAATAGCATTCCTGACCCGTGCTAGACATCTGTCTTGTTTGACCATACCCCTGAGTCAACCTCATATGGTGATTGAACGTTGTACAACATTAAACCTATCAACGTCACGTCCGACACCTGTGTATGGCACACCACACAGTTGCCTATATGAAATGGAGAAAATAACTACACACAGACAGGATATCACTGATATACTCTTAGATGATGCAGAGGTGACAGTTTATGTGTACGGATCATGTAGAAAGAGACCTACAGGAAAGAATCAAGTAGGTTATGCAGTAGTTATTGATAATGAGATTGTAGAAGCCCAACCCCTGCAGCATAAGGTGTCTGCTCAAGCAGCAGAATCGATAGCTTTAACACGTGCTTGTACTCTAGCGAAAAACTGATGTGTGGACATTTATACCGATAGTCAGTATGTTGTCTGTACAGTGCATGTTTATGAGCAGCAGTGGAAGAATAGGGGAATGATAACATCCACCGGTAAACCGATCAATCATGCGCAATTGATCTTGAATGCATTAGATTCCATTCAGTTACCCACTAAAGTAGCTAATTGTAAATGTGCAGCTCATACAAAGCAACAGGATAACAGTAGGAAAGGTAAGGCACGAGCTGATGCAGCTGCAAAACAAGCAGCCTCACAGTTGGAAAGTGTCTTTTTGAATGAGGAATGACAATCCTCAGACATTCTAGATGTAGAAATGTTACAAACAATGCAAACATCAACTACGAAAGCAGAAAAGCAGACGTGGGTATGACGAGGAGCAATCCTTGAAGACGGACTGTACATATCCACAGTGAGAAAGCCAATATTAACGTCTAATGTATTCAGATATGCGGCTTTGTTGAGCCATGGGTAGAGCCATGTCTCAACAGGGGATGGTACAGTTGGTTAACAGAATATCCCTAACATACGGAATTAGGAACCACATACAAACATCATGAGCAGCGTGTCATATTTGCAGTAAACATCATGCACAGGGAGCATTTAAACCGAAGGGAGTGGGTTTACCTACACCACCATAACCGTTCCGAACTATTTGTATGGAGTTTATACAGCTGAATAAATGTGAAGGGAAGAAATACTGTTTAGTGATTATAGATATATTATCAAAATGGGTAGAAGCATTCCCAACCAGGAATCCGGATGCAGCAGCAGTGGCAAAGGTCCCAGTAAAATAAAGTATCCCTAGATCTGGCATACTGTAAAGAAGCTACAGTGACAATAGAACACATTTTGTGAACCAGACAATCCAGCAACCTGGGGGATTATTTGGCATTTCCATGAATATAAATTGCATGTACAACCCACAGTCAGCATGACTGGTGGCAAGGTACAATGGGATCCCGAGAAATAAGTTGAGGAGGTTGGTGGGTGACACCCAGACGAGTTGCATTTGCTGTCTACCTCTAGCATTGCTGAGCATGACAACAGTTCCAAATGTAAAGTGTTTGACCCCCTTCGAAGTAGTATGTGGAATGGCATATCATGTGCCAGAGTAGAAAGCTGTCATGCCTGCAGAGCTGGAGGTCGATGGCTCATTAGCAGGTGACATGAGAGGATTGTTAACCAATAACACTGTTTTGCAGTTAAAGTCTTTTACAGATAAAGAGCAAGCGAAGGCGGACGCATAGCTGACTCCAGTATCCTGTGTGTATTTCACTGTTATCCAAATAAGATAATTTCCGAGTCCAACGTGTGAAGGTCTGTACCAGGTACTGTTGGCAACGCCTACTGCAGTAAAGTTTGCGGAGAGGTCGTCCTGGGTTCACCTCACATTTTCAAACCGGTAAAGGATATCAAGTCTGATTTACATCTTGTAGCTGATATACCATAGAGACTGAATCACCCGGGCAGACTGTATAACAATACAAAGCAACCCCAAAGACATTTGGTTTACTGTCCTACTGATCATACACCTATTAACCATGTTTGTGTTGACTTTACATTTGCTGGGACCTTACCTGCATATAACTACACAGATACAAATAGTGATACGTGATGAACTGGCCACAGAGTGGCATCCAAACTTCAACACATACCTAGGCATGACGTGTGCATGTACAGACTATGAACATTTTAAATTGCTGTGTTTGTACTGCCATACCTACATCATATGGAGGACTTCCGATGTATGTTGTCCCCTTGGGGATAGATTGAGACTTGTGAATATTTACACTTTGATACAGGTTCTGTGAGATCACAGGACAAAGTGGCACTGTACTTACCTGTTACACAAAAAGGAATTGTTTGTTTTCATAAACATGATACAGCTCAAGTTGGTGAGAGTATTTGTAACATAACTGTGTCTTACAAATGTCATATAACAGCCAAAGATCACAGTACTAGTTGTAGCAACATTCATGATTTGTATTGAAGCTTTATGAGAACAACGTGGAAAGATGTGCAGAAACATCCTGAATAGTATAAACAGTCCTGTTATAGACAGGAAAATGTTACATGCAGAGTTAACCCGCATCAGTAGTAAAGTAGAATATTGTTATTTTGTTTGTGGGGAAAAAAGCATATCAATGGTTACCTGAGAATTGGTCCGGCAGTTGTTTTTTGGGTTATCTGGCTCCAGTCACATGACATACTGCACAATTGCCTCTGGGTACGAAACGAACTATAAGACATATAGCTCGAAGAACTGGGAACACAGTCGAGAAACCTACTAATCCAGTGGGTGAAATGGAAGCTGTTCTGAAAATCCATTCTTCTGCAAGAGATAAAGGAATATTGACTCATATGGACTTGAGTGACAGCGTTATATCCTGGGCTGGAACACTCCCAGCTTGTGGAGTAGTGAAATCAATCAGGGAACAGAGGAAGTTGTCAAAACCTGTCGGAGGAATGAGCAATGTGACATTTCGCTCTTGAAATTGTGACTGATGAACTGGATGTAATGAGAACTGTTGTGTCACAAAATGCAATAGCACACGACTGCACCCTGGCGGCGAGAATTGGTACGTGCGCGCTTATCAAAGAAGACCGCTGTGTCTAAGTACCAAATAACATGAACAATATCAACGCCCACCTAGAGGTAATACAGCAGGTGTCATCCATGGCGGAACCAGGCCCAAACCCACTGACGAACCATTTCCACAAACCATTTGGTGGATGGGGTTCAGCCATACTGAATATCTTGATTGCCATTTGTGTCATTCTGCTCATATTGGGAGCATGTGTCTGTTGCGGGATACTCTGCATGTAAGTATTAGTCAGGGACTCTGTCGACGTATCTGTAACCGAGACTATGTATCAAGACCTGTAGTGGTATTTGTTAATACAAAATGAAATCCTTTCTGAAATGTACAACAAATGACTTGCCTAGTTAAACGTTCCAGAGAGGAAGAGGCTAGGGAATGAAATAATGTTGTATATGTTTCTGGATAGAATAGAAGCAATCAAAGGAGGGAGAATGTTAGCAAAATATATATTTAAACATATATATGACGTGCTAGTTTAGAAGCAAATAGTGTATAATGCATATTATTCTATTTTACAATATGGCAGTAGAGCTTATCATGCATGTAATTGCCTGTAGTGTAGCTGCAGTGTGATTGAACCCTGACCCTGGCAGTAACCAGTGCAGCAGGTGTATGTCATTCAGCATTAGTCATCTGCTGGGTTAGAGACTAATAAATGTATGTACAGGTATATCTGTCATCCTTCCACTGAGGAGGATGGCCTTGTGAGCTCTATCTAAGACAGAGTACAGCTGCTCACCAGAGAGACAAAGGAACCTAGTAGGAAAGGAAGTGACGACCGATCGGAACAGTCTTGGAACCTTGACATAGCAGAATTTACGAAGGACATTCTAATTGACTATGTGGCTCGCAAGGCTGTGCTATCCTCATGGGAAAACATTTAATAAGCATTACCTTAGCACTGTTGTAGGAATACAATATTGTGGACTATAGTGATGTAAATGCCCTGTGACTGACCACATCATTAAGGTGTGCAAAAGATGATTGCAAACACAATACTCATACAGCTGTTACTTGTATAGAGTAAGACAAAACTCTAAACTTGTACTGCATAGTTATTTGCCTCCTGGTGCACAGTAGTAAAACGTTGTTAATCTGAGCTTCCTGTGTTATTGACTGTCATTTTGAAAAGACGAATGAGTGTTACAGTTTGATTTAAACAACGTAATTGACAGATGTGTATGTTCTAGCATGGGAATAGGTCAAGCCAACCACCACAATCACCATGTGT
Organism: Protopterus annectens; assembly: GCF_019279795.1. Classification (NCBI taxonomy): domain Eukaryota; kingdom Metazoa; phylum Chordata; order Ceratodontiformes; family Protopteridae; genus Protopterus; species Protopterus annectens. The sequence goes on from NC_056727.1 coordinate 410,851,011, forward strand.
ACCACATACAAACAGCCAGTAACACGCAGTAGTAGTGCATGAAGGCATACACGACTGTGGGAATAGTACAGGACATATGGCACGTGCCAAGTGCAGATGCATGACACAAACCCCAGGATGGGTGTCCCTGCAAAGAGGAACATGTGCCAACCACACCTCCCACAGATGTACCGGCAATTAAAACACATGCCAAACACACAGAAACACTACCGTCCAACACACGACTGCAATGGAGGCTGGTCAAACACCAACATGAAGCATGCACAAACAGGGACTTGTGTAATTGTTGCCTTAACACCCCCCCCATAGGCCAAAGAAGAATAGAATGGACATATGCATGTAATGTTGTGAAGGATGTGTGGTAGTCCTCAGTATCACAGTGTTAGGGACACAGATACACTGTCATCAACTGTGACGTATGTGCACTGTAGACAGCATACCTGCAAGTAATACAGAGGACAATCATGTGCCACAGAAATATACACTTGAGAAAGAGGATAGGGGATAGACAAGTGTAAATGGGACAAACTATGAATATAGGTTCATACGTCCATAGGTACAGGGTAGGCCATCGACCCAGGTTCAGCCATAACCCTACACCATAGTTAGGATTACTTTGCCAACCTTCTGTGCCGGAGATAAAATACTTATGATATTGCTGTACCTCTGTCAAGCAGTGATAATGATGTAATCCCTGGCCTATATCTGCAATTCCCCATCCAATGGACAACATACCCGCGAACAAGGCTAGGAAGGATCTCTGTCTCACATGTACTGCGATGTAGATCCACAGCATTGTGAGTGTCTGGGTGACATATGTGTCACTCCAACACATCCCATTAATGACCGTGACAAGGTTCATGTCACCTGCCCTTGTGGTTCTGAGGGATGCAGATACAGTAGGTGAAGCATAGACATGACATATGGGTTGACATGGCCTCGTATGTCAGGCACAGGTCAACACTAAACAACAGGTATGTGACTGAATGGGGCAGGGTCCTACAAGTGGGGCAGCATTACACAAATCCATGTCACCCTGCATCTGTATGACAATTAACCTATGAGGCCTTCCCAGCTGCTGTAGGTGTTGGGTCAGATACCCTCGAATGGGGCAATGTAGTAAATCATAGGTGTAACACGTAATGGGTACAAGGAGACAATGACCTACCCTGATGTAGATGTGAATCCCTGCACAAACAGGTGGGCAATGTAGAAGTCCCACGCAACCACGATAGCAACGTGTGTGTTGAACGAATGGTGACCGACAAACTCTGTCCCCTGATCCCTGGTAATCACCCCTGCGCTCAGTGGACAGCCACCTATATGCTGGACAGGGGTGACCTAGTACTCATCGACAGGTATGATGTTGCATTACTTAGCATTTAGCTGTGGGACATGTCCCTGACAGCAGATATGCATATCTGGGAGGCCCCTTTGAAGGATATCTGTGTCAGATGTCCGTCCCACTATGGCACCTGTTTCGCAGTCATCTACAAACAATGTTGCCCATAACACCCCTGTGTGTGCCTGTACTGTGGAAATGTAGATGTATGAGAGTGGACCCAAGGAAGGGCCCCATGGGACACCGCTTGCGACAGGCAGTAGGTCTGACATGCTGCCAGCAACTATGACCGCATGGGTTGTGTTACATAGACAGTTTACAACACATCCTGTGATGTACGTGTTCACATCCCAGCCAATGGGTTTATCAACGATACCTGAGGGGGGTAATGTGTTGAAGGCCTTTGCCAGGTCGAGGTAGGCTGTATGGACTGCAAGACCCCCATCAATGGCCTCGGTGACTGTCCCGAAAATGTCAACCATGCTTTAAAGGCATGAACCGGCCCTGAACAAGCCAAACCATGTTGGATGCAAAGTATGCATGTCCCCTATGCCTTCATCTACGAGCCGCAGTATGATCCCTCCCCATGTCTTTGCAGATAGGTCTCCTCATGGTAATGGGACAGTAATAACCAGGGTCAGTGGAGGCATTGGCCCTGTGACGTGGGACTACAGTTGCCGTGCGACACAACCTGGGTATGTTACCTGAGGTGAGGCTACAAAGAAATAGCTGTCCTAACTGTGGGTCTAATTCCTCAATGAGATAGTGGAGTACACAGTCGGGTCACCAGCTGGTCTCATGGATGCTATGTCCACTACCCTGGAGAGAGCATGTCCCACCCGTGTGTCACAGAACATTTGGGGACCACAAACCGCTGGTACAGACATCTCCTCATGTGGGGGGGAGGGTGTGGAGATGTCCTCACCGAACTTGTCAGGCCATATTTTGGCAATGTGTGTATGTTGAGTAAACTCCACATCTTCGTGAACCCAGTCAGAGCATATGTGGGAGTGACCTCCCAGGTGTCGAGCATAGCAAATGAAGGTGGTATGATTGTCAGCCAGGTCCATGTAGGTATATCTGTGGAACGTGCCCTGGACCATGTCATGACAGCGTGTAGCTCTACACATATGATGACCAAGGGTGTCATACCTCACAAGGTGTCTGCTCCGCCTTGTAGTAGCCACCTCCTCTTGTTGTACAGCCTGTGTATGGCTGGGGTACACCACACTGGATGCTTGGCATTGGTACAATGAACCACAGTTGGGTAATGGAATGCCTGGTTCATGCAGTCCTGTAGGTACTGGTAGACGGCATATGTGAGTGATGCAGTGGCTGCAGTACTGTCGACCACTGGCTCAGGGTCCTTAAAGGAGACCACAGTAGTGTGCAGAATTGGGAAGTCTGCCTCTGAGCAAGCAATGTGTATGGTAACCGGCAACACTCACAGCAATGGATGCCAATAGCCGAAGCCATTGTCCAAATAACATAGATTACCTTCGGCATGACAATATGTATTATTATACATGTATTGACACGTGTCTGCTAATTACAATTGCAAATGGCCGGTAAGACCGGGCTAAAGTTCCGTGATGTACCTAGTCTGGAGGTGTTGTTCCGACAATAAAGTGGCGATACCTCCCAACCGTGACCTCTGGGGATTAATTAAAGCGGTTGTTAACCTGCAACATTGGATGTACACCATTGGGTTCTGGTCTCGGAAAACATGGTTCCTGTAGCACTACACAGTATGGGTAGTCAAGCAGACATCCGCGATTGTTGAACACACAGCATCAGTCAAACCCACTGGCCACAAGGACACAGTCCGACAAGCTCTACACTTTACATATGCACAGTGGTGTCCATTGTAGGACCCAAAAATTTACTAAAGGAAGGTGTGCCCGCTTCCATCATCACCTACGTGAACTCATTGTCGTGACCACGTCACAGCCACACATATGCACCGCAAGCGTGTTTAATGTTGATGATAGCTGTCCATGAAATGCAGCACATATGCACAGAAATACCCAGGGTCCATAGAAGTGCGTCCACATCACAGTCCCGCACATGAAGGATGTGTAATGGGTACTGTCGACTGTTGCAGTCAAGGGATCCTGGGTATGTAGAAACTGGGCTCGGTGTTGTTTCACAGGTAATCCTTTGTCCCGCCCCGTGGGAGGGATGTGCGTAGCACCTGCCTTACTCTCCACTAATAATGCAAACCATCCACCGGAGAATGCTAAATGCAGGTGTGAAATGTGTACAGCCCTATACTAGTGTCCAGTAGGCAATTCTCATGGATGGACAAGCGTACGGCCAAGATGGCACCCACAACTGCAAACCCGGGGAAATTACACAGCCGCGGTAAGGCATAACACAGGAAATATACATAGGGAGTACAGTTGACATTCCACATACAAAGTTGGACCACCGTGCCAACACCGGCGTACACAGCACTCAATCTGCCAGCAACAGAATGAGGAGCACCCGCTACCATACAGCGGAACAGATGTGCGACCTGTGGAACACATACTAATGGCACACCCACAACGTCAAGTAGGATATGTAAACTATGGCGTTCCCTCCTATGAAGACAACATGGTTAAATGAATACATAGGTGATCAACATGTTCCGGTGGTGTTATGTTGAAAATACAGTGACGGATATGTCCTATTGGGATGTCTGAGGTTTATTTGAAGCAGTTGCTAACCAGCATCTTTGGATGTATAACATTTGTTCACAGTACTAAATCACCTGGTTACGTAGCACCACGTAGAATGGGTAGTCAAACAGACATCCGCGATTGGGGAACATACAGCAGCAGTGAAAAGCACTGGCCAGTTGGACATAGTCCAGCAACATCTAACTTGACATATGCACATTGGTGTCCATTGAAGGACCCAAAATACATTCTCACAGAACCCACTCCAGCCGTGTCCGAACAACAGACGATGATATAGCCATGACTACGGCACAGTTAGACATATGCACCACCAGCGTGTTTAAGGTTGCTGACAAGAGTCCATGAAATGCAGGACATATGAACAGAAATACCCAGATCGACGTGTCCATACATGTGCGTCCACATCCCAGTCCATGCGCATGAAGGATGTGTAATGGGTACTGTCGAGGGTTGCAGCCATGGGATTTTGGGTATGCAGAAATGGGGCTCTGTGTTGTCTGGCTGATAATCCGTTGTCCGCCCGTGTGAGGGATGTGGGCATAGTACCTGCCTTACTCCCTACTAATAATGCAAAGCATCCACTGGAGAATGCTAAATGCAGGCGTGAAATGTGTACAGCCCTATACCAGTGTCCAGTAGGCAATTCACATGGATGGACAAGCGTATGAACAAGAATGCGCCCGTAACTGCAAACCCGGTGGAATTACACTGCCGCAGTAAGGCATTACACAGGTAATACACATAGGGACTACACTTGACATTCCCCATACAAATAACACAGAGACCCAGATGAGAAAGTCCAAAGCAAAATGAGGTACTGTAGAAACGGCGGTGACCAGTCAGAGCGCACCAGGAATTAAATGCAGTCACCATAGTTTATTGCAGCGCTTTCGTCTGCTTCATAAGCAGACTTCTTCAGAATACATACAATGCAGTTCAATTCACTACATTTAACACCCTTAATTGGGCAGTAAATAAGATGTGCTAAGTATTAATTAAATGCCTTAAAGGCGAACAAGCTAAAAAGTCTACTCGGGTTACAGATTGCACACAGTGAGTAAATCAGACATTGCTTCAACATGTACATTCTTCCGCAAAAATAATACTATATGTATTAATATGAAAGAAGACCCAACATAATGTTTTCCAAGTGTCTGAGTGTATACGTTACATATATATGTTCTAGGGATTGTGCCAATATATTAATAGAAGTAGAGACACCTAGTAATATAAATGAACCCTAATATATAGAGATAAACACTATGATTATGACTAATGTAAAATATATCAATGGAATGTAAAGATTAAAAATGTGGCAAAGTAAATATTCATTTACAAGGTTAGTTGAATAAAGCAATTCAGACATCCTTGTCAAAATACTAAAACAAGGCCAGCCAGGTGCTCTGTCTCACATGTACTGGGATGTTGTTCCACAGCATAGTGAGTGTCTGGGTGATGAATGTGTCCCACCAGCACGTTCTATTAATGACAGTGCCAAGGTGTACGTCACCAGCCCTTGTGATTCTGAGGGATCTAGATTCTTTAGGTGAAGCATAGTCATCAAATCCGGGTTCGACCTGGCCTTGGATGCCAGGCACAGGTCACCTCTGGGCAAGTGGTATGCGACGGAATAGGGATGGAACCCTTTCAGTTGGTCAGCATAACACATATTCCTGAGACCCTGCATCCGTTTGTGGATGAACTGTCAGGGCCTTCCCAGCTGCTGCAGGTGTCGGGTCACAGACATTCTGAACGGGGCATTGTACTCAATCATAGGTGTAATGAGTGATGAGTACAAGGGGACAATGACCTCCCTGATGTAGATGTGAATGCCTTCATGATCAGGTGGCCAATGTAGAAGGTCTATCTAACTATGTTAGCAATGTGTGTGTCGAACAAACGGTTACCGACAACACGGGTCCCCAGATCCCTGGTAACTCCCTCTGTGCTCAGTGGATTGCCACCTATATGGTAGCTAGGGGTAACCTCGTTCTTCCCGAAGGGTATGACTATGCATTTTACAGGCATTTAGCTGTAGGCCATGTCTCTGGCACCAGTTATCCATAGCTGTGAGGCCCTTCTGAAGGATATCTGTGTCAGATGTGTGTCCGACTATGGCATCCGGTTTGCAGTCATCTGCAAACATTGTCAGCCATAACCCCCCTGTGTTTGCTTGTACTTTTGAAATGTAGATGCGGAAAAATAGTGGACCCAGGACTGAGCCCCGTGGGACAACACCTGTGACTGGCTGTGAGTATGACATGGCGCCAGCAACTATGACCGTGTGGGTTCTGTCACTTAGCCAGTTTGCAACCCCTCTGGCGAAGTATGTATTTACATTCAAGCAGACGGGTTTATCAATGATACCTGAGGGTGGTATTGTGTTGAAGGCCTTTGCCAGGTCTAGGTAGGCTGTATGGACTGCTTTGCCCTCATCAATGGCCTTGGTGACTGATCCTAAAAAGTCAGACACGTTTAAAAGGCATGATCTGTATTTGACCAAGCAAAACTGGGTTGGATCCAAAGTATGCAAGTCTCCTATGTCATTATGTATGACTTCCATCATGATCCTTCTCCATGGCTTTGCAGATAAGGCTTGTCAAGCTAATGGGATGGTAATTACCAGGGTCAGTGAATGCACCATCCTTGTGAAGTGGGACTACAGTTGCCTTGTGCCACTACTTGGCACGTATCCTGAGGTGAGGCTACGGTTAAACAGCTGTCCTAACTGTGGGTTTAATTCCCCAATGGGTTCATGGAGTACACAGCTGGGACACCATCTGGTCCCATGGATGCTGTGTTTACTGCCTTGGAGAGAGCATTTCACACCTGTGTGTCACAGAAGTTCCAGGATCTACAATCCTCTGGTATAGATATCTCTCCATGTGGGGGTGAGGGGGGGGAGAAGTTAGCACCGAACCTGTTGTCCATTATGTTGGCAATGTGTGTAGGTTCAGTCATCCTCACATCATTCTGAACCCAGTGTGAGCATATCTGGGAGTGTCCTCCCAGGTGTTCAACATAGCTAAAGAAGGCCTTATGATTGTCTGTCGAGTTCTTGTTGATTCCTCTGTTGAATTTCCCCTGGATGATTTCCTGACAGCCTGTAGGTTTTCACATACAATGAGCAAGGGTGTCTTACCTTACAAGTATTCCACTCTATCTTGTAGTAGCTACCTCCAGTCATTCTAGAGCTTGTTCATGGCTGGGGTCCACCAGACTGGATGCTTGGCTTTGGTACAAAGAGTCTCAGTTTTGTATGGGATTGCCTGACTCATGCAGTCCTGTAGGTGCTGGTGGAAGGCATATGTACGTAATTCAGCGGTTTGAGTAATGTTTACCACTGGCTCAGGGGCCTCAAAGGAGACCACAGTAGTGTTCAGAAGTGTAAATTCGGCTTTTGAGAAAGGTATATGTATGGTAACCGGCACCACACACAGCATTGCATGCCAATAGCAGAAGCTATTGTAGGTTGTCCAAACACAGGTGTGGAACATCATAGCAATAAACCACGCCTGGATGTGGGTAATGCTAGATATACTCACGGCAGAGGTGGTGCGTTCCCGAGTCCGACGCCCGAGGGACCACACACATATGCGGCCTTATGCATAGGGCAACTAGGCAGCCTCCTAGGGCGCTCTACCGGGCACCTTTCAAGCCTTTATTTTGTGTAGGTAGACCAGGACGGGGTTAGCGGGTGATGTGGCGGTGGCATCATGGAGTACTTCTGCCTAGGGCACCACGTGACCTAAGGCCACTCTTGCCGTGGGTAAATACAGCAGTACCCACACCCAGACGCGGGTCATTGCTAGTATGCCATATCATCTATGGAAAGAAACCATATATTCCCAGACATAATGGCACAGCATAATGCCTGTCCGCCCAAACGCAGACATACGGCACCCGCGGCGGTGCGGACGTACTGCGCGAGATGTCCGTTACCAATGTCGACACTGTCTCGCTCTGTGAAACAAAGTCAACATAGCGATTCAATACTAAACAGCGACGGAGAGCCCGATGTCCCGTTGCTGAGCTGTTCAACCTGTTCCGCCATGTTAAATGTGTGTAGCAGAGCGGGACTGGCCCAAACTAAGCAACGGACATGTCCGTGGCTCAGTGAAAGCCGTCACGCAATGTTAAACCCATGTAATATAGCGAGACAGGTTATAAATACCGAGGGTTAGTAATGGAAATAGGTCCGTTCGACCAGACCGTGTGCAATTACTATAACAAGATCTACAACGGTACCGCCAAGCAGCGCACACGGTTAGGAATAATGGGGGACATGGTATCATAGACACGGACAAACCGTGCCCATGTGACTCATCTAACATTCGTACACGGTCAGGGCAGTTCCGTACACTGGGCGGACAAGACCAAACCCAAAGCACCACAGGAACACCCTGACAATCGAAGGCCTGTATGCGTAGGGGATATAAGCCCTTGTGATCTGAACATCCCTGCGGTCACGACATATGCATCCTGGGCCATGAGCGGGAGGGAATTAGGATTGTTTAGCATGTAGTACCGCACCTTTCCCAGCAGGGGAGTGGATGCCTGTGGCGTGCGTGAGTGCGGGGGTGGGGGGATATGTAAATGTAGCTAAGTACCATGGGTATGCATATTAATGAGACTGAACAGCTAACGTGTAGTGGTCACAGTAACCGGCAAACGTGAATGCAGTCCCGTTTGAATTACGACTATAGAACATATAAATGTGAACGTGTGCGTAATGCGTCCATGCTGCAAAGACTGTTACATGTATAAAGGTGTAAGTGCGTTCTGCACACGTCCGTCAACTGGATCAGAGATATGTTACCGGAATAGTCACAACTAACACAGACCACGTAACCACACAGACCCAGTAAACATATGTAAACAGAATACGGATATGCATGTGCGCCTGCTCGCAACCCACAATTAGGAAATGCAAGTGTGCGTGTGTGTGTGTGATCCACTCAGAGCAGGGAAGGTTAAGGATGTGTCCTCCACGTCAACCAGACATGTCTCATAAATGTCAGCCTCTGAAAGTATGGAATCGGGCAATGCCATGTAAAGTACCGTTAGAAATAGTGAGAAACACACGCTATGTGATGAGACAAACATAGAATGTGGATAGAATAACGTATGTGTCAGTAGTATGGATTGATGACGGTTATGCATCAGTAACCCGACCCACTTGTCAGAAGGTGCCCCATACGAATTGCGTTCAGTTGGCTCACACTTGTTGACCGGGCTAGGCTAGCTGGATATATGTCCAGTGTCAGCAGAGGCCCGTGGAGAAATGCTCCACACACAATAATAGCACAACATACCAAAGTACTCATATATGTAACCAAAGAAGAACAATAGAAAGTGTCCTGAAAGGACTGGTTACACAGATCCCAGACGACAGACAGATATATGGCCAGTGGAAGCACGTCACAATTATGGGATCAGGTCCCTAAAGTAGCAAGAAGGTCACACATGACACGCCAGAGAATTGCCAGATAGACACTGGTCAATGTAACACACAGCAAGATTAAGGGCCAACCAGCCGTACACCATGCCAGAACCTGTACAGTGGAAAGGTATGGCATGGTAATTGATGTGTACACAGGTAATCCACAGACAGTAACAAAGAAAGGTATGAAACGAGGGGTTCACATGTATATATCTACACACAGCAGTCCGACGGCCCGTATATATGATGCATGGACATAGATTTGTCACTTGAAAACAAGATGTAAACAACTACAGTTTATTCCATTTCATATTGATATAGTTATAATACAGTCATATTCATATGTAACATTGTGACTCATTTACATTCCTATTTATACAAAATATGCTTTAATTGTACTTATTGATTCCATGCTTTGGAATCGTAATGCAACAATTATACACATTGATATACAATATCATGATCAACACACTACATTCTAAGGTTTACTCACAACAATTATCAACTATGTTTCAATATACTGATTGTATTGACCAATATTGTAGTTATATTAACACATTGTTGTTGTATTATTGTTTCCATTAAGTAATGTATGCAACACTGATTTGTATATGTCAAGTTATCATCAAGACTTGGAGCACTGTCCACTTAACTATGAGCAGGTTTATTGATTAATTGACTTTAAACTGACTCTGAAGGAAGTGTATAAGGGACGACTATCTAATGTATTTCGTACTCCGACGATGCCCCATGTTAGTGGGTGAAAGAGCTCAGTATCTTTTGACTGTGGAGTGTATCGTTTTTGTCATTGTCTGTTTTGGCCTGATATATGTTCAATAATGTCTTTTATGAAGATGACCAGGACTCAAGGTTTGCTGTATTTCCGCTTACTGGCACGTGGATATAGATAGGCCAAGTAATACATAATATGGGTAGTCAAACAGACATCCGCGATTGGGGAACATACAGCAGCAGTCAAAACCACTGGCCAGATGGTGACAGTCCAACACGTTCTACACTTTACATATGCACATCGGTGTCCATTGTAGGACTCCAAAAATTGATCCATTCGCAATATCAACCAGCTGCGATCGACCCAGACGAAGTGACAGCCATGACTACGGCACAGCTAGACATATGCACCACCAGCGTGTTTAAGGTTGATGACAACTGTCCATGAAATGCAGGACATATGAACAGAAATCCCCAGATTGTCGTGTCCATAGAAGTGCGTCCACATCCCAGTCCCGCACACATGAAGGATGTGTAATGGGTACCGTGGAGGGTTGCAGCCATGGGATCCTGGGTATGCAAAAATGGGGCTCGGTGTTGTTTGGCAGATAATCCGTTGTCCCGCCCCGTGGGAGGGATGTGGGTATAGCACGTGCCTTACTCCCCACTAATGATGCAAAGCATCCACCGGATAATGCTAAAAGCAGGTGTGAAATGTGTACAGCCCTATATCAGTGTCCAGTAGGCAATTCCCATGGATGGACAAGTGTACGACCAAGATGGCACCTATAACTGGAAACCTGGTGGAATTACACAGCTGCAGTAAGGCATAACACAGGAAATACAGATAGGGACTACAGTAGACACTCCACATACAAAGTCAGACCGCCGTGCGAATACCGGCGTACACAGCACTCAATCTGCCAGCGACAGAATGGTGATCACTCGCTTCCATACCGCGGAACAAATGGGCGACCTGCGGAACACATACTAATGGCACACCAACAACGTAAACTAGTAAGGTTATAGGATGTTTAAGCTATGGCGTACACACATATAAAGAACATCCTTCAATGAATCAATAGGATCTACATGGTTTCTTCGTGTTAATGTGACAATACAGAGGCAGGAATGTCCCAATGGGATATCTGTGGATTAGTTAAAGCAATTGTTAGCCTGCATCATTGGAATTACACCATTTGGGTTCTGTGGCGGAAACCGGTTTACGTAGCACTACATAATATGGGTACTCGGACATCCGTGATTGCTGGACATACAGCGGCAGTCAAACACACTGGCCAGATGGACACAGTCCAATATGTTCTACACTTTACATATGCACACTGGTGTCCATTGTAGGACCCAAAGATTTATCCATATGCAATGTCAACCTGCTACAAGCGGGAGACCCAGATGAAGTGACAGCCGTGACTACGGCACAGCTACATATATGCACCACCAGCGTGTTCAAGGTTGATGACAACTGTCCATGAAATGCAGGTGATATGCACAGGAATCCCCAGATTGACCAGTACATAGAAGTGCGTCCACATCCCATTCCCGCACACATGGAGGATGTGCAACGGGTACTGTCGAGGGTTGCAGCCATGGGATCGTGGGTATGCAGAAACGTGGCTCGGTGTTGTTTGGCAGATAATACGTTGTCCCGCACCGTGGGAGGGATGTGGGAGTAGCATGTGCCTTACTCCCCACTGATAGTGCAAAGCATCCACCGGCTAATGCTGAATGCAGGTGTGAAATGTGTACTGCTCCATACCTGTGTCCAGTAGACAATCACTAGGGATGGACAAGCGTAGGACCAAGATGGCACCCATAACCGCGAACCTGGTGTAACCACACAGCTGCAGTGAGGCATAACTCAGGAAATACAGATAGGGACAACAGTAGACACACCCCATACAAAGCCAGACCGCTGCGAATACCGGCGTACACAGCACTCAATCTGCCAGGACCAAAAGGGGGATCACACGCTCCCATACCGCGGAACAAATGGGTGACCTGTGGAACACATACCAATGGCACAATATCAACGTCAGCTAGGAAAGCCATACGATGGTCAAACTATGGCGTTCCCACCAATGAAGAACATCCTTCAGTGAATTGATAGGATTAATGTCAATTGACCATGGAATACACCTAATCAACATCAAAGACCGCTGGCACCTTATGGCACACAAACCAAGACACACATAGGTAGATGAAACAGTCAACGTAGACATTTCGTCCACGATAGGTCACATGTGGTATCCAAAGGTTACTCCATAGACATGTAAGCGCTATCACCCGTAGGCTCCGTGAGACTTACACATAACATAGAGGTGTCCAGGCTTTATATATCCCCCCTTACACTTCCATGTGTTACTTTCTGTGCAAACAATGAACAGGTAACCACAGCATAGAAAGCACAGACGCAATGTTAACCACACACACATATGTTAACATCTCGGAAGGCATCCTATTAACACATGTATCATATGATATTGTACTATGCCGAATACTCATCAATCGAAGATTTAACACTGTATATGGAAGATATGCATAGCATATCACTGTAATACAGTGGTACAGAACTGAAAGAGTGGACAAATGTGTGCTAACCCTACATCTGTACCTGAACTACATTCCCGTTACGGGGGCTTGCTCCACCTGCCTCTCAAAAGAGGCCTCATCAGTGTTCCATCGGTCAGCCCTGGTGTGTGGCCAACCCTCCACCTACTAATCCAACTAGATCCGCATTCTATAGCATAGCTGATGAGGTCCCCCCTCTGGTATTATAACCTGGATGTCGTACAACACCGAATGTAGACGTATGCCTTGTGATGTGCCCATATCCGGCCGTAGGCATATGGCAATCCTGCGGCTGCCCAGGGCGCCGCACTAGTGGGGCCACCTGTCTAGTAGGTGTGTCATGTGGATATACCAAGATGGGGGCACCATGTGCTGTGGTGGTGGGCGCCATGGGGCCCTACAGCCTAGGGCAGCAGTCGATCTAAGTCCGCTGCCATAGGAGGGGTAGTACAGTCTGCAGGTATGTGCAGACATGTACATGAAACAGCGGTCCACAAGGATTACCCATAGTGGCGACACCTGCACAGATGGCTGTAGCGGGCACACACACGGCCATGCATACAGCACAGGTAGACATACACACACCATAACTAGGCAAGTACACACGAGGTGTATGGCGTGTACAGGTACACTGTCAGGTCAGCAAGGATAGCTGTCTGCCACGATATCCAGCAGATGTCCTTACGGTGTTCTGGAATACGGACAGTGCATGGACAATGAGTGGATATGCAACGTACCACAGTTATATGTGTCAGCCGTGCAAATATGCGATACATGGGAAAGACAGCCGTCCATGCTAGAGCAGCAGTACGGGCACAACATAGGTACATAGATATACAATGTCAGAGATACAGGCGGACACATGTGGCAGGCCCGGGAGTGTAATGTACACAGCATCACCCCACCACACCATAGCATGGTGCACGTGGAGAACTGCCACGGCGGTCGCCGACCACAACAGGCACACATGCAGTACACGAGCTGCGTACCACCATCCACAAACACAGGGATGGCGGCAGGATATGAGTGTTCGGCTTAAAACACAAGGCAATACCGTATGAACCCATGCATCTGGGAGCATGGACACACACACACATGTGGCAGGCATGGTGATTGACCACACCCCACATACCCAAACGCACAAGCGTCGACACAGGTATGGAATGCGCTACGGGGGCCACCGAGCACACCACCGTCAGAGGCACATGTACAGGTGGGTGACAACATCCGTAAAGGAATGGCGGCTGATAGTCAAGGTTTGTGTTGCGAAGCGTCTAAAAGCCTGATCATCTGCAGAGGCAGCTGGAAACACACACACACACAGGAAGGGCCAGGAGTCGAACCTACGCCTATCTACATGAACTCACTACAGCATGAAGCATTTACAGAACGCGCTACCGAGTTTACTGAGCACAGCGCTGTCAGAGGCATACTTCTAGGCAGCTGACATCACCCGTAAGAGAATAGCTGGCAATAGCCAAGGTATGTGTTGCGAAGCGTCTAAAAGCATGTTCATCTGCAGAAGCAGCTGGAAACACACACACACACACACACACACACACACAGGGAAGGGCCGGGAGTCGAACCTACGCCTATCTACATGAACTCACTACAGCATGAAGCATTTACAGAACGCGCTACCGAGTTTACTGAGCACAGCGCTGTCAGAGGCATACTTCTAGGCGGGTGACATCACTTGTAAGACAATAGCCGGCAATAGCCGAGGTATGTGTTGCGAAGCGTCTAAAAGCTAGTTCATCTGCAGAGGCAGCTGGAAACACACACACACACACACACACACACGGAAGGGCCGGGAGTCGAACCTACGCCTATCTACATGATTTCACTACAGTATGAAGCATTTACAGAACGCGCTACCGAGTTTACTGAGCACAGCGCTGTCAGAGGCATACTTCTAGGCGGGTGACATCACTTGTAAGACAATAGCTGGCAATAGCCGATGTATGTGTTGCGGAGCATCTAAAAGCTAGTTCATCTGCAGAGGCAGCTGGAAACACACACACACACACACACACACGGAAGGGCCGGGAGTCGAACCTACGCCTATCTACATGATTTCACTACAGTATGAAGCATTTACAGAACGCGCTACCGAGTTTACTGAGCACAGCGCTGTCAGAGGCATACTTCTAGGCGGGTGACATCACTCGTAAGACAATAGCTGGCAATAGCCGATGTATGTGTTGCGGAGCGTCTAAAAGCTAGTTCATCTGCAGAGGCAGCTGGAAACACACACACACACACACACACGGAAGGGCCGGGAGTCGAACCTACGCCTATCTACATGATTTCACTACAGTATGAAGCATTTACAGAACACGCTACCGAGTTTACTGAGCACAGCGCTGTCAGAGGCATACTTCTAGGTGGGTGACATCACTTGTAAGACAATAGCTGGCAATAGCCGATGTATGTGTTAAAAGCGTCTAAAAGCTAGTTCATCTGCAGAGGCAGCTGGAAACACACACACACACACACACACACACACATGGAAGGGCCGGGAGTCGAACCTACGCCTATCTACATGATTTCACTACAGTATGAAGCATTTACAGAACGCTACCGAGTTTACTGAGCACAGCGCTGTCAGAGGCATACTTCTAGGCGGGTGACATCACTCGTAAGACAATAGCTGGCAATAGCCGATGTATGTGTTGCGGAGCGTCTAAAAGCTAGTTCATCTGCAGAGGCAGCTGGAAACACACACACACACACACACACACACGGAAGGGCCGGGAGTCGAACCTACGCCTATCTACATGATTTCACTACAGTATGAAGCATTTACAGAACGCGCTACCGAGTTTACTGAGCACAGCGCTGTCAGAGGCATACTTCTAGGCGGGTGACATCACTTGTAAGACAATAGCTGGCAATAGCCGAGGTATGTGTTGCGAAGCGTCTAAAAGCTAGTTCATCTGCAGAGGCAGCTGGAAACACACACACACACACACACACACACACACACACACACACACACACACACACACACACACAAGGGCCGAGAGTCGAACCTACGCCTACCTACATGAACTCACTACAGCATGAAGCATTTACAGAACGCGCTAACGGGATTACTGAGCACAGCACTGTCAGGAGGCATACCCCTAGGTGGGTGGTATCATCTGCAGAGGCAATGCGTCCGATAGGGAATGAAGACAGAGTGCGCAGTCACGCAGCCTGTTACCATCCCAAGGTGGCCGTAACAACTGCGTTAGTGCTGCAGTCAGGAATACCAAATAACTAGTGATCAGTACATCACGACAGGAATACGGGATGCACCACATGACACTTTACCCTATGGGAGGGCATCCGTCGTGCAGGATGTAGGCAGCCAATGTGGCATGACAGCCACATATGTGTCACCTGGATGGTCACCATGGCTATACAGGATGCCATTGGCCATGGCTACACGCCCAGTTGCAGACATCGGTGGCGACTGTCGTGTGTACCCGGCGGTGTACTGGCCATGCCTCCACACCTAGCGGTTGCGAAGGGAGACAGACATGCTCACGGGTATCAACGCGGTCGGTAGCGGTGTGCACTGTCCTGTGTGTCAATCTACACAGCTGCTTACTGGGCATGCTCAGACACTTAGACTCGGCACAGAGCAGACATGCATACACATGGAGCAACAGCATGGGTGGCAGAATGTGGACCGTCGTGTGTGTCCAGCCACACAACAGCAACCCAGCCATGGCACAGGCGTGGCCGTTGCGAAGGGATACAGGCATGCACCCGAGGTATTACTGCAGTCGGGCGCGGTGTGCACTGTCCTGTGTGTCAATCTACACAGCTGCTTACTGGGCATGCTCAGACACTTAGACTCGGCACAGAGCAGACATGCATACACATGGAGCAACAGCATGGGTGGCAGAATGTGGACCGTCGTGTGTGTCCAGCCACACAACAGCAACCCAGCCATGGCACAGACATGGCCGTTGCGAAGGGGATACAGGCATGCACCCGGGGTATTACTGCAGTCGGGTGCGGTGTGCACTGTCCTGTGTGTCAATCTACACAGCTGCTTACTGGGCATGCTCAGACACTTAGACTCGGCACAGAGCAGACATGCATACACATGGAGCAACAGCATGGGTGGCAGAATGTGGACCGTCGTGTGTCCAGCCACACAACAGCAACCCGGCCATGGCACAGGCGTGGCGTTGCGAAGGGGATACAGGCATGCACCGGGTATTACTGCAGTCGGGCGCGGTGTGCACTGTACTGTGTGTCCATCTACACAACTGCTTACTGGGCATGCTCAGACACTTAGACTCGGCACAGAGCACACATGCATACACATGGTGCGACAGCATGGGTGGCAGAATGTGGACCGTCGTGTGTGCCCAGCCACACAACAGCAACTCGGCCATGCCACAGGCGTGGCGTTGCAGCGGGAATATCCAGGTGCAATTAACCATGGGTAGGACCGCCCTACAGTTTGTTGCATGCTACAGACCACCCTCCCAACTCCAGGATACCTGCACAGCCGTCCTGAGGACACTGGTGAGTGTGCATGCTCTCACAACAGCACCGTATTGGGTGACGTCAAGCACCCATACATAGACTGGGAACATTACCCATGACACAACACCCTCGCCACAGGTCCCGGGTGTTCATACACGTGACTGCTGTGAAACAGCCATGAACCATACCCACTAGAAGGGGACGTATACCAGTTCTGCCCATCACACATGGGGAGGAAATGCTCCACACAGGATGTACATCCCTCAATGGTGATGTCAGACCATATAGTGTATCCACTGGTAATCCACATCCTGCACCCAACACTGGCATGGGAGACCTAAGTGAGGACCTCTTCACAGCAAACCACAGACATCATATGACCGGTGTGGTACCCTACAAGTCCACCATGCCAGTGGTGAACACAGGCCGCACTGCCAACTCACGAATGCCTTCTCTGAGCACACACAGGGATGTCTGCACCAAGTGATCATGATAACATCAGGACCTTGTCCACCACAGGTAGGCACATGGTCTGGTGGACCACAGCCACTGACAAACTGTACATCAGCAGTTGGAGCTAATACATGACGGAGCATTATCAGTACCAGGAAGCCATCACCCATTCATACCAGCGTCAACATACGGCCACACATACAATCATCCAAGGCCGCTTGTGGTAGTGGTACTGCAGAGGGCACATGAGACAACCATAGGGCCTTCCTCAACTGTGGTAGGGACATGGGTGGGAGCTGAACATGGCCAGAAATGATCCAGAATGGTACAACGGTCACTGCACCCACAGACATTGTCAACAAACCAGCGGACATGTCCCATGCATACATCCACCCCCCACCCCAAGAGGGGACATATCCATCCCACCAGAGTCTAGCCTCGAAACATCTCATATGCCCTGGAGTAATCTGATATCTGTTAGATGGTTAACACAGCACCAATGGGCCCCGATGGTGTCCCTGGCTGTGTGCTACCCAACCTCATTGAGGCCCTCACCCCACACATAAGGCCACTGTCTCATGTTAGCCTTACTACGGGCTAGGTCCCGCTGGATGGCATATGGCATCTGTGGTCCCACTATGCCAGGGTAGTGCTGTTATGGACTGCAGACATTACCGCCCTATCAGCTTGACAAGCCTTGTCTGCAAAGCTGCGGGGAGGGCCATACAGGTGCCCATGAATACAAACAGTGGTGTACAGCCAATGCGGAACATACCCACAACAACTTAGTCAAGGGCAGATGCTGCCTCCCAAACCTGCTTTCGTCCTGTCTGGAGCAGTCACCAAGGCCATTGATGGGGGTAGGTTGGTTTGCACACACTACCATGCCCTGGTGGGGCGTTCAGAACGCACTCCACGTGGGTCTCATGGAAAGGCTCACCAGCGTACATGTGGGGACATAAGTCACACGATGGTTCTCAGAATGGTTGGAGGTCACACCACACAGGGTGTGTGTTCCTGGTGCCGTGTCAGACTAAAAGCTGGTCTCGGTGGAGGCCCACAGGGCTCCGTCCTGGGCCCCATGCCATTCGGCATTCGACCTTACAATGTGCATGCCAACATAGGGGATTGTGGCAGACAAGGTATGCAGATGACTGCACACTGGCACCATACCCAACACCCCATCTGACACGGACATCCACCTAGGGCGTCATACACATGGATAACTGGTGCGAGAGCCATGGCCTGTTGCTACATGCCAGAGAAGGTGCAGACCTACCCAGTGTGAAGGACATGTTTGCCCCAACGTAACATGTAGGTGGTGATCCATTCAACATGGTGGACGTGTTCATGGAGATGGGTACCACACCTGTCAGTAACCTCTGTCAACACACACAATGCCAATGTGGGTGGGAAGACATTCCACTGTGGCCACCTGGTCTGGAAGGAATCACATCCACATCACGGGTGTTCATTGTACCCTGTACACATCACACACCACAGCAATGATTGCGTACAATGGCACATATGGGCTGTACCTAACCTGACACCTGCAGCACTCGGAAGGACCACAAACATTCCACGAGGTGGGGATAAAGGTGCTGGGACATGTGTCTCACACTGCCCGACCAAGGGACTCCGGCTGTATACCTTCCCAGCACGTCTGCTCTGTGGTGATCTGTGCCTGACATACACAGCCATGTCCAACCTGGGTGACATGGACAAGTTCCACCTCCTAGGCTCCGGGCAAACACGGCCACAGAAGCAACTTACACACACCTCACCACAAAGATGACTAGGACGTGCTGGGGGAACAGGGTCAACGCCCAGAGACCCCTACAACACAGAGAGGATTGCCAGCCCATGTGAAGCAGAGGCCCTGACTGCCTTTGTGCAGGAGTAATCATGACGTGTGGATGTGTGATCATGAGTATGCACCAGGCATCATCTCTGTGTCAGTGCTGGACAGGGGACAGGAGACTGATGGATGTGGTACCCTCATCCTAAGGGGTGTTAGCAGCCACACACAGTCTTGCTAGGTTTACACATGCCGTAGGGCACATAGCCTGGTATGTACATGAGTGACTATGTACCAGTGTAGGGGTACATGCCGGTGTCTGATACCTCGGGTATGCGGCTATTGCCAGATGTGCCTGTGGGTACCCCACGACTACGTGGGGAACTGATAACAGTGCTCCCAGTGGGCACATGCAAGTACACCATAAGTGGCATACGGGTTAACTGAACCAATATGGTGCTACACATGTAACCAACACGCATACTGTGTACACAGAACAATGAATGCTGCACCTGCACTACATGGTATATCTGCTGCATGATGTCAGTGCACAAACCACATCACATACGCACCTGTCACCTGCCATACACAGCCACCACAACATACACATCACATACTATGCAGACACAGGTATCACATACACCTCTCACTATGTTGTCCACCCTGTGCATCAGAATATGTTTGCATAACCGTGCACCAATGGTGTAGCTCACGATTATGTGGCAGAGACTTCATCATATGCACAGGGTGATATGTGTGCCACAGGCATAGGCTGTACCAATGGATGACATCATGTGTGTGTAAGGGCCTGTGCATTTACTGGGCATGACTGTGCAGAATGCATGTGGATGTGGTGGAGCCCTACAGTTGTGTTTGCTGTGTGTGGGTATGTGTGTACACAGTTCAGTCATCTGTGATGCCTACACGGGTATACTTGGCAGCCCCAGACTGTACAGTGCAGGTGGTACGGCTCACTGTGTCGGCCTGCGGCGGCGTGACCCATGCCTGCCTGGGGTCGCACGGGCACTACCGGGTGGAGGTATAGAGTGGCCACTCCGATGACACATGTCCGCTGGAAGCGTGTCCACGCCGTCCAGGGCCACGTCCACGTGGCCTCCTGTGTCCTGGCCTCGTCGGTGTGGTAGCAGCTGCACTGCTGCTGCTACCGGCACTGTGGGGCTGGGCATGGGTGGTGGCACACACGTTGACCTGTACTTGGTGGTGTTACTAGCCCACGCCACGTGCCTATGCCTCACCCCTACCAGGTGTTCCTGCACGGACAGCTCACGCTCACGGATGGCCATGCCTCGGTCGAGGATCCCAGCCATCTCACCCAATCTCCTATCCAGAACATCGGCAAGATGCTGTTGGGCATTCGCCAATGACTGGATGTTCTCATTTAAGGAACGGATTGCGGACCTCTGCAGCCTCTGCCCTTCCTGGTTCTGCCATTCGGCACGTGCCTGCGCCGCCATCACAGTCTGGAACATGCGTCTGGTTATACCAGCTGCTGCACCCTGTACGGCAGGTGTATGTCTAGCAGTGCTCCTCCTACGAGCAGCACCTGCCACATGCCTGTGTGGCACTCCACCAGTCATTACACTGGCAATGTCATGTGTACCTGCACCTTCTGCAGCCACCACACATTCCTGCTCGGTGCCAACAGACGCTGACTGTCCGTCATCTATGGGCAATGGTGTTGCGGTATGTGTCGGCATCTGAACCGTGTGCGGGGATGAAAGGGACGTATGTGTGATGTTCTCCAATGGCACAGTGTCTGCCTGTGATGACCCTGCCTGTGCCTCATGCACATGGTCATCACCACTAGTATCTGTGGGGACACTAGCATCAGATGGACCGCCGGAGGGGAATGCACCTACAGCACCTGTCAATACAGAGACATACCGTAAGTTACATTACAGACATGCTGACACACACACACACACACACACACACACACACACACACACACACACACACACACACACACACACGTGGACACACACACATGCAGACACATCATGCATGTGATATTGCATGTGGCATGCAGCATTCCCACACCACAGCCCAGTGAATGCAGCCCAGACATTAATAGTGGCAGTATGCATACTGCCCTGGAGTGCACACTACAACAGGCAGGTGTCTGTTAGTAGGCATGCAGTACACACATTCATGGTAGTTTGCATGCATCACCGTGATACACCGTGTGGCCGGGCGAGTTAACTGTACACATGGCTGCCGTCACTATGTCATGTACACCGCAAACATGTGCGGTATCATGTGGACATGTGTCAATGGTGTCCCACCACATGCACCACATCACAACGGATGTCACAGTGCAGTGTTATGTGTACAGTCTACAAATACAATGCATCTGTAACAAGGATGTCTGTGCATGTGTGGTTGGTGTGAGCTGTGTACATAGCTGTGCAGTGTGGAGTACGGGCACTGTGCCACTGCACGGTAGCAGGACACCGGTATGTTTCTGTGCGATGCGTGACCTGGACGCATTACATTGCCATGTCTGAAACCAGTTCAGCTGCTCAGCAGCACGTATATGGTGGACATTGGTGGCACCTCTATTGGCTGGGGACAGTCATTCCATTTCACTGGTGTACCACATCGGATGTCCAGGGGGTCCACTACAGTGATGAGCCCACTATGTGTGGACAGGGTGCAACAGTGACTACCCACTGCGGATGTACTGTGTGGCAACATGCCTGTAGGTATCACCCATGGCCTTGTTTGTCTGGGTCATCGACAATTGTGTGTGATGGACCTCGTGCACATGGCCCTGTGGTGGCACATGTGACATACAACCGTACTAGTCTGAGGTGTCACATTCCCTACGGCTATGCAGACATTGTGGATGTCTGCTATGTCGTCATAGGTCATGTCATGGTGTGACAATGTTGCAGACAGACATCCACGTGCATGGGACATGTCATGTGCCATGTCACAACATGTGCACCCAATGCAGGGGCATAGGTCACAGTGGTAACACCTGTGCTCTGGCCAGATCACAGCTCACTATGTGGTACTGTGTTCATACTGCAGAGGCATACCAATGCATACTACACATGCAGCCATTGTGGAACACCTTCACCATTGTATGCATAGCTGACTGCACATAACACACCAATGGGTTATGTGGTGTCATGCCACTCTATACTAACGGTTGGATCTACTGTACATGGGTGGTGTGTGTGTCGGATGGTGCAACCTGTATACCGTGACTGGGGCACACCCAGGTGTGCATGTCATACCTGGACACATGGGGAATATCAATACACCGTATCATGCCTTTTACTAGCAACAGACTTACCTGTGACAGACCCTTGTCTTTGCGACACGCCAGGCGTACCTGTATAGGGATGACACAAAGGTATGCACATTATCCATTACTATCGCCACAGTAAGCATTCTGCATGTCACATCATGCACCTGCGTGTTCGCATGTGCTCTGCACATGTGTGCATACACAACATAGCATACTGTAGTATGCATCCTGTGTGGCCATATACCTGGCATGTGTTGCTATATTATGTATTGTACTATGACACCCACTCCTACGTCATACAAACATGCAACACTGACTTACCAGGCAGCTCCGAGGTCATTGTTTGGGAGACACCCACCTCCACGATGGACGCGAGGGTTTCAGCGTGTTGTTCCATGGGTGTCCCCAGACTGGCCAGGAGCTCCTCCGTGGCTGTGAGTGGGGGCTGGGTTGGTGGCCCACCACCTGTCCCACCTTGTTGTCTGGCGATTGCATGCCGGATTAGGTCTGTGCAGTGCCTGCGGATCTGTTGATATGTGCGGTTGTGGCCGCCCAGGCTGTTCACCCTCCTGTGCATATCCTGCCACATCTCCTCCCGTTGTTGTGCCTGCAGTGGCACATGGCTAAATAAGATGTCATAATTATCATGTAGCAATGGTATGATCACCTCGTCTTCTTGTCGGCTAAAGGCAGGCAGCGGAGCGTGGCATTATCTGTAAGACATAACGATGGTGGCAGGTCACATTTACACTGCTGTTCTGGCATACTGCTGGGAATACATTGCTATGACATGTACAACATCTGCACAGTAATCTCTGCAAGGCATCATGGCAGTGATACAGCCAATGTGTTGCCGTCACACCATTGAGCAGTGGGTGTCATTTCATATCTGTGTGTCACCTCATCACACTGTACACGCACCATGTTGATGTTAGCCTGCTGTGGACATGTGTACCTGTCTACACCTGTGTCCATATCAGTTGGCACGGGTCCCCTTGTGACAACAGTTCTACTGTTCACCTGGATGCTGTCTATATGTCAATAGACATCACGTACGTGGCCATTATGAACATCAGCAGTGGCACTGTACACATACACATGGACACCTGCACATGCATGTGTTGTGCCATGTACATCCACACAGCACTGTATGGGTGTTGGCCAACTTTCCACGGCTCACCTGTGTTGCACATGTGATACACATGGGACAATGTGTAACCATGCCACATTAGCAGGGAAGGTCATGCATAGCATGTACACACACATTGTCCACAGCAGCACACAGCACCTGTAACACCACAGGGTGCATCACCGTAACATTACTGCTGTGTATGGTTGATAGTGACAGTGCCTTTTGGCCATCGCACCATGTAGGACTGTGATAGCACATGCAGCCTTGCTGGGCAGGGCTGCATGGTATGGCAGGGTATGCCACATACATGGCACTGGGATGTGATCCACCTGGGGGGTAATGATATTGGCAGGGTGGCTGTCCATTCCATATGTCATTGCTATGTGTATTTGGACATTACACATGTCTATCACCATGGTGTGGACACTGGCCTTATGCAAGGTAGGCTGCACGCTGCTTGGTGGGGTGTGTCTGGTGCATGCAGGTATCACACACCCATGCATACACTGTAACCCTGACAGGTGCTATGTGCTGCGATATTGATCTACACAGTGCTGTATGTGGCCACACACTGCTATCCGTGCACATGGATGGTTACCTGGACTGGCGTGGGTACCACATATGTCTACATCCAGTGCCTGCTGCCACCCCATGTCTGCTGGTGCACTACACACCGCCATCCCTCCCTCTGGAAACGTGATGTTGGGCACAGCATAGGTATCCATGTATGGGGACAGGGATGTTCACATAGCAGGGGCACTGATGGTATCGTCGATCTGACCATACACATATGACGCACCCATCACACATACAACCCATTCATTATGTTGTGAAGAACAGTGACACAGCTATACCGCTACGCTGGAGACATTCACAGGCGTACATACACAGATGCATGCATGTCCAGCTTTGGCATGGCCTGGACTATTGGTGTGGTTCGGCACATAACGTGTTTGAGTGTGGCTGGTGCAGAAGTACTGTGCACATGTCTACACAGTCTGCCTGTTCTACAGTAGGCATCGTTTATGTGCTGTGCACATATCATATCTGCACATTGTGTTGGTGTCTGTCTATCCACGGGCCAGTGGTGGGACACACAGGGCTATTGTTGAACATATATGCATGCAACCCTGTACTGCTGTACTGCTAGCTTCTCAGGTGCTAATGTGTCATACACATGCACACCATACCCACGGATGTGGTAGTGGGTTGCCACCCGTACCCATCTCCTCTTGTGGGTTGCTATCATCCCACACCCTCTTTGTATTGTATGTTCAGGCTATGCACCTGTGTGGGGCTTGTGGGCGTGCAATGCAGTACTATGTGCCTTTGCACCCATCGCAGAACAAGTCATACAGGTACACTGGCGGCCATACACTGCACAGCTTGATGTTGGCACATCACATGTTGTACACACATAACACATCTCCTGTGGGACATGGTCAAATGTACAGGCATGTCCATCAGTCACATGCCACTACTACCCCTACATGACGGCTATGCAGGACATGTGGCGGTACAGCAACTGTCACATGTGCACCTGCAATGCCCCCTACCTGCATCACGTGGTACTGCCTGTGGGGTATGTGCGTCTGCACCCATGCTATGGCCATAGATGACAGTTGTACATCGATATGTGCAACATACCTCATTGGAGTTCTCATGTGCACATGTTCAACATGTCAACGCATTGTTTGTGTCTGTCAGACAGTCATTGTTGTGCATGGTTTACATGGCAGCCATGGCGTACTGTGTCTGATTCCACGTACTTCATTGGACTACCAGCATTGTACATTATCACGGCACATTCCAGCCATCACATAGCCATCCTAGATGACAGTGGGAGGTGTTCTGCCATGTGCACATATGTCACAGTACGAGGGTGACTGACACACATTCTCAGGACAGGGTTCTGACTGCTGTGGATGTGTGTGATGCTGTCGACGACCATGACTGCACCAGATGGTGTCATCTGGATGTGTAACATTCACAACACACACCTACCTTCACATAGCAACACATCATCCACAAGGATGGACATCCCTGCATGAACACTGTATGCAGTATGTCTGTATGACCACTGCATGCACCACTGGTAGCCACCAGCATGGCTGCCAACAGCGGCAGTGTGTATCCTGTGTGAACATGGGTTACACCATTCACAACACACCTGTGTCAGATGTCCCTGTTGTGTGTCACAGTGCAGTTCCACACATCATGTAACAGTATGCATCATGCATGTTGCAGACATGTGAGCGGCTGTGCAAGTCAACATATGCACACATGACACATCACCTGGTACAACATGTCTGTCTTACCACATGCTATTGTGACCACCCTGTGATGACATTGTACAGGCTACGTGGAATGGGACATCTGATGGCTCAATGGTGTATTCACCCTCTGGGTGTGTGTCTAGCCGAGTGTACAGTAGGCAGTGGTCTGCACACAGGATACTGTACATTTGCCTACTCTGTCACTGCGACTGTTGACTATGATCATACTGTACTTATGCAGGCATGTGGTATTGATCCAGTATGACAGTCATGGTCAACCACAGTACTGTGGCACACATGACCTGCGGACATCTGCCTAGGGTGTGGGGCCCACATGTCCATCTTCACATGCTATGCTGCCTCTGCAGCAGTGTCACATGTCTGTCGCCAGCAGGGCTGTCACAGGCAGGCACGGCATGCAGTGATGTGTGACAATGCTTGCACCCCCACTGTGCTGTACACATGCACTGCACACACAGTAAGGCATGCCTGACATTAATCTGCGGTGCCTGGGACCTGCCTCCATGCTCTACAGAGCACACCTGGCGGTCCAGATTGTACACAGATCATACCTCCCAGGCACATACCTGGACTGCAACACACACAGGTGAGTGGATCCCACATCACACAGTGATGTACACACATACTGTATGTTTTTCTAAGACAAATGCATCATAGGTACTCCATGTTCGGATACCCATGTTTGTGACCGCTAGACACATTGTGACACGTGACGGTGAATACACTGTACACCACAGGTTACATGCTGGCTGTGTTATCATACTGTACATTGCACCTCGGACAGTTGCTACTGCCATGTGCTGACAGCAACACACTTCCCTAGTATGGACTCCCATGTACCCACACATGCTTGGCCATGCACTACACATAGCTGGGTGACACATTAAACAAGACATACCATACCTACACTACCCTTGGCATGCACCATACCTCCATGTGTCTGTGTGCTATACCTACAGACATCCCCCTTCTGGTTGATGGACATATATGCTTTGCGGCCCTGCTAGCCACACCCTGGACACACACCCATCGCAGCATACATGGTACATGTGCTCAACAGATGTACTACCAACATCTGCTGACGGGGGTAGTTAATGGCATGGCACCCCGGCAGACGGACAGTATACATGACTATGCTGACACATATCACAATGCACTTCCGCTACATGTACGCACTGGTAGGGACCATACAGAGACATGGTGGTACTGGCCTTTTCACAGATGCCACGGTGGTATGCATGTTCCATGCACATGTGCTGTATGGGCGCATGTGCAGGCTGTTGCACGGTGGGTATGTTCAAATGTGTGTGGTGCATCACTTGACAGTCATGGTGTGTCCTCGTGGTCCATCACATACTCCACAGCTAGCTACCTACACATGACCACCATACTTTGCAGTGTGGGCCCTCACGCAGTGTGGTGGTATGTCTGTGTTGTTTGGCTACATCCACATTCAATGTAGCATACGACAGTCACCCAGGCATTGCCGACAGATATGTTGTTGGCAACATGCCAGCCAATGGGTTACCTACCAATAATATACACTCTCACTCACTACAGGGTTCCAATCCATACATGGACATCGCATTGTCCCTGTGGACACATACATGGTACTGCCATGCACACATTATGTCCTCGGACACTGTCCCAATGTCACCTCCAATCTCCATAGCTGTTATACCTGCCAAACTGGTTGTTATGTGTCTCTGCAGCAGCCCACTGAATTAACTGCTAGCCCATTCATGGGCGTTGTGTACCTTGACCACCACACCACCGCATCTATCACACTACACATGGGTGGTAGTGCATTGCACGTGTGGGACTGCATTCATACAGACATGACTGCACCATTCGGTATGGCACTGGGGCACATCCTCACATACATGCTTCACACACTCATTGACGACTTCCATGCCTTTACTGGCACCCTTGTTGGGCGTCTGTGTGCCACAGCACACCACATCCACATGATGGCCACCTGTCATACCATTGCATGGGTGGTTGGTGTAGTACAGAGGGTAACAGATCAGACATTATCCCCACATTGCCCTTCAGCACCATTCCACATTCTGGTATTGGCAATGTACACATCCACCATCACATCATACCCTGTGTCTCAGGATGTTAGGCTATGTGACTCCTGGACAGGTCACACAGTGGTGCAAGCATATCATGCTACCTACGACATGTAAAGTACATGTGGCATTACACAGTCCTCAGTCATGTGTCCCCTCATGTTCACTATTTGCTTACATACACAACATGCTGTCACGGAGTAATGTCCATGTCTACATGTCCCACATCTACATACCTGGCAGCATTCTAGCTCCAGCAGCTCATACTGCTAACATCCATGCAGGTGTCGGTGTGGCAGATATATCGTGTAGATGTCATTGTGTCAGATACATCACGGATGGTGCATACACATCACCTTTGCATAGCGACAGTCATCCACTGGGTATCACGTGGATACTGTCCCTATACATGCATATCACATTGTACATGGTTGCTGTACACACACATGCCCCACATGGTGCTGTGGTTGCCATATTCCACTGTGGCGTGGGTACACATCTGCAGGGCCACACATATCTGGACTATGTGTGTTGCTGGGACATTGGTAGCCTTTGTACTTGTGCCATACACACATCTACACACGGGCAGGGTTACTATAACACATTTGTGGTGGTGTGCCTTCCACAATGGCTACAACTTTCCATGTCACAGTATAGTCATGCTGCGATGTATACCAGGCTCAGACAGTTTACATATGCAGATGACAGACGGGGAACACATCTGTACTCATCTGCATACCACTTACACAGTGGTGTCATGTACTCTGCCATGGGCCATGTCCTCCGCATTACTGATGCATGTAGTACTCCTACATGGCGTTTGCAGTGGGCAGGGTGAATGAAGCAGTCATGCATATGTGCACACAAGCCACATTGCTTAGCCTGGCCTTCTGTTTACCTACACAGACTAGACACACACCATGCTGTAGAACATAGGTCCTGTGCACATCCCACAGGGACACACTGTGGCACTGGTCATGTGATAGCTCCCTTGCTGATAGGGTGACACATACACATGGGACCACCACAACAGCAGTACTGTGTAGACATGCAGTTGACATCCACCTTTGCTGTCCAGTGGACAGTACCATGGGGGTGCGACTGTGTACATTGCACATGTGTTTACACATGGACCTGCCAGACATCATTGTTGCACACATTGCACCTGCTACAGATAGCTTGGACATGGTTACTTGATGTTCCTTCCATTTTGGGTGGCTATTCTGCTACTGCTCTGTCCCATATCTGCAGGCCATACATATCCTGTTAATGTACATAACACTAGGCCATCGTCCATCATGCATGCTATGCCTGTGATACTGTGTATAATGTCTGAACGTATCCATCATGATAGCTTTACATTATACATACTTGACATGGTCACCCTACTGCGAGGCATGCGTGCGTCGTGCACACATTACGTATGACATCGACAATATCTGCCCATACACATGTGTGCTGTGACACTATACATACATGTCCTATCCTGCTGTGGCACTTCATTGTTGGACATCCACTGCCAGCATCAGCGCGTGGGTGGTGGCATTGTTCTGTGTTTTAAATCACGATGGCACCCCTTGGCCTATCCCAGCTGTGTACATGATGTCCCACTGCTGTGCACACGGTGTCCACAGTGGTTGGTATACTCAGCAGGTTAACACTACATAACCACCTTTCACCACTCTCTCCTTTATGGACAGGTATCTTTACTGACAAACACCGTTCACATACAGTGCCGATTCGTCATACATATCATCGTTACACACCAGTACATCTCGTGGGTTCTACATACCTTTCCTGTATTGCTTTCCGTATTCCGTTTGTGTCACGCTACTGACAAGTGATCGGCTCTTGTAGGAATAACGTCTTTGTTCGGTATGAACATACAGTTTGACTATCCTGGGAGTCTTCCTTATATCCGTCGTCACCTGCGGCATGTGGGTTCATCACACCAATAGCTGTTCCTCGGTGTGTACTTATGCGCATATCACCTGTGCATCTCCTCCATTAAATGCGGACTTTCGTCGGAACTAGGCCATGGTTCATTCATCGTGGGCGTTGGTTATCTGCACTACCTTCGTGGGGATGGTATGTATTGTGTTATATTAAGCGTGACTACAACGCTTATGTGTCGCGTCAGGTACACTTGGCTGTCGTGTTAGCCTTGGATTGTGTGTTGGGTATGGTATTATGTTCCACATGTGGGTGTCCGTGTCCTGCGGCGTCTGTCGATGGCGTTTTGCATTCTGATGTGTAACATAGCTCTTGTATTCCTGTACACAGCGGATGCAGGTATGCATCCGCTGCTGATAGTGGTTCCCACGGATGTTGCGGGTATGCGCTGTCATTAACTGCCTGTATGTTTTGCTGCTATCGGATTGTATCCCTTTGATATGTGCGATGGGGTATATCGGCTGTGGGTGGCAGTGCGGGTTGTGGGCCTTGCATTTGTACATACGGTATGCTTCTGTGTGTGCTCCATCCCTGCCTGGGGAGTTACAAGTTACCTGTCTGTTGTTCTAGGAGTGTAGGTTTTGTTGATGTCGTCTGCTGTCGGTACCGCCTGCTTGTGTGCTTCCTGCATGTATTCCTCCGTCACATCGGTAGTATATCTGCAGCTGTTCGTAGGTGCCGACTATCCCTTGGCATTTTGTCACGGATATTTACGGTCATTCTGTTCCTGTGGTTGGGGGGGCCTGTATGCTACCGGTTGCCACCTATTCGGTGGCGATTGCTTGTTTAACACTCGTAGAACACACAGCGGTGTTTACGGACGATACGTGTCCACGATCGGTGCGGGGTAGCACATGCGTATTTCAGCGGTACATAACTATTGCTGCGTAACGTTGCCGATATATCGTATTGGAATTAACATGTCGGCCGCCATACATCCGGTGATGGTTTGTACATCGTCCTTTGCATGTCATGTTGGCTATACTCCTGTGGTACATTCTGGGACATTTTCGATTTGCATCGTTTTCGTCGCCAGCGCCTAGCCAGTGAGGAGCTCTCAGTACTACTTTGTGGGTACTGCTATACATACGCCTGTGGTTCCTATACTGTATGCCTACACATGTTATTCCACTCCGCCTGTCACATGCCACCTACATACACATTTTATAGTGTCACACACATTACACTGGCACAGCGGAACACACGACACCCTCACCTCACACATAGACATACTGCCGCTTTCGCAGGGGCGGTTGCACACAGTACCTACGTTGACCACGCCGCGGCGGTGTCTACCTCCGCCCTCATATCCTCAGAATATTACCGCACATGTCCTGTTACTGTATCGTGGCCTGGCGATCATCCCGAATGGCGAATATGCATTTAGGTGGGTTGACCTTTCCATGGGTGGCGTTCCTGCTCTGTCCACCCTCCGGATAGTCGGGTTGTCGTTCAGTATGTTTACTATGTTGAGAGTTCGCATCTTACTGCATCTGTAACCTTGCATCCCTGTGATTCCCTGTTTAACTTGTTGTACTTTATATCTGTGTATGTGTACATATATTTCTACGTGTAATGATATCTATATCCATATTTGTGTATGCACATATGTACATATGTAGACACCTTGCGAGCGTGGCAGCATACGCCACGCCGTCTGCTGTCGGACCAGCGTCGCGTTGAGGTGTTGGCGTTCCATGCTCCGCTGGCTGTTGGTTGTGCAGTGTTTGGGTGCTACCTATGTTGGAGTCACACATGGGACCGCCCATACAGTACACATTACGGGCGGACATGTTTGTGTGCCGTCCATTTCACTGTGTGTGCAGGTAGGGAGGTGTCAGTCCATGGGGCCTACGCTGTCAGAGTATGTGCTATCGTTCCCTCTTTGCCAAGGCATAGGCATATTGGGTGCGCCTCCGTCTGCCTACTGGGGCTGGCACAGTGTGTTCATGGCACTGACCGCCCTGTGCCTGTGCTTGCCTTGGCAGTTGTGGCGGGCTTGGTGGCCCTACACCATTATGTCCCTCGCGGCAGCTGTTTCCGCAGGATCATATTATGTAGCATAGCACATACTATGAATATGTGGGCACATGTGCCTGGAGAGTACTGCAAGGCTCCACCAGATGTATCCAAGCACCGGAACCGTGATTTCAACATCCCAAACACACGCTCTATGATTATTCTGGTTTGTGCGTGTGCCTCATTATGGCGTTCTTGCATGTGTGTGTGTGCATTTCTGATGGGTGTGATCATCCACGGCTCAATGCGTAGCCAGCATCCCCACAAGGTGACCTTGTGTGATGTCCCCTGGCGAATACCTGATACAGCTGTGAGGCATGCCAGATATGGGAGTCGTGGTAGCTTCCGGGGCTGCCAGCACACACATCCATGATAATGCCCTGCGCATTGCACATGACCTGGCAATTGATGGAGGGAATCCCTTGCGGTTTATGTAGCGTCTACCCTGCTCACGGGTGGTGACTTGATTTCTATGTGCGTACAGTCTATCGCACCCAGTACCTCCGGTATTGTGCCACACGGTGGAAGTGGCGCATATTGCTAGCCAACTCCTCCTGAGATCTGGGGAAGTATATATACTCATGGGCATGTTGTAACATGGCATCCAGAAACTGGTGTAGTACCCTGGATGCTGATGCCTGTGAGATGCCCATTATATCCCGGTTGGCCTTTGAAAGGTACCTGTTGCCAGTATTCGCAAGCTTACACATACCTTTGTGTCCACTGGGATGGGCTCCCTCTGTTGTCTCTTGTTCTCAGGCTTGGCGGCACAGCTCCACTATTTGCTGTAACGTGTCCCTGTCCACCCTGTAACGCTCTACTATCTCCAGGTCTTGCAGCGCCCTGGTAGGTCACCCTTGGTCTGAACACTCTCCTTCTCCTCTGAGGCCTCCGGTAGTTGTCGGCACCCTCCTCCGCAACTCCGTCTGTCTCTAACACATGCTGATGCATCACGGCCACGGCAGCACCCAACATATACATTTTAAAAGTTCCCGATGTGTTTACACGTAGTACAGCGTTTGGGAATTTAGCTGTGTGTTGTGTGCATTCCCACTTTATAGTGTTGTGCTGTACACCGGTGATGTCATTGGGTGTGTCTCTGCTGCCGTATCTGTGGGTTATCTACCGTGTTTTACCGTTGGCACTGCAACGCTGTTGCCTTTGGTGTTACATTACACTTGCCTGCATTGGTTTAGCTTTACACCTTACTTTACTGTTTCTGCGTTGCACCTACTATTTACGGGAGTGCATCCTGCAGGCACATGACATGTCATGCATTTTGTCTGCCGCCCCGTTATGGTAAGTCTGTCGTTGGGTGTGGTGTATCCGTTCTTGGCTCTTTGCATTTCTGGAACATCCACTACTTTCTTTGCATTCATATTCCTCCCCTTTCCCGTTTTGCAGATTTCTGCATGCAGAGTTGTCAGCTGCCGCCGATTGCCCTCCGTCGGTTGATTGGTGTTAATTGCTCATTCGACTCAATTACACTGCTTCGCATTTCCTCATATTCTCCGCATCACCTTCCTGTATCCATGGTTGTTGACGGGCGGCCACATGACTGGTTTGGGGAACGTAGTCATCCTCGTGCACATGCATCTGTCGCGGCGCATTGTATACTCTCAGCGCATCTATTTCCTCACACGCGGTCCTGATGCTGTGATGTGCATTGTACAGCCCAGGTTTGCTGGGCTCCAATGTCTTCCTCCTACAGCGCACACCCCTCTGCGATTGACAGGTGTTCCCTCTAGGCCACTCCTCGGTGTTTTACCGTTTGGGTGCAGCCTTACGCCGGCGGGGTTTTGCGATTCAGTATTATCTGCCTCATTTGCATGGCATTGACTACTAATACATGGTTACTGGCCAGACACCGGCGCCACTCCTTGGCAACCCTTGGGCTGTGGTTGTGGCTTTCCATTCATACTATGGTGTATTGTGGCTGTGATGCTGATGTGTCTTATACTGCTCTTTTATGGCATTGTCATATTACTTCATTGTTCCTCACCTTCCAGCGGACATGTCCTGGGGTTCTGCTGTGGTTTTCGTACATGACATTTATGTGGTTATTTACATTTTCTGCAGGTTTTCCTTTGACATTCTCAGTTTCTTTCCACATTGCCATGTTGCACCACTATGACACATGACGTTGGCAGCCTTCCGTTACTCCTATGTCATGTTTGGATATATGTAAACCGTTTTTTGGTTTACATTGCCGTGCTGTTATGCTACGCCCGCCACTTCGTGAATCGCTACTTGCCTTCATTTGCATGGTGCAACACCGCACATGGGGTATTTAACATACCTCGCCGGGAGGCGCCAACTCGCCGCCTTCGATGCCGCGTGGGTTTGGATCGTACCTGAATCGCTCGGCCATGTCTGGCGTTGTGGCCTCGCCATCGTCGCCTGGCGCAAGGTTCATGAATCCGGGGTTGAGTCTCAATAGCATTGACATTATAGTTTAAATCAATTGATTTGATTTGTAGTGGATGTCTTTGTAAACACTTTGGTTATTTTATTGAATGTTACTCTAACTATTTCTTTATTTTAATTGCTTGTATAAAATTGTTATGATATGTTATTTTTGTATGTTAAAAACAATAAACTTGTGTTAAAAAAATAAATAAATATAAAAGTTATTGACTTATATAGAGCCCCCTCCACTTTCCCTACACCTCTTTGCTAATTATTAACATATACCAACTCTGAGATTGGTGAAAACAGTAGAGAAAGGATGCAAAGGAAGCCCTTTCTAAAACATTTTTGATGTACAAAACGCGATCGGAAAGCTTAATGAATAAATGCTATATATATATATATATATGGGGAGTTACAAGTTACCTGTCTGTTGTTCTAGGAGTGTAGGTTTTGTTGATGTCGTCTGCTGTCGGTACTGCCTGCTTGTGTGCTTCCTGCATGTATTCCTCTGTCACATCGGTAGTATATCTGCAGCTGTTCGTAGGTGCTGACTATCCCTTGGCATTTTGTCACGGATATTTACGGTCATTGTGGTCCTGTAGTTGGGACGGCCTGTATGCTACCGGTTGCCACCTATTCGGGTGGCGATTGCTTGTTTAACACTCGTAGAACACACAGCAGTGTTTACGGGACGATACGTGCCCACGATCGGTGCCGGGGTAGCACATGCGTATTTCCGTGGTACATAACTATTGCTGCATAACGTTGCCGATATATCATATTGGAATTAACATGTCGGCGCCATACATACGGTGATGGTTTGTACATGCGTCCTTTGCATGTCATGTTGGCTATACTCCTGTGGTACATTCTGGGACATTTTCGATTTGCATCGTTTTACATGCCAGGCGCCTAGCCAGTGAGGAGCTCTCAGTACTACTTTGTGGGTACTGCTATACATACGCCTGTGGTTCCTATACTGTATGCCTACACATGTTATTCCACTCCGCCTGTCACATGCCACCTACATACACATTTTATAGTGTCACACACATTACACTGGCACAGCGGAACACACGACACCCTCACCTCACACATAGACATACTGCCGCTTTCGCAGGGACGGTTGCACACA
This sequence comes from Protopterus annectens, assembly GCF_019279795.1. Taxonomy (NCBI): domain Eukaryota; kingdom Metazoa; phylum Chordata; order Ceratodontiformes; family Protopteridae; genus Protopterus; species Protopterus annectens. Next base: position 410,886,846 of record NC_056727.1, read on the forward strand.
GTACCTACGTTGAACACGTCGCCGGCAGCGGTGTCTACCTCCGCCCTCATATCCTCAGAATATTACACGCACATGTCCTGTTACTGTATCGTGGCCTGGCGATCATCCCGAATGGTGAATATGCATTTAGGTGGGGTGGCCTTTCCATGGGTGGCGTTCCCTGCTCTGTCCACCCTCCCGGATAGTCGGGTTGTCGTTCAGTATGTTTACTATGTTGAGAGTTCGCATCTTACTGCATCTGTAACCTTGCATCCCTGTGATTCCCTGTTGAACTTGTTGTACTTTATATCTGTGTATGTGTACATATATTTCTACGTGTGTAATATCTATATCCATATTTGTGTATGCACATATGTACATATGTAGACACCTTGCGCCGAACGTGGCAGCATACGGCTATGCCGTCTGCTGTCGGACCGTCGGTTGAGGTGTTGGCGTTCCATGCTCCGCTGGCTGTTGGTTGTGCAGTGTTTGGGTGCTACCTATGTTGGAGTCACACATGGGACTGCCCATACAGTACACATTACGGGCGGACATGTTTGTGTGCCGTCCATTTCACTGTGTGTGCAGGTATGGGGGTCTCAGTCCATGGGGCCTGCGCTGTCAGGGTATGTGCTATCGTTCCCTCTTTGCCAAGGCATAGGCATATTAGATGCGCCTCCATCTGCCTACTGGGGCTGGCACAGTGTGTTCATGGCACTGAACGCCCTGTGCCTGTGCTTGCCTTGGCAGTTGTGGCGGGCTTGGTGGCCCTACACCATTATGTCCCTGCGGCAGCTGTTTCCGCAGGATCATATTATGTAGCATAGCACATACTATGAATATGTGGGCACATGTGCCTGGAGAGTACTGCAAGGCTCCACCAGATGTATCCAAGCACCGGAACCATGATTTCAACATCCCAAACACACGCTCTATGATTATTCTGGTTTGTCGTGTGGCTCATTTTGGCGTTCTTGCATGTGTGTGTGTGCATTTCTGCTGGGTGTCATCATCCACGGCTCCAATGCGTAGCCAGCATCCCCCACAAGGTGACCTTGTGTGATGTCCCCCCTGGCGAATACCTGATACAGCTGTGAGGCATGCCAGATATGGGAGTCGTGGTAGCTTCCGGGGCTGCCAGCACACACATCCATGATAATGCCCTGTGCATTGCACACAACCTGGCAATTGATGGAGGGGAATCCCTTGCGGTTTATGTAGCGTCTACCCTGCTCACCGGGTGGTGACTTGATTTCTATGTGCGTAAAGTCTATTGCACCCAGTACCTCCGGGTATTGTGCCACACAGTGGAAGTGGCGCATATTGCTAGCCAACTCCTCCTGAGATCTGGGGAAGTATATATACTCATGGGCATGTTGTAACATGGCATCCAGAAACTGGTGTAGTACCCTGGATGCTGATGCCTGTGAGATGCCCATTATATCCCCGGTTGACCTTTGAAAGGTACCTGTTGCCAGTATTCGCAAGCTTACACATACCTTTGTGTCCACTGGGATGGGCTCCCCTCTGTTGTCTCTTGTTCTCAGGCTTGGCCGGCACAGCTCCACTATTTGCTGTAACGTGTCCCTGTCCACTCTGTAACGCTCTACTATCTCCAGGTCTTGCAGCCCCTGGTAGGTCACCTTTGGTCTGAACACTCTCCTTCTCCTCTGAGGCCTCCGGTAGTTGTCGGAACCCTCCTCCGCAACTCCGTCTGTCTCTAACACATGCTGATGCATCACGGCCACGGCAGCACCCAACATATACATTTTAAAAGTTCCCCGTGTGTT